>NW_022104341.1:69520017-69578556 GCF_000313985.2 Echinops telfairi
CCCCTACTTGGGACCATGCGCGACCTTCTCTCCAGACGGGTCCACCCAAGACACTCGACTCTCCGGGACCCCCTGTCCCTTCCCTCCCTCCCGAGGCCTCAGTTCCATCCATCTTTCTATCTCTGACTCCAAACCCAAGCGGTGGTCCAGGCCCCATCTCCCGGCTTCGCTAGCGGCGCCCGGGAAACCCTGGGCTCACTTCCCCGCTCCCCGCCGCCTTTCGGTTCTGCTCAGACCTGTGGGATAAACGGCTATCTGGAACCCTTTCTTGGATGCTATTAATGCTGGATCGCGAGTCGTCTCAGACTCCAGCCTTCCGGAATCCTCCACCGACTCTCCTCTCTGCCCCTCCCTCCCACACATACCCCCAGACCTCTCTCCCAGCCTTGGCTCTCCCGGGCCACCATTCCCAGCCCACTGTACCCTCTTCTGCCTTCTCTGTGCTCCGGGCGAGCTCAGGTGGTTTCTTTGGGTGGGATTTTTTTACCCCTTCCCTTACTGGGCAAACTTTAAACCTCCGATGTTGGGTTCTAAAGGAGCCACAAAAGGGGGTGGCGACTGCCCAGAGCCTTAGAAGTCGGGGAGTTCCAGAGGGGGAAAGTGGCATCGCGGAGTCGGAAAGGGGCCTTGGGATGGTTGTATAAAATGTCCATTCGGAAATAAGGGTGGCCACTGCAGCCTGGACGTCGGCCTCCCCAGCGGGCTCGGTCCCAGAGTGTTATTGTGACCCCTGGTGGGAGGGCGCGTCTATTTCCCACACTTTTTAAGGCGCTTTGTGTGCGTGTTACCCGTGGAGCGGAGGGGGGTGTCGTGGGGGTGTGAGGGGTCCGCGGGATCGCTGCCGCACGAAAGCGGAAGGCGCCTCGCTTCTTGCGTGGCCCCTACTGGACTTATCTGACTGGGTGGTGGTGTTCCACCGGGTGTAAACTACCCCCGCCCCCATCTGCAGCGCACAAGCCCTCATTGTTGGGGGTCTGCCTGGGCACTTCCGCCTCGGCTGGGTGAGTGAAGGAATGGGACTTGGGCGGGAGGTGGGGGGACCAGGGACCCTGGGCGGCGTAGGCTTAGCTGTCGCCGGCGGCTGGGCAGCGGGAGGAGTGGCGATCGCCGCGGCGCGGGCATCTGTCTGCTGGGGAGTGTGGGTGTGTGCGGCGAGGGTGGGGTGCGTGCCTGCGTGGGTTCGTGCCCGGTGTGCGTGTGGATGCCGATGCTCGCCGTGTGGAGTCAGATTAGGAAGAGTCGAGCCGAGCTGGGTGAAGCGAGAGCGCCTTTCAGCGTCCCGAAGCTGCGCGGGCGAGGCGCCGCTCGGCGTAGAGTGGGAGGCTGCCCTGCGCTCCAGACGAGCCTTCGGGGTCTGATCGCGGACTGTTGGGGTCTTCTCGCCCCGCTTCTCGCTCCCGCCGGCTCCCCTCCCGCTGGCCCGTTAGATGCACTTTCACAATGTTGATGGTTTTGAATAAAGGCCTGGTGGGGGTCCCGCTGACACTTCATAGCACTTAATGTGTTTTCAAGTAATCATATAAATTAAAGGTGGCTTGCGTTCGGAACCCCCTAATTATCCGATTCACGTTTGTACATTTATGTGCCAATTATAGGTCTTTGGGAAATCCATAAAATTATAAACCATCCCCACCCCCTGAATTAGCACCCATTGTTTTTATTATATCAACGTTGAGTGATTCCGCCTGGAACCCTGGACTACTCAGTCAAGGAGATAGATGGGGGCGGGGAGATGAGAGCTATTGGATGCAGTAGGACCCCCCCTTCCCACCCCCCCATTTATTTCACTCCCAGTCCAGACAAGGTTTGGTGACAATTCTGGAAACTAAAATGTATCATCAAAGATTGTCTTGATTTCCTATTGAGAAGGGTGACCTAATCAAAGCTTTATAAAAGTCAACTTCAAAGCAATCGGGAATTGTCTGGTGATTCCCTTGATTGAAACCCCAGCATTCAAATAGAGTATTGAGGAACTCACAGACATGGCTTTTGAAGGGCTATTGTTCTTTGTGATACACGGAGCCCCCGAAAGGTTTGGGAAGTTCAGAATGCAGAGATTGAAAGAACTGACACAGTAACTACTTGCCAGCGCTGGGAGGATCAGCAGGGATGAGAGGAGGGGCTGAGGTGGGAAGTGCAAATGCGCTGTTACTATCTTCTTGGGCACAGGACCACATCAAGTGGAAATTCAGTTCTACACATCAAGTTGGCAATTAAATCTTGTCCTACAGCAGATTTGGACGCTGGGTGATTTTTTAAGTGGGTTTTTCTCCTCCTTTTTTTTGGTGGTGGTGTTTTGCTTAAGGTCTGAAAAGGCATATCTGAAACATTTCATCACAACATTGTATCCAACAATAAAATCTGAATAAAAATTACTGATTGTTGATGAAGCTCATCCCACAAGCTGTTTCACAGTATGTTTCATTTGCAAGACTCACCATTGTGTGAGGCTGCTGGGAAGAGATTGTATCACGTACTGTTCTTTTTCTCCAACCAAAGCCACACAAGAATATGTTTCTTCGCTCCTCTTAGCCCTCCAAAGTAATTTTTCTTACATGGCTGGGTGTTGGCTTGGCACCTGATAATACCCAACGTAAAAACTGCCACTGGTGCCTTCCTGATGCCTCCAGCCACCATGCAGGCAGATGAACTCTAATGGAAGCAGCATTTCACTTTGATCATTCACTCAAGACCAGCATTTGTTTTTGGCTGCCTGCCTTCCTTCCTTCCTTCCTTCCTTCCTTCCTTCCTTCCTTCCTTCCTTCCTTCTTTCTTTCACTAGAATTTAATCCTTCTCTCAAACTAACAAAGCTAACCAAATAATAAAATCACACGTGTATGTCTTTTAAAGGACACTTTAAAAAATAGCTTCAATTGAAGGGGTGTTTACATCTGTCATTTAAGACTTACTGTGACAAAGGATGCTCACCTAGTAGTGTGAAGTGCTCAGAGCCCCTCAATCTCTCAGAACCTCAGTTTCCTCAGCTTCAAAATGGGCACTGTGCCCTACCTTGGACTTTGGGAATGTTGTAGGGGACAAGTGTCCCTTGGAGCTCTCCACACCTAGCAAGATCTCAGGAGAAAGGTCACTGTCATAATCGCATGGGCTGTTAGGGGGCAAGGATAGCCTTTAAAGGAGGAGACCAGGATTGAATCCAGCTACTTCCTGACTGTGTGATGCTTGGCAAGTTGCCTCTCTTATTAATAAAATCAAGGACGATTAACCTCTGAAGAGTTTTTATGAAGAGTTGGCTACCTTTCAGGCACTTAACGTATGTTCACTTTTATTAATTCTTAAGTAACTCAAAGAAGTGGGGAAGTCCCTGGGTAGTATAAAGGGTTAATATTAACGGAGAGGTTGGAGGTCCCAGACCCCCTTCAGGGGTTCTGGAGATGTCTGAAAATCAGGATGGGAAATCCTAGGGCGCACAGTTGGACTCGGAGACCCATGGGATACTGTGTGTAGGCATCAACTCAAGAGAACTTAGTTGTTGTTTTAAGGAATAAGATACCTGTTTCTTCTTCTCACTTGATAGAGAAAGAAACGAGGGCACAGGTAGATTTAGTAGCTGGTCTTAGGTCACGCAACACATAAGAATAGAACTGGGATTTAAATATAAGCTTTCTGGTTCTAGGACCTGCCGTTTCCATTGAGCGATGCTCTTTCCAAATGGCAAGAAGATCCCAGCTACCTCAAGGGTGCTTTTAAAAGTTAATGGGGAATAACAACATAATAAGACTTCCAGGAGGATCCAACTGCAGATTTTCTGAATTTCTGATGCTACCAACACTAAAGAGATGCAGTTTGATTGACCACAGGGTGCTGAGCTCATGATACACACTTTAAACACTAGTGACCTTGTAAACATGCCTAACAGGTATTGGTTGGTATTGGTCAACATCTGTCCACTCTGTTAATATGTTCACTCATTAAGTGAACAGCAACATCAAAATAAGCCTGTTGTGTTCATTCCAACCCACAGTGACCATAGAGGATCGACTAGAACAACCCATAGTGTTTTCCAAGATTGTAAATCTATACCAGCAGTTGATGAATTGGCAATGCTGACATTTCAGTTAGGACCTGAGTACTTAACCACTGCATCACCACGCCAAACCCAATTCACTGCTATTAAGTTCATTCCAACTCATGGCAAGGCTATGTTAGGTTTCCAGAACTCTGAATCTCCACAGGAGCAGACAGCCCCATCTTTCTCGCAAGGAGCGGCTCCTGGGATTGACCACCAATCTTGTGGTTAGCGGCCCAGTGTTTACCCAACAGAGTCACCAAGGCTCACCAATCAAGTCAACAGAGACAGCATCATTGCTGTTATTGTTTATTGCCTGTGGTCAGCAGAGACTCTCAACTGACAAGGTGGACGAGGCGGTGGTTCAGGTATGCTCCTGTGTGCTGGACTGCCTCGGTCCAGAGCTCAGCTCCCTCACTTCTGTTAGCTGTGTGGCCTTGGTCTTGTGTCCTCACTTCTCTATGCCACAGTTTTCTTACCTGCCCCATAACACTGTGATGATTACTACAATGAATACTAAGTTCTTAGACCAGGACCTCGTGTGTAACTTTCATGTAGTTGCTAATGTTACCTTAGTTATTAGTTATCCTTCAAATGATATAAAAATCCTCTTGATAAGTAAAAGAAAATTCTAAGTGTTACTGATTTTCTGCGGTTTAAATATCTGTCTGTTTTGAATTCTTATTTGCTAAACCAGGGAGAAGGGAGAAGAAATACATTCCAGGATCTCAGGCAAAGGCTTTGTTTTGTTTTAGCGTACTAGAAATATTTTTTTTGAATATTTCCTCTCTTTGTGAAAGAAATAATGAGGCACATGTAATAGTAAAATCTTCATTCCATTGTACTTTCCAGTAATTATTTTGACAAAAATACGATGACTTTATTGGATTGATTGAATCCTCGCAGTCAGTTAATCAGCTCTTCTAGTTTATAGATGGGAGAAAATACGCTTGGAGGAGATACATGATTTGATAGCTGGGAAAAACCAAGCCCTGACTCACTGCCATTAAATCTATACTGACTCTTAGCAGCCTTGTAGGACAGGTTAGAATTCCTCTGAGAGTTTTTGAGACTCTACCTGTTTATAGGAATAGAAAGCTGCTCTCCCTAGGAGCAGTTGGTACATTTGAACTGCTGACCTTGCAGTTAATTGCCCAAAGAGTAACCACTATGTCAACAGGGCTCCTGATAGCTGAGAGGCAACATCCAAATGCAAAATTTCTGGACTCCTTGTGCAGTGTTCCTACCACTAGACTGGGATTGTTTACTATACTAGAATAGTATATAGTTTACTATACTATAATAAACCAAACTCACTGTCATTAAATCAGTACTGACTCATAACGACCCTATAGGTCCCTATAGAACTATCCCTATGAGTTTCTGGGATTTTGACTGTTTATGGGAGCAGAAAACTCTGTCTCTCTCCCACAGAGGTGCTGGTGGTTTTGAACTGCCCATCGTGTAACCATGATGCCACCAGGGCTCCAACCCTAGAACAGAGAAATAACTGTAACTGTAAATAAAACTGTGGGTGGAAGGTGATGACAAGCTCTGAGTAGGAGTCATTAGTATTAAAAAATAGTGTCCAGTAGAGCAAGAATAGCCCTCCCCTAGCAAATTTATATCCACAAAAACCAGCACTGGACTCAGTGTGCGAAATTCATCTCCGGGATCAAGTTTATATTAAAAATAAAGACATTAAGCCAACTACATGAACACTCAGGTTGGAAAGTAGGGTGTGTGTGTGTGTGGTTTTGTTTGTATTTTTCTTCCATTTAGTCCTCAGATATGGGAAGATTTGGGCTCAGGAATCATAAAAGTCCTCTGGCTTCTGTTTCATGAAATATGTAGCATATTCTATCAGAAAGAAATTGCCAGCTTGCTTTTATTATTATTATTATTTTATTTTATTTGAACCCAGCGTATAACCAATCTACAATGCCAGTGGGGGATTCTCATAAAGAGAAAGGAAAACAGAAATAAAATTCTGCTGAATAGAAGAGCTCCCAGCTAAAATGATGACAGTTATGTGTGGTGGAGAAGGTAGGCTGTTTAGCTCCGGGCGTAAAAAGGAGGGCGGGGGGCACGGAGAGATGTGACTAGTTCATAGTGAACCCAGGTCAGCAGTGTTGAGGGCCTGCAGTGAGTCTAGCAAAATTACCATCCATATGCATCTGCCTAGAGCTTCCGACTTTTCTGACTCTCTTGCCGGTCTGTGTCCACGGTATTCGTGACCAACTGTTTCGCTCTCCATCCGTTTACTCATCTTTTTCAGCTGCTCTTTTTGTGTCTGTCCCAGGCTTTGCTTCTTTCCCCAGTATGCTTGTTTCTCTGCTTGTTGAGGCCACAATTCGTAACGATGACAGAAAGTTGTATTTGAATACAGAATCTGTATTTAGGATTACCTGAGTGCAGTGAAGAAGCTAACTCACAGGCACAGAACTTTCGTTTCGCTAGCAGGCCCGTCAGTGTTTCCTGAGCACCTCCTCCATGCTCAGCTCTGGTTCTGTGCTAGACCTTATCAACAGCCACCAAAAAGACAACAAAAAACCAGGTACAACGTTGTGGTCTCTGCCCCCCAGACTTGCCTTCTTACATAAAAGGCAGCTGCGAAGAACACGAGGAAACCATCTGGACACCTCCCTGGAGACTTCTAGAGCCACAAAGATGACTTAATTAATGATAACAGTACTCTAACAGTAGTTGTTTCTGCTTTGACAAAGGGATGTGTGGCAAAGGCTTCACAGAGGAGATTGCATTTGAGCTGGGCTTTGAAGGTTGACTAGGAGTTTCTCCATCTGAGGTAACTGCCTGGGCAAACATAGGAAGGCACGAAGGGTGATTTTTGGCTTATGCATTAGCATAGTAGCATAATACCATAATGTAGAACTTGGTTGGAATGGGCCTTTTTTACAGCATTTAAAAAAACATGTATCAAAAAGCACTCATGTCCCCCAAGGCACTTACTGAGTTATGGTCACAGGCATTCAGAAGGGGGGAAAAAGTTCTATGGTATAAAA
This sequence comes from Echinops telfairi, assembly GCF_000313985.2. Classification (NCBI taxonomy): domain Eukaryota; kingdom Metazoa; phylum Chordata; class Mammalia; order Afrosoricida; family Tenrecidae; genus Echinops; species Echinops telfairi. Next base: position 69,527,069 of record NW_022104341.1, read on the forward strand.
TGTTTGGAAAGTACCAAATTAGACATCCTTAGAGATTGCCTTCAATAAAGGAACTCATTTAATTCATCAAGGAATCTCTTATTGGTTGCAGGCCTTTTTTATGTCCAGGAATCTCAGTGTGCTAGGAGACAAGTTGTGGAATAGGTTTGTAGGGAATCAGTACAGAATTTTAACAAGAGTGCGTTGTTTTGTGAAACTTATATGCATGATTTAGAATGTAGTCTGGGACAGTGAAGAAATATTAAAGGTGCAGTGAACAATCCAGTGGAAAGCTCTGTGTATCTGCCCCGCAGTCCACGGAGTAAAGCCACACAAAGGCCGGCAAAGCATCCTAGGCTTCTCTCCTGACTCCTGTCCCTCTCTATGCCAGAGGTTACCACTGTCCTGCAGCCGGGGTCTATCATTCCAAATACTCTCTGGCTACGTTTCTCAGATGGGCAAGTCTGCACCGGATTGCATTGCATCTCATTCAGTTTGTCGGTTGTCATTTTAGAGACCAGAAGAAAGAAATGATATTTTGTCCAGTCATTGTTCTGGAATAAAGGATGTCAATGAGCTCTTTAGGGAAGGAAATATGCTTTCCCCACCCCCTCCTTTTCATGCCAGTTACTGGAATGTAGTAGATGCTCAATGCATTTCAGCTGAGTTGAATTGAATTAAATGTGTGCAGTCTCTTGTGGTCCATTAAGTTAATGTGGATAAAAAGATTAGTTAATTGTTTTCCATAGACAATATGGAAATTCTTTGTGATCAGTGGTCTTGAAAACAATATTTGTGTTGCAGTTGTTGACTTTTTAATTTGGCTTTCAGAATGACTAGCAACCATCACCACTGAAAGGCGTCTCTACATTTTATTGACATCTTTTGGAATCATTCACAAGAACGACTTATCCAAATCTGTCATGTTAAAGTAGTTGATTCATTTTCGTCACAGGAAAAATTGTAGATACAAAGGCTTTCAGTCAAAAAGAAAATCAGTGAATAGCAATGCTTAATAAATACTCAGTACCTTGAAAGTGCAGCCAGACTGCTCCTAAAATGTAGGATGGCGTGATTTTGTCTCGTATACTTTGCATACGTTAGCAGGAGGGTCCCTGGAGAAAGGATAGCATGCTTGGTTAGGAGAAAAGAGGAAGATGCTCAGAGAGATTGACTAGTGGCTGCAATAGCGGACGGACTCACATATAGGAAGGATTGTGAGGCTGGTGCAGGATTTGGAAATATTTCCTTCTGTTGTACCGAGGGTCTCAATGATTTGAAAGTGACTTAGCGTTACCTAAAAATAACAGTAAAAATAATAAAAGCAACAACCCTACACCAAATACTTTGAAGGTTTATGAGCATTCCATCTTTGGGGCTCCCAAAATAACTTATTGCCCTAAAGAGAATATGGTAATTAGAGGTTGCAATGCCAGATAAAGGATTTCCCTTGATAGAAGTGAAGGAGACCCTCTTACAAAAGCTGAAATCATCTAAAATATAGGTTCCAAACTTGGCCTACGGCCCTCTTTGCAAAAACCAAAACAAACTCAGTGCCCAACCCTCTCCACCCGACCCCTCAGCATTAAAGCTGCTATCCCATAATCCATGACAGAGTATACATTCCTCATTTGCAGCCCCCTCCCTTCCCCATTTGCTCCAACACTCCCTAGGGGCAGCATCACCCACTTTGGGAAACTCAGATTCACTACCATAGTGACCCTATAGGATAGGGTAAGAAGGCCCCAGTGAGTTTCTGAGACTGTGACGCCTCACAGGAGTAGAAAGCCTTGTCTTTCTTCTTGAGAGTGGACAGTGGTTTCAAACTGCTGCCCTTGAGGTTAGGAGCTGAATGCGGAACTACTACGCCACCAGGGCTCCCTTTGGGAAGCCTAAATTATAGCTGTGACTTTATTTATTGCCTTGCCCCCATTCATATATTACCTTCTTCTGTCAGCCTGTGAAGTGAAGGGCAGAATATTAGTGAAGGGTGTATAGTAGGAAGAATGGGGGCAGAAAGAGGGAGGATTACTTATTCACTGGGGTCGATGTTTTCCTATTAGATGATGAGTCTCTGGGAGAGATAAAATTAACTCTCCTACGGAGTTACAGTTTAATCCCCGTGAAGGACTCACCCTTGGGGTTTTCTGTCATAGCTCTTGTGGGTGCAGCTTTCCTCTAGTAGTTGTGAGAGGAGTTGTGAAATCCAAGAAGATAGCAAGCCCGGAGTCACTTTGCAGTGTGAATGATCACAAACACAACGCAGACATTGCACGGAGGAAAAGATGTTCTGTGTTAGCATTCCCTGATGACTGCCTCACAGTGCCCAAATACTGCGACAGTGGCAGGCGAGGATGCTCATCTTAAATGGCAAACCCTGTCATTCCGCGTGCTACCTCCTACCTGATCAGGAGAGCACGACATACAACACACAACCATGGAAACATGCTCAGGTTCACTCCAGCAGTCCTGGTAGCCAGTGGTGGATGAAATCAAAGCGTGATCAACCATATGCTGACTCTGTGCTGTGGCTTGTATTGTTAGAACAGAGTTCTAATGAATGCAAAAAAGTTAGGGTAATTTATTCCTTTGGGATGCTGAGTAGATTTATAGACCATGGTGAAGTTGGAGTCTTGCCAACCTTCTGCTATCTAACTTCTTCATTTTAATGTAGTTGAATTTATCAATCTTTTCTTTTATGGTTAGCGCTTTTTTATGTCTTGTTTAAGAATGTCTTCTTTTATATCGATGTTATAAAGATATTCTCCTTTATTATCTTCTTAAACCTTTATTTTTTTGCCTTTCATGTGGAGGCTCAGTAATCTATCAGTGTGTGTGTGTGTGTGTGTGTGTGTGTGTGTGTGTGTGTGGTGTGAGGTAAGAATTTATTCTAATTTTCTTTGGTGTAGAAAAATAATTATTTTTCTGGCATTTAGGGTCTATTTCTAGACATAGTTTGTCCACTTGTTTGTCCAAATCACACTTCTTCATTACCGCAGCTTAAAATAAGTCTCAGCATTTGGCTAGATAAAGTCCTTCGTTATAAGTATCTTGGCTTTCCTGGCTCTTTGTCATTCATATGACCCTGTGCATGTGAGGACAACTGCGTGCATGGCTTCCTCAGCTGTCATATTTCAGAGAGCAAACTGCCACATCTTCCCCCAAGGTGGGGGGTGGGGTGGTAGAGGGACAGGGTGCTGGTAGGTTTGAACTGCCCGTCCTCAGCCAAACGCTTCTTTGTTTTTATATGCATTTTATAATTGTCTCAACAACACTTTTTATTGAAGTATAACACAGATAAAAGCCACATACAAAACTACACTCTGATGCATTTCACTAGCAGGATTCATCCATGTAATTGGCATACAGATCAAGAAAGAGTATGGTGAGCACTCCACAAACATTAGAACCCTTTACTCCCTTCCAGTCACTCTATGTATAAAGCCAAGCCTAGTCTAGATCAGTGGTCCTCAACCTTCCTGATGCCGCGACCCTTCAGTACAGTTCCTCATGTTGTGGTGACCCCCCAACCATACCATTATTTTCATTGCTACTTCATCACTGTCATTTTGCTACTGTTATGAATTGGGTGACCCCTGTGAAACAGTCATTGAACCCCCAAAGGGGTCGTGACCCACAGGTTGAGAACCGCTGGTGTCGAGCCTTAAAAACTTCAAAGGAGCCTTGCTGGCATAGTGGGGGACACATTGGGCTTCCAACTACAGGGTCAGCAGTTACAAATTGTCGGCTGCCCCCCAGGAGAGAAACCAGGCTTTCTACTCCCATGAAAACATTCCTGTCTTGGAGACCCACAGGGACTGCTCTCCTCTGCCCCATGAGTCCGGCTGTGAGTCAGAATCGATTGGTTGGCACGGAGACAGGACAGCTGAATGGTGCCCAGTGTCTAGTAGATTACCAGTTGGGTTGCTAATCGCTGGGTCAGCAGTTTTAGCCCCCAGTTGCTCTTTTGTTAAACGATGAAGCTGTATGCTCCAGTAAAGATTAACAGCCTCTGAGGCCAGGGGTTGTGAGCCACAGGGGCAGGTCTACACTGACCTCTGAGTGTGTGTGAGTTGGAATCTACTGGATGGCGGTGAGTGAGGGAGCAAGGCTTCTAAAGACAGTGCTTGTGCGTGCTTTATCTGCCATCTAATGAACTTGTGAATCTAGTCTTCTGTGTCTAGTGCCTTTTGTTCAACTTGTTTGGACATTTATTTATTTTGTCACATTACCGCTAGTGTGTTGGTCTCCTTTCCTTCTGTCGCTGTGAGTCCACCCTGGGGCCCGGATCCTACCCCCACCTGCTGTGCAGGTGATCCAAGGCCAGCCCCAGGGTCTGGGGCCGAGTCTGGCTTCTGACACATTGCTCAGGCCAATCAGGTTCATCACAGTCAATAAATAGGCTGCCTTTGGTCTGTAGCCTCAGTTTAGTGTGACTTCACAGGGATAGTTCATGCAGTGAGTATCGAGACCCCTTTTCAAATGAGGAGCCCCCCCAAAATGAAAAGCTGTGTCCAGTTGGCTATGCTGGGTTGAGGCAGGGTCCCCAACCTGAGTGTGCCCGGGGACTATTGCTCACCCGCTCCCACCAGTGTCAGCTCCTCTCACACACAGTGGCCACAGGATGGTGAGCCTGAGGGGCTTCATGAAGTTCATGGAGACATGGGGCTCAAATAGCACGTAATTTCCCCATGAACTTCTTGCAGCCTCATTGTGCTGGAAGAGGGTAGGTGTTTTCCAAATCACCATGATGCCTGGAAAGCAGAATTTATACCTGCAAAAAAAGGGCTAAAGAGAGAAAGGCCACACTGTGGCCCCTGTCTAACTACTCCTTAGCAGCGTTTTGTTTCTTCTGGTGATTTTCTGTCTCTGCTTCTCCCTCTCTCTCACCGTAGCTCTGATTTTCTCTCTCTTGGTTCTTTTGCTGTGCACCCTTTCAGGCATCGATTCTCATTCCGTTCTCCCCATTCAGCAAATACCTGTTTAAAGTCCTCAGGCAGATATTCACATCTCTCCAAAAGTGGCCGGTTAACACAGCCCTATTGAGAAACTTGCAAGCCTTTCCTCCTTGCTAAGTGCTGTGCCTTCGCCTGCTTCCTGTTCCAGCCCATCATCAGCATGTGTGCTGTTCCCTTTTCTGCACTGAAGGTACAGAAGGTTGATCTTAAAGAAAACATGTCTCAGTAAAGCATCAGCAAAACAAAATTCAGGCAAAGAAGAGCTAACCGTTTGGGTAATCTCATCACACTGTCTACATGTTCCATGTGCTGTCGGTGGTGTCCAGTGAGTGGACAGCCGTGTACAGCCGAGGGCTCTGCCTGTTGGGTGGAGAGGAAGGCCTTGATTTGTGTGAGGAGCCACCAATCAACACTGCCAGGAGGACGGAGGGGCTTAGGGGCTGGGCTTGCATTGCCTTCTCGAGTAAATAAGTAAAGGTCACACAACATAGGCTCCATGTAAATTTGATACTCTCTTCTGCCTTTCCCCGGGGAGTGCATACCTTTCTGAGGCCTCCTGGGCAGGGACCTGACTGTGTGAGATGCCATACTTTATTATGTCTTGAATTGTACCTGTCTGTCCATCTGAGTCCACCAAAGGAAAGATAGTTAGTTCTTAAAGAGTCCTGCCCATCTGCAGCTTGCCTTACACTCCCCGTGTGCTTGGTTTTTCTAAGAAGTTCTCATAAAAGCTGGCTCTATTTAAGTTCTAAAGTCTAGGAGGATTTCTAGTGGAGGGAAACGTGTCCCTCTAGTGAGGTCAGTGGGGTCTCTGGAGGCGCATGAGGACTTGCTGTGGTCATTTTAAGGGTTTCCTTTGGGACATGCTTTTCAGTTCTTCGTAATCTCGAATCGGTGTTTTCCCTTCCTTATTGCCTCCTCCCTTTCCCTCACCGACTCCCCCCTTCTATCCCCTTTCTCGTTTTCCTGTGCAGCCTTCCAGCTTCACCAAATCAAAGAAGTTGCATGAACGCGACAAAGAAGACTCCCCTAGTTAAAGATTTGTAATGCAAGTTTACCCCCGTAAGAAAACGTGCTCAGTTCCTCACTCCCATTCTCAATATGCATGCGTCATCTCAGTGCTGCATCTGGGTAGCGCTTTACCTGTGTACAAGGAGCCCTGTTGGGCTAGTTATGTGTTGGGCTGCTCACTTCAAGGTCATCAGTTCAATACCACCAGTCATGGGAGATGTCTCTTGGGAGAAAGATGGGGCTTTCTACTCCCATAAAGAGTTGCAGTCTTGGAAACCCACTGGGGGTGGGGTGGGAATTCTACCCTTTCTGCCCTATAGGGTTGCTATGAGTTTAGTTTGGGTTGGGTTTACACACACACACACACACACACACACACACACACACACAGGCATTCGGGGGATGTAGTCTGGAGGTGCACGTTCTGGCTCTTCTGCCTGTGTGCTTTTCACTTGGCAGGTTCTCTGCAGCCAATTTATGGTGACAGCTTTGGGCTTGAGACTCCTCCAAGTGGGGCACCAGGGACACAGCGTCCCTCTCTGTGCCATCCCTGAACATATTGTGGACAGCAGCCACCCTGCTACCATGCTAAACCCAGTAGACCCCAGGGGATTTGGAGAAGGGGGCTTGTGAATCTGCATTCCAATGTGGCAGAGGGGCAATGAATGGAACTGGGGTCTAGTGAGATGTAGTAGGAGGGCACTGCTCCTGGTCACACACTGCCAACTGTAGAGGGATCCCTGAGCCCGGCAGCAGGGCTCACCCATTCTGAGATGTGGCTTTGTTTCGAGGGAGGTGGCACACACACTTTTCAGAGGCTCTGAAGGGTTAACAGGAGAGAAAGGACCTGCTCCTTTCCCGGGTGCAGTGAAGCCTGCTTTTGGTTTCATTTTTCGGTTCAAGCATGTAAACACTGAACCATGGAGGTGGAGGGGGGCTTCAGGTAAGTCTGTCCACCAGCAACAGTGATGGTGCATTCCTGGCGCCTTCTCCTTTAATCCTGAGAGCAGCCCCATCATGGGGAGATGGGCATTGCCATGTCTGCAGTACAGAGTGGGAAGCACCAAGGCTGGGCCGCTAACTAGTGCTGTGGCCCTGGGCAAGAGCGTGATGTCTCTGATCCCCAGCTGAAACGTGGGGTTGATAGGGCTGTCTTGTAACTCAGAAGAAGTAAGGTGTGCACCACGATGAGAGCTGCGCAGGACTGGGACTCACATGCCACGGTTGGTCACCCCGTCTTCTTCACATCACACAAGGGAAGTATATTGCCCAAGCGCCTGCTGCCCTTGAACAGTGGATTGGGGGTTGCAGTCTAATAAAGCGTCTTCAGCAATTGAAGGGCTTTCTCTCTGCAACCACCCTCACCTCCACCCTCCTTAAGACCCAAGAGTCACCTCCTGTCAAATCAGCTCTGACTCATCATCTCCCTATAGGAGAGAGTTGAACTGCTCTGTAGGACCTTTGAGGCTGCAAGTCTTACTGGAAGCAGACAGCTTCATCTGTCTCCCATGGAGAAACTGGTGGATTTGAACTGTCAACCTTCTGGTTAGCAGTCGAATGCTTCAGCTACTATGTCAGGCCTTTCAGCTTGAGAAACCAAAACCAAATTCCCTTCCATCAATTCAATACTGACTCATAGCAACCCTGTAGGACAGGGTAGAACTGCCTCTGTGGATCTCTGAGACTGTAACTCTTGATGGGAATGGAAAGTCTTGTCTTTCTCTCGAAGAGCAGGCTGGTGCTTTAGAACTGCTGACCTTGGGGTTAGCAGCCTAGTGCATAACCACTGTGCCACCAGGGCTCCTTTCAGCCTAAGAAGGGGGCTTGTAATAGCACTCCGCTGTGCTAACTCGTTCTTCTTGCCCCCCAGTGGGCCAGAGGCAGCCCCCTCCTTGGCACCTTCCCCTCGTCTTCCCCCACGAGGAAGCAGGATGGCCTTAGAGATTGTCTTCGCTCCCGAGCTGACGGGCGAGGAGAAGCAACAATCACCACACACAATAATTTGCTGCAAAAGGGAACTTTATTTCATGTCAGCACATATGGGACTTGGCTTATCAGCATTCACTTTAGATGGAGATAATGAAATATCTTCTTTTTCGGGGATTTTGCAAGATTAATAAAGCTGCATTCTTAGGGAAAGTTTATTAATCCATAACTTATAGAAAACTCCAGAGGAAGAGGCCCTGAGCTGCGTTCTGTTGGTGAAGACCTGGGGCACGTCGCTGCTAGAATGGAGGCAAGCGCACGTGATGCAGCTAGCTCTCTTCTCGGGCCATGAAAGGTTGCTGATAGGATTGACTGTGTCCCGGATGGGATCTGAGCAAGCATTTATTTTATTTTTAGTGGCCACAGGTAGAATCATCCTGGGTAGCTCTATTTGAATCCTTTTTCTTCCCCTCGACTGCATTTCAGCGTCACTCGACAGGAAGGCGTGCATGCACCGGGCCTCTGCTGTCTGTCGCACCGGGGTGAGGGTCCTGGTGGTGGTGATGGTGGTGATGACGATGAGGCCGGCGATGATGCCGGCGTTCCCATGATCATGACAAGAAGGGGTATGAAATAGCTTGGTTCCACGGGACGTCATGCATTTACTCAGCACAGACTGAGCCACTTACAGGGTACCAGGCAGCATGGTGGCTTCGATGGGGAGCACCATCAAAAAAGCACAGGCTTCCCGCCTCGGGATCCAGGCACAGCCAGGGGCCCCCCGGTAAACAGCTGAAAATGCGGCAACAAAGGCAGTAGTAGTTAAGGTATCAGCTATGATGGAGGGACAAATTCTGTTAGGCTGGGGATGGGTCACCATTGAACTATGTCAGGGTGACTTGGAATTCACTGGCGAGTATTTATTCCACGCGTGCTGTGCTGGGCTCTGGGCCGAACATAAAGTGTAGATGTCCTCGTGTTGTGTATAGTCTGCTCAAGAAGACACAGAGTTGAGGGGCAAGACGGAAGCGGGGCTTCCCACCAGTGCAATTTGGGGTGCCTTCCAGGTGAGAGTCTCGCGTTCCACTCCAGATACACTGAGCAGGCGTCTCCATGTTCACAGGGCCGTGTTGGAATTTGATGACATGTGCTGTGTCAATTCACGTTCTCAGCAGTGGGGGGACCAGAAAGAAAGGGTGAGGAGCCCCAGGAAGAAGGAGGGTCATAGGACGATGAAAAATGTACATGCAGTTGAGAAGCCCCACTGGGTAACACAGTGGGAGGTAGCAGGCCCCTGGGAAAATAAAGAGCCTGAGGAGGCAAGGTGGGCCAGGTCCTGGAGTACCTTGAAGCAAAGTGTCAATGATGAGACTGTGGTTGGGTAGATGGGGTGGCGTGGCTTGTCCTCTCAGTGGCCTTCTACACTAGCGCCTCGAGTCCCAGAACATCTTCAGAGGATCGTAGTATTTGTTTAGACTCTAAATAGAGGAATAAGGATGTGTGTTGTCAGGCGCGGCATATTTTAAAGACTATTTTTAGGTTTCATGCAGAATAAGAGCTATACACTCAAGTGACCACAAAACTAGATGGCTAACCTTGGCCTTAGTATGGTTGGGGGTGGATAGGCCATTTGTGATAGTTAAGGTTTATTGTGCCAACCAGACCGATAAACACATGTGGGACTCATTGGAGGGTGGAGCGATAAATGGCTGATGAGCCTCACCTTTGTAGTTCTCTGGTCTCTTGCTCTCTGATGGTCAGACCAGTGTGAGGCTACGTTAGCCAGTTCCCTGCTTCAGCTGGCAAGGCTCACTTCCTGTGAGATCCCTGAGGAGAAGCCACATGGACCTACCCCAGTGCAGCCCTGGGTGCTGAAGCAGCCATGTGGAGACCCCTGCCAGCACTGAGATGCTTACATGCTCACTGATTTGACTTTCCTCCTGCATTCGGTGTTATTGTGTGTGTTTGTGAGTTTGAGGAGGACTTTGTAGATCGGTGTCGGACATACGGGCTTGGACAGCACTGGGTTTGGATGCCTTCTTAATGTACACTTGCCCTTTATATAAAACTCTGCCTTATATTCAGAGGAGTTCCTGTGGATTTGTTCTCTAGTCTACCCAGACTCACTTCCCATTCTTCTGCTCCAACCAACGGTGGCAATAAGGGAGTGCTTGACCAGTGTAACCCAGTCTTCTGCTTTATAGAGAAAAAACTGAATTTTTGTTCTTTATTTGAAATCTTGCTATTTAAAAATGTGGCCGTTAATACTAGACGAATACAACAGCAATAGGAAAAACATTCTGTAGGCTCATGATACCTCGCCCCTAGGCTTAACTGGCCCCGTGGGTTTCCAAGGCTGTAATTCTTTACGGGAGTAAAAAGCCTCGTTGTTCTCTCTTGGGGCAGCTTGGGGGTCTCAAACTGCTAACTTAGTGGTTAGCAGCCCAACCTGTAAGCCACCACACAGCGGGGCTCCTTGAATGGTATGCTAGGATTCCCGGGATCTCCCTCTAGTGGAAGTCTGGTCAGTACAGGAAGGGGCAAGCGGGACACTGGGTCAAGAAAGCTTTTCTGCCAGACCATTGAAAGGTAGGAATCGGGTCTCATTTATTTTTGTGTTTCCTCATTCGTCTTGTTTCTTGTTCTCAGTCACACATCAGTGGCAAAAGCTTTCCTTAGACCAGTGGGCCTGGCAGTGAGGGTGTGTGCTGGGCACCTGTCCCAGGCCACCAGCTGCATGAATTCAGCAGTGGGCGGGACCAGGGTGGAGTCTGGGGTCTGGGGCTGACTGCAGCATTCTCATTCAGGGTTGTGTCCCCCAGCCACTAACATATGCACATTTCAAACTAGAGCGAGAACATGAGCAACTTAGTAGTTACTGTGGAATTGAGTGAATGTCATAAATATTTATTTATCTTTTTCATAGCTGGCATAAAAATGTTAAGAAATAAAAAAGTTGTTCGGTATAAAAACAACAGAAAATGCATTGGCTATCCATCTCCCGAATGCCTGTGTCTCTTTGGGTTTTCATTAACGTCTAGCAGGATACTTTGAGAAATTAGATTTGAACAGAAGCTTCAGCGGAATAGGAAGCCCCCAGCATTCATAATTAACCCGTTTTAAGCAAGGGTACCTTTCACAGCCCAGCTGCCTTTTAACCATGCAGTGGCCAGGGCCTGGTTTAATGCATTTTTTCTTTAAGAAATAATTCAGTGTTGACTGAATGTGGGTGATTGCAAAAGGTGTAAAAGAGGAATAGAAGTTAGCTATAATTCGTTAGCTAACAGTCACCAGTCTCATTTGATCTGTAGCAGTCCAGAGTCTTGGGTTGGGAGTCAGAGCCCCATGGTTTTGAGTTCAGGTCCTTTCATTTATTTCGTGCTGCCAAGGCTTGGTGTTTTCATTTATGAAGTAGAAATAAAAAGACTTGTTTCCTATGCTGTTGCAATTATTAAACCACACTGGTGGGATGGCTCGTTTTTACTTCGTCTATTGCTATAAGAGTCAAACATAACCCTTTCCAGCGATTTAGAGCAGATCACCGGTCTTCCGCCCAACAATCCACACACTTTATTTTCAGCTCATCCATGTAAACCCCTTCAGTGAACCATTGCTTGTCCCACTTCCAGTGTTTCCAGTTTCAGTTCTTACTCAACTAACCCTCAGTCTGTGGGTAAATACTGCCTTTTGATCTTAAATGGCTAATTATTCTAACAAGGGGGTGGGATGGGGTGGTAAGTTCTGGTTCAAACCTGAAGGGTGACGAAGGGCCATATTTTGGGGGTTCCAACAATCTCTGTCTGACCAATAAGTTGGGGTGTGTGGGTGTGTGAGGGGGTGGGGGAGAGAGATTGTGAGTTCTGTCCCTCGCTTTCTTGCATTCTTTAGCTAGGACTTTCTACTGTGAGCCTTTTCAGAGCACTTGGCAGTGATGGCCAGGTACCATCTAATTCTTCGTGTCTCAGGCTTGTGGAGACTGGTGTTTGTGTGGATGGCAGATCATTTTTATATGGCCTTTTCCATCTGGTAACTCTCAGCCTATGATTGCATGGAAGTAAGTAAATAAGGTAGCTGTGGTTCACCATGGGGATGGAGCAACTTGTTAATAATGCAAGTAAGATGCATGGTAACCTTGTAGGGATGGGACCATGCCAGTATGGTGTATGGAGCCCCTAATCAGGGGTGGTTAGTTTCTGTGCTCCAATTAGGCTTTGAAGGAGCCAACTGGAAGGTGGAAAGGAACGTGTGGGGAGAGGGGACCTCACTACTACCAGGGAGAAGAGAGAGGAGCCGAGAAACCGAGGTTTCTATGCTGAGGATGTCCTTGACCTAGGAGACAGAGAGAACACTCTGATAACAGAGACAGCTCAAGACGGGGGTGGGGGGGGGCAGTAGCAGGGAGACCAGGCCAACAGCACCAGGAATCTGTGTGAGATGGCACTGTGGGCTCCCTGGCCCAGGGAGCAAGGTTGCTACAGTGGGTGTGCCAGCCCTGAGAGTGAGAGAGCCAAGTGCGTCCTGCCTGTCAGGAAGTTTCTGGAAGGAATGGAACGTCTTGGGGGCCCTTGCTGATGGAGTGAGGGTTTTCCACCCACAGAGTGAGTGTCTGAGGCTTACATCCCACTGGCAGGGGGAGAGCGGGCTTTTCGTCGGATGTCATGCGTAGGCCTGGCCCTCATGGACTTGACCTCATTCCTGAACCAGAGATTTTGCCAGGGGTGGGGAAGTAGTGTCCCTGTCTGTTGGGTAGGATTGAGCCTCCCACTGGCCTACGTATGGGGCCTGCTGGTGAGGCAGGCTCCAGTGTACTACATGGGATAAGAGGATTGGGATATGAAAATTACCCTCTGACGGAAAATCCGGGTGGACCTTATGCACTTGACAGGCAGGCGCACACCACACCATGCTTACTGCATTCCTAAGTTGGTAAGAATCAATTTGTTACCAATCTGACCTAAACATTTGAGACATGCTATCATTTATCCCCATGTCTTGGGGACGGGTCCTAAGGTGAACCCTCCATCACCAGACAGTCGGCACGTTTGGATTCTGTCTGGTGTGGCTTTGTTTATTAAAGCATATGTTGGAAAGTACTGCTATCATGGTTCCCCGCCACTGAGTACCCGCCAACCCATAGCAACCCTATAGGACAGGATAGAACTGCCTCTGTGAGTTTCCTAGAGTAGAAACTCTCTATGGGAGTAGAAAGCCCATTTTTTTTTCTGCCCGGAGTGGCTGGGGGTTTCAAACTCCTGACCTTTTGGATCACAGCCCAATGTATAACCACTATGCCACCACGGCTCCAGTTCATCCAGACAGAAGTTTATTCCAAACCAATGTGTTAAACATGTGCCTGGGGTCAGTGGATGGCTGCAGATAAGTTCTCCATGGTACAATTTTCTTAGTCTTCTTACAGTGCCTTCAAAAGCAGGTCCACTCAAAACAGTGGCTTCTGTTGGGATCTGCTGGGCCAAGTAAACGCAAGGCAGAGATATTAGCTCAGAAGGGGATGGTGACTTAACGTTCTTTTATTCCAAAGGCCCGAGCTTGAGAGATCTCCTCAAAGGACACTGTATGGTCACAGGAGCTTTGAGGAAGCCGTTAGAAGAAAATGTAAAATCGCCTGGGTGACAAAAGGCGAGGTAAATTGAGCAGAGGAACTCTCTCCTCTCCTCTCCTCTGCCACATCAACACTTACTCCTTCTGCAAGGCTAGCCAGAGCTGCCAATCAAGGATTTTGTTGGGAAATCTGAGCTCATCCACCCTACAGTCCTGTTCATTCCCCTTCAGGCTTCTTTTTGTTCCCCAAACACAAAGAGCATTGAGCAGAAGCAGGATTTGAGTCCCCCGTGAATGCCAAAACGGAGGTTTTGACTGGGCATGAACGGAGGCGAGCAGAGCTCTTTGGGGAAGGGCTGGAGACATGGCAATGCTCCGTTAGGAGCACACACGTAGATAGGGGCTGTGTTAAGAAGTAGCAGCTGCACAGTTTGGTATGTTGCCTTAATAAAGGTTTCTGTGATTCGGTAGCTGGACTTTTTGACTGACCCTCATGTATATGACAGTACACTTACAAGCGAATTTCTCCTTTCTAGAAGGTAAGTAACTGTGCCCCAGAGAATTTACAATGTGAATAAATCGATGCATCTATTGTGATTATTTTTCTTTATGAACAAGGCAAAAGATATATTGCCTCAGCCGTGTCCTAGAAGTACCTGAATCTGAGCTGATGGGATTTGCATGTTCAGACTCCAGATAATCCAGGAGTCTGGTAAGGAGTGGGCCCTTCAGTCCCCAGCTGCTGCATTGCAGCAGTATCTTGAGACTTAGGGGTGTAATTAAAGCGTCCCTATTAGTAATTACAAAGCGGGCCTCACTGCCCTTAAACGTGACTGTAACATATCAGATTTTCAAAAAAAGAAAAGCATGAAGCTATTTATTTAATCAACAGAGTCCATGTAGAAATTTTATTAATATTCTAATTTTCTGATTCAGCCCTTTGCATAATAAAATGTGGTGAATAAAATAGTTTCCTTTTTACTGGTCATCAGAGAGGTTGAAATTTCATAGCCCCACTTAAGTCATTTTCCTTTGAAACTCTCTGGCAAAAAACATACCAGCAAATTAATATTTTCCTGACTAGAAGATGAAATTCACCTCAGTGATTTAAATTCCTTTCTTATCCCAACATCCACTGTACCATGACTTGATAGGTCTTTTCATTATCTATCTCCATATATCTATAGCTTGATTTTTATTGTGGCAGGACTGAGCTACACATCGGGTTCACTCTAGAACAGCAGTTTTCAACCTGTGGGTCACGACCCCTTTGAGGGTCAAACGACCGTTTCACAGGGGTCGCCCGATGCATAACAGTAGCAACATGACAGTGATGAAGTAGCAATGAAAATAATTTTATGGTTGGGGGTCACCACAGCACGAGGGACTCTATGAAAGGTTCGCGGCATTAGGAAAGTTGAGAACCACTGAATGTTACTGGAGTCCCTGAGGGATGGGAAGCGTTAACCCCCGTGGTTGTTACCAGAAACATTGGTGGTTCACACCTGCCTCAAGCTGCTTCAGAAGCAAGACTTGGTGGTGTACTTTTTTTCCCAAACAGTTTTGTTGGTACACAATTCACATGTACAATTCAATAGCTCCACTAGGTCAAGAAGAGTTGAATAAGCATCACCACACTCCGTTTTAGAACATCTTTTTTCTTGTGCTCCTCGTTTTCATTCCTCCATTTCCCCCAACCTCCCCTCCCAGACCCTCAAGGAACCATTCATTCGGTTACTGTTTCTCCAGATGATCTCCTTGGCGGAAAAGCTGTGATTACAGTCACACACACACACACACACACACACACACACACACACACACACACGGGGTCTCCACGAGTTAGCTTGGACTCCACTGCCACTGGCTGGCTGGTAATGTGTGATCCACCGTCAGCGAGTCTCAGTCGTTATGGTGCACTGACACAGGCAGTGACTTGAGCACAGCTCACTGTTAGTATTGGCTCTCTCCCAGCTAGGAGCTCTGGTGGTGGAGTGGGCTGTGCATTGAGCCATTAACCACAGGGTCAGCAGCAGTTCTAACCCAGCAGCTGCTCCATAGGAGAAAGATGAGGCCGACCCCTTCCTCAGTTATTTAGAGTCTTGGGAACCCAAAGGGGCAGTTCTGGTGGGTCCTATAGGGTGGGTCTGAGTTGGAATGCACTTGATGGCACTAAGCTTGATTCCAACCGGAGTCACAGGTGTGTGCCGTCTGGAAAAGGGCCCTGAACAAGGCCCTCTACCTTCCCCAAACTCTGGTCACCAATAACGCGTTACCTGTTCTGAACCAGGTTGTGTTACCTGTGTGTAGGTGAAAGCACCGAAGGGTTGTGTAGCAAAGAGAACCCTCGTGTGCGGGATTTGAACGCTTGGATTTTAGTCTTAAATTGACCATATGATTTCTTCTTGATGTAATGGAACTGTTGAATTTTAGGAGAGATGCGCAAGGTCAGCAGCACAAGCCCATTAGCTGCTCCGCAGAAGACAGCGGAGGCTGTTTGCTTCCTTGGCGAGACACAGTCTCAAGCACACTATCCAGGATCCCTGTGAGTCTGAATGAGCTCCATTGCAATTTGGTTTGCCTTTTTAGTATACAGTTCATGTTTGCACTCACACACATGCTTAGAAACCTTTCCCCATATGCCTCCCTAGGCCTTTTCTGTCCCCTTTCCTTCTGCACTTTTAGCCAATGGTGTCACCTATCCCAATGGGTTTTCTGAGGCGACTTGTCCTCCCCACTAGGTTGGGAGTGCCTAGAGAACAAGTGTCATTTCATGAGTGAAAAGTGTTGGAATTCTAACCAAACCAAACTCACTGCCATTCAGCCAATGCTGACTCACAGTGACCCTGGATAACAGGATCTCCAAGACTGTACTTTCATGGGACGAGAAAGCCCGTCTTTCTCTCTAGGAGGAGCTGGTGGGTTCGAGTTGCCAGACTTGCTGTTAGCTGCCCTACTCATGACCCACCACACCAAGGATCCTGTTTTGGAGTTAGGCCCTTAAAAATATTTGGTAACCATGTGATTTTACCAGAGCACCATGTACTACAGAGTAGAACTGAGCACCTTAGGATTTAGGGGGGCTGGGATCGATACAGAAGAAGATTGCCAGACCTTTTTCCCGTGGTGCCTCTGGGTGAGTTTGAACTGGCAACCTTCTGATTCGTAGCTATGTGCAAATGGTTTGTGTCAACCAGAGACCCCGAGATTTTACAGGGAGTGGCTAACGTAAGACAAGATCCAGATGTCTGCAAGGAGACTCATAAATGTTGTCGTGGTGAGATTGCTCAGGTACTTACATCATGCAAAGCAAGTTCAATAGTTTCTCTGGGAGATTTCATTTGAATGTATATGAAATGCCAAATTTCTGCAGCCGAGTGGAGAGGCAAATCATTTCATGCACATAATGGGATCCCCGTTATACATTTCCGATTCTTCAGCTCTTTATGGGCGGACCATGCTATGTTGCTTCCCATCATGTCATAATGCAGCCACAGCCATGCCAGTGCTTTAAAAAGCAGGAGAGAGAGATTCCACAGTCCCTACTGGTGTTTGGATATTTTGAGATTGTTTTTGCACAGACTCTGGGAGAGCTCGTCTGCAAGGCAAGACAATGTGAATACATCTCCCCAGATCAATGAGAATTGTGCTGTCCTCTAGAAAATTAGGTTTGAGCCACATCAACGTCAGGGCCTGAGACTGAATAAATCCCGTTTCATGATTGCACTGTGTATGAATCGTGTAATGTGTCTAGATGAGCACGCGCTGTGATCGCTTCTCTCCCCTCAGCATTACTACATCATAATGCAGTGGATTCATAGAAGGAGAAGTGACTCAAATAAACAGCACAGGCTACACGAGATAATTTAGAGCTCCACTTGGAAAGTCTCTGTGGACCAGTATAAGATCTACGATTAACCAGAGACAGGACGGAAGCCCCTCTTTGTGGCTTGCTTTAAAGCAAGAGAATGAACGGAAGAAAAAGACGGACATGGCCCTGAAATATTTAATTAACACGTCTTGCTTCACAGCGTGCCATGCCCAAGTGCACCATGTGGTAGTGGAAAGAGCCCACAGACTGGCACTTCTCGTTGGGAGTGCAGGGGCAGGGCAGACAACCTCTCAGAGCCCGTGTGAAGTACATGTCTGCTGTGCGGAGCAGGTCAGGTCGTGTTGTGATCTGCTACACATGAGGTCACCATGAGTCGGAGCTGACTGGATGGCAATCAGCAAACAGCAGCGGCGGCAGCATGTGGTCATCGTGGGAGAATTCTTGCCTTCCATACAGGAGACCTGGATTTGAATCCTTGCCGCTGCACCTCATGCCCAGCTACCACCCAGCTGTCAGCGGAGGCGTGGGTGTTGCTGAGATGCGAAGCAGACTGCAGCAGAGTTTCCATCCTAAAGTGGATGAAGAAGATAGGGCAGATGATCAACTGACCATCAGTGAATGGAGAAGCTCCTATGGGTATCTTATAAGATCAAACTGCCTACAGTAACTCCATCAAAGAGAGGCTCAGGGGACTGTAACTCAATCGTGGTGAAATAATGCAGGTAGGGATAAAGGGAATCATGATACAACATGAAGAATGTAACCTGTTCCATGAGTTGTCCATGGAGAAATTGTTGAATGTGTGCATAGTTTGCTGTGTATCTCTCCAGTCAAAGACCAGTATTTAAAAAAATGGATAAAATTAGGAGTCGTGATGGCATTGGTGGCTATGTGTTACCCTTCCAGCTGCAAGGTCATCAGTTCAAAACCACCATCCACTCTGTAGGAGAAAGATGAGGCTTTCTACTCCCATAGAGTTACTGTCTTGGAAGCTCACAGTTCTACTCTGTCCGATAGGGGCGCTATGGGTTCACATCAACTTGATGGACGTTTTGAGGTTTTGGTGCTGCAGTGGTTTAAGGACTCAGCTGCCTATCAGGAAGTCGCTCGTTCAAATCCCTCCGCCACTCCACTGGGGGAAGATGAGGCAATCTGCATCCATCCGAATTTCAGCCTTGTAAGTCCAAGACTGTTCTCTGGGACAGTTCTTCTCGAAGGTGCCCCAGTTGGCCCTGTAGGGTTGCTTTGATTTGAAACGGACTTGACAACGGTGGGTTAGGCTTTTAGGCGTATGGGTCCACAGCCGACCATGAGGATGGTGCAATACCCGGCAGCAGGTTGTCTCCAGGTGTCAGGGACTTAACAAACACCTGCCCGCCATAATATTAGGCCCAGGGGTGGGGGTGGGGGTTTCGGGAAGTCTCTGAGTGTGTACATTGGAACAGCTCTGGAGGCGCTGTCAAGTAGGCCTTCAATGGCTAACTGCAATTTGGTGGTTCAAACCCACCATCGGAAAGATTTCCAGCCTCAGAAACCCTTAGTGTTGCTGTCCGTTGGAAGTGGCTTGATGGCAGTGGCTGGGTGTTTGGTTTTCAGTTTTCCCTTCTCCACTCCCAGGTGTTTGAAATTGACCTGCCAAATACATGTTCCTATCGTGACACACGGACTGTGCGTTTCTTGCAGACATTGAGTAATGGTGGTTCAGCTCTCCAGCATTTCATCCCTGGAGGGGAGCACTCACAGGGATGAGGCCTGGGAGCTAGCAAACACCAGTGCTATTATAAGTTTGAAAGAAATTTAAATGATAATGCCAAAGGCCTTCTTATCTCCTAATCCAATGGAAGCTCCCTATAATTTAAATTAAGGGAGTGCTAGGGAAGACAGCCATTCAGTTTGTAAGTACCCGAGCTTTGGGAAAGTAGGCCGGGCCATTATAGTCCAACACTGTCCATTAAGCACAATTATCTTTTTCAATTCAGTGTTGCCTCCTGATATCTTAGACTTGCTGGGTCTTCACAGAGGGGCAGGACCCTTGGCGTTAATTGAGTTCCTTCAGCCTATTATGACTGGAGCTGGTGCTTATTATCTTTCGACTTTGACTGTGGATGACCAGCTTCTGTGCGAAGTCACAGTAACTCCAGAGCGTGCTAGCCATGTGACCTTGGGCAAGTCCCTGTGCTCCTCTCAGCCTTCTTTTTCCTGTCTGTGAAATAAGGACTTTTAACCTTGCATCTCCTGGTTCATTGCGCTGTGCTTAGTAGGCCAGTGAGCTGGTGAGGGGTGTTTGGATCATAAGCGATGAACAGCCTGCTGGGGTCCTCAGACCTGGCTTAACTTCTAAAGAGTAACTGTGCCCATCGATGCCCTCATGCACCTCACAGAGATATGCACCTCGCGCCTCTGGTTTGAATAAATATTAAATTTTTATTTAATTAGGACAGTTCTGTTAGATCTCTCTGGAGCTAGATTTATACCTCAGTCCTTGGCTCCGCGCGAGAAAGAATTCACGCCGAAGCCTGGTTCGTGATCGAAGTGAGTTTTATGAAAGTTAGAAGAAGTTTCAGGTTTACACGGCACCCAAGGGGCTCCTCCCGGACACGCGGCCTAGCTGGAAGCGGCTCTGCGTCCCGCAACGCGTGCCAAAGCTCTCTGCGCCTGAGTTCTCTCCCTTCCGTCGAGGTTCTTCTCCTCCGTTCTAAGTTCTCCTCCCGTCTCGGTTCTCGTCCTCCCTCCCCTCCGGGCTTCTGCCTTTTCAAGGATTCCACAGGGAGGCATGGTGGAAGACCCCTGGTCGACCCCATTGGCTGAATTGAATTTACCTGGCTAGGTGATCCAATTCAAGTTCACGCCCACCCCTGCCTACCGGCGGGAACCCTAAACATGTGCGCTGTGCCACTCCTTTGTTCCCCTAGCTTGACCCTCTGGGCACGCGTTAATGGACAAACTCCAGTCCTATGCTGGCCTACCTAACAGTTGCATGTTGAGATCAGGAAGCCATGTCATCCACCCATCCATCATGCTCTTATCCCTTCAGTATTTAGTCATAGTAAGCAGCGGCTATGTGGTTGGTGCTGAGAAGACGATGAAGGATGAAATACAGATCTGCCCCCAATCTGTCTCCGCCCTCCAACAAGGAAAAGGACGCTGGCACTAAAACCCCAAGAAGCGTGGTGCCATGGGGTCCGTTCTGACTCATAGTGATCCTGGAAGAGAGGCTAGACCACACTGTAGGGTTTCCCACATCTTTCTCCCTTGGGATGGCTTGGGGGTGCGGTGAGGGGTAGGGGTGGGATTTGAACCTCTGACCTTTTCTTGAGTTATCAAGGGCTTGAGTGTTACGCATTCCGTGCATCGAGGATGGTGTTCATGGTGAGCTGGCGGCCTCCAGAGGAGCCTGGTGATGCTCTGCTCAGTGCTCAGCTGCTCCTTGGCAGGAAGGTGCGGCATCTGCTTCTGTGAAGACCGCAGCCTTGGGAACCCAGTGGGGCAGTTCTCATCTGTCCTGCAGGGTCTTTGTGAGTCAGAATCAACTCAGGGGGTTGGGTGAACTGCAAGAGAAAGGAAGGAAGAAGAAAGTGCCTTGGCTCCTGCAAATACCTTTAATCATTTCAAGCTTAAGCCAGAGACTGTTGGAAGGAGGAGCTATGAAAGGCCCGCTACTAGCACAAGCCCGTCCAGTGCGTTTCCTCTGATGAGGGGCTTCCGTCTCAGATGAGCACACGTTCCAAGCCTGGACCCAGCCTTTCAGCCAGTGTTCAAAGGAAGCACAGGCCACACAGAAAAGGACATTTAATTGGGCACCCCGTCGGGCATGGGACCAAACCCAGAACGCATTGTGCTTCTCAGTGTGAGTGGGCCTTCGAGCCCGAAGCCAGTGTCTGCAGCCTGCCAGGTTCTAGCAGGCACAGGTGGTGTTCCTGCATTCGTGCCAGTGACGGACAGGTTAGGAGAGCTTGCCAAAGGAGGGGCTTCCTCACTCTGCGTTTTGAGACAGGAAAGAAGTCAACTTTTTCACCAACTCCTAAATCAAAAGACGGATGTCAAAGGAACCGTTCCAATGGGTGTTCATGGACTGCTTTTCAACCAAGTTTCCAAGAGGGAGGGGGAAAGAAATTCCAAGCAACAACAAAAATGGTGATGTCATTTGTGTCGTTTAAAAACCCATTTTCGTATGAGTTTCTTTTATTTCTTTTTTCCTCATCACTGCCTGCCAACTTCCTACTTATCGGTCAAGGCCAGGCCTCTCTCAGGCCTGCCCAGATCCTCTCATCTCTGTGCTCCTTGCGTTGATGTGAGGCCAAGCCCCTCATTATTTACAGACAGGCTCCTTCCGTCTGGAGTTGCCCCAGGCACAGTACGGGGCCTCTCCCACTGTATAATCCTCTCGCCGGCCTATGGGCCTTGCTCACGAGGCCTTTAATAAGGTTGACTGAAGGAGCAAATATGAGTGTAAATCCAGACCAAACCAAACCCCACTGCCATCAAATGTACTCCCACTTCCAGGACAGGGACCCGATGCAGTGTTTCCAGATGATGGATCTTCCTAAGAGCAGGCAGCTTTGTCGCGCTCCTTTGGAGAGGCTGGTGAGTTTGAACTACCGGCTTTTCACCAACTAACCCATCGCGACGCCTCAGTATCTAGGATCTCTGGTAAACTGGGCAGTCCGCGAGGTCCTTGTTTTGTTGTTAACAGATTGATCAGGACAGACGGGGAGAAAGTGAGCAGAGTGTGCCTGCCTGATTGATTGGCAGATCACACCGAGAGATAAGAGAGCTGAAATAAGATCGGGTTTAAAACTAACCTTTACAGATGAGAAAGGTTGATTGAGTCTAACAAGGTGAAATTTATCTGGACTGCATGCAAAGTCTTGCACTTAGGTGCAAGCCAAGAAGTAGCAGCAAACAGGGATGCAGTGAGTGTCTGCCAGTTCTTGTGAAGGAGACTGAGGGCAGGGGATTAACTTTGATCCAAATGACCCGCAGGCACACTCCAGGTACCAGCACACCCTTGGGATAGATTAATGGAAGTATGTTGTTCAAGACCAAGACATTGATCACGGATCCTGTCTCTGCTCTTGGGGGAACCAACTAGCTAGGTGGGCACACATCTATCTTTTGAATAAACATTCTTTTTTACCCCCAGAAATGAGTGCAGAATGTTGGCATAAGGTAAAATATTGTTTGCTGTACGTTTCTGAAAGCATGTTTATGTACAGCAAACAATATTTTACCTTAGAGGAAGGAGACACGCTTTTAGAAGAAACGTGTCTTTCTATGGTTGAAAAAAGTTCCCACCAACACAGTATGAGCAAGTGACATTCCAGGGGACCCGGGGCCTTAGTATAAGAGGAGACTTCCAAAATTCATGGAAACATTCCATTATCTTTGAATTCCATTTTTCCACAGTCTTTTTGAAGCCCCTTCGTGCTCCTACTCTGACTGTTGCTAAGCATGCTAGGACAGCCCTGGAGAGGGGTTCCTTTCTTGTGCCCATTGTACAGGTGAGGAAGCTGAGGCACGGGGAAGCTCGGTACTCAACAGGCCCAAGGTCAGAGGCTGGGAAGTGATAGAATGAGATCTTGAACCAGACAGTGTGATTTTAAAGCTCACGCTCTTGACCTCTGTGCTGGTCTGTTTCCGTGATCAGCCTGGTAAGTCTTGTAATGAGTTGCTGGGTAAAGTCAAAAGCCACCAGCAATTTACTTGTGGAATCAACCACTCAAATTGCTTTATACTTCTTAAAGCACGTGTACTTACATGAGCTCAGGTGAACCTTATAAGAAGGAGACCCCCTTTTAGAAGAGACAGACATGTCCTTCTGTAGTTAAGAAACTTTCCCACCAACTCAGTATGGACAGGTGATGGTTCAGGATGCCTGGGGCCTTGACTTAATAACTAGCAAGAGGAGGCTTCCGAAATCCTTGGAAAATCCCGTTATCTTTTCATTCCACTTTCCCTCAAACATTCTGAACCCCCGTCTGTGTATTGGGAAATAACAGTTCACAACAAGAAGTGGATGCTTGTTTCTCCCCTGAACTTGAAGTCTTGTGATCTACGCCAAAGGATCACCAAAAGAGTTGAAAGGGGTACCGGAAACCATGGTGCCTGGCATTGTACAAGGCTTCCTGACGCGCTTATTCCTCACCTGGCTGGCTTGTTTGGGTAGGAATATAGGTTAAAACCTCCTATGTCCCCCAGGACACTCTATATTTTAAAAACCACATTTCAAAAAACATGCCCTAAGGAAGGGAAGATCTAATAAAGGGTTTCTTTGGTCAAATAAGTTTGGGAAATTTGAAGAGCTCTGTCACGTT
Organism: Echinops telfairi; assembly: GCF_000313985.2. Taxonomy (NCBI): domain Eukaryota; kingdom Metazoa; phylum Chordata; class Mammalia; order Afrosoricida; family Tenrecidae; genus Echinops; species Echinops telfairi. Next base: position 69,550,648 of record NW_022104341.1, read on the forward strand.
TGAAGATGTGTCCCGGCACACCGAAGGCTCAGAGAAGTCCCGCTGCAAAGAAGGAAGCCTGACATTTTAAAACTCGATCACCTTTGTGAGACTTCATGGCCATAGAATCCCTCCCTCACAAAACGGAGCACACACCCCTCCCCTCCGGGGACGAACAGCAGAAACCATGGGGGAAGGGAGACAGCGCTCAGTGTAGGATATGAAAATAATAATAATTTATAATTTATCAAAGGGTCATGGGGGAGGGGTCATGAGCTGATACCAAGGGCTCAAACAGAAAGTAAATGTTTAGAAAATAATGATGACAACATATATACAAATACGCTTGGTACAATTGATGTATGGATTGTTATAAGAGCTGTAAGAGCCCCCCCAAAATGATTATTTTTAAAGAGTTATGTAATAACAATAATAATAAAACAGAAACAGACAAACAACAGAAAGCAATTGTTTTCAAGTCCATTCAAATTCATAGCTCTGTGTGTGAGGGTAGAACTGTGTCCTAAGGAAGGAGCCTCGCGGTGTGGTTACACGATGACCTGTGAACGGCAAGGTCAGTAGTTCGAAACCACCAGCTATTCCTCGGGAGAAAGATAGGGCTTTCTACTCCCGTAAAGCCTAACCGTCTTGGAAACTCACAGGGGCAGTTCTACCCTGTCCGCTAGGGTTTCTGAGTCTGTATCTACTCGATGGCTGTGCGTTTGGTTTTCAGTGACGGATTCTTCAGAAGCTAATACTAGCCAGGCCGATCTTCTGAGGCACCTCTGGTATATTCAAGCCACCTCTGGTGTGTTCAAACCGCCAGCCTTGAAGCGGGGAGCTGAGCGCATGAACCCTCAGTACCATCCAGTGATTCTGTTCATGGCGTGCTTGTTAAGATGGTGCTCAGAGAAGCCATTCTAGAACCATGATTTTAGAGGCATCTGCTAGGAAAGTTCAAGGATGGGTGTTTTTCTCAGCATGCACCTTCGTTCTCACTTCACAAAAGGGAGCCCAGCAGAGTCCCGTCTCTTGTAGTTCCTTAAGGAAAGGAAGTCAGTTCTGCAGCTAGTTCAGGACCGAAATGTAACCTTTTCTGTCAAGGTTTAAGGTTCAGTAAACAGCAATTGAGATCTCTTGTATTCCAGACATTCACAAAGGCTTGGATTGTACTTGGAGACTGGAGACTAATCTAGCTGTGTGTTTTCTCAGGAAAGCCAGTGGCTTTTGAAACTCCCTGCCTTCAACAGTTTATCTCTGCAACACAATGCCCATTGAGGCTGACGCTGCTCAGATGGACGGAGTCGGATGTAATTCAAACTGTTAGTGAAAAAGATGGCATTGAATAAAGTGCTACCTGCGTTGGCTCTAATAATCTGGTGCGATCTAAGGTAATAGCCCCAGCGTTGTTCTTCCACTACACTGGTTGCGATAAAGGTTGACAGAGAAATCTGTTCATGTAAGCAGACCACAACCTGATGCTACATTACAGCACAGGAAAATGAGCAGATTCTTGAATCAAGGTCTGGAAATGATAGATATCCACATATATCTGCCCATATTTTTGTCATTCAGATATCTGGCTCAGGGGTCAGCAAACTTTTTTCTGCAAAAGGCAGCTCAGAAATATCTCACTGTAGACCCTGCAGTGCCTCTCATAGTCACGGAGCTCTACCTTGGAGCTTGGAAGCAGCCATAGAAATGACAAGTAGATGAGTTCTCGTTAAACTTTCATTACACTGAAATAGGCAGCAAGCCAGATGTAGCTCATAGCCCATCATTTATTGAAACCTGATCCATCTCAAAGGAGTCTCAGTGGCATAGTGGCTACGCATTGAGCTGCTATCCAAGAGATCAACAGTTCGAAACCACCAGCTGCTCCCTGGGAGAAAAACAAGTCGTTCTACTCCCTACAGAGTTATAGTCTCAGAAACCCAACAGGGCCGTTCTACCCTGCCCTATGGGGTCACCACCATATAGAGTCAGAATTGCCCTGGTGGCAGTGAGTTTCTTTGGATCTAAGTGAGTCATCCTGCTGTAAGATCACACAGCAAGGGAGTAGGAGATGCTGCATGTGGTGCCCTGGTAGCCTGGCACCCAGACTGTATCTTCTCCCGGCAAAATCCCCTAGCTCAGAGGAATCTTTCCAAAGACAGAGCTGCTGACAGAGAGCACGGCATGCCCTAGCATCATGCTCTGTGACTTCACAGACATGCCATTGTCTGCCTCGGCTGCTTCTCCCAGGGGTGCAGGTGGTCTTGGCCCAGCCAATGCAGATTTCCACCTGTACACTGACGGGAATACCGGAGAGGAGGAGTCACTTTGCGCAGGATGAGAGTAACTACCCAGAAAACGGGTACATGCTCCCGGGCGCTGAGTATTCACGCCTCTAGGATGAACTCAAGGATGCCTGGTGGCACATCTGTTAAGCACTCAGCTGCTGACTGGAAGGTTGGTGGTTCGAACCCACCAGCTCTGTAGGAGGACGATATGGCCGTCAACTTTCATGAAGATGGCAGCTTCAGGGGCAGTGCTATTCTGGCCGATAGGTTAGCGACAATGCGGCATCGTCTTGAGGGCAAGGAGTTGGGTGGTTTGAAGAATAAATTCACATGCTTGCAGTGTCTCCATTTCCACGAGCTGGGGCAAGCTTCATCTTAGGAGCATTGCAATAGTTGATTCTGACCCAGAACTACCCCATGAGCCACAGAACAGAACGCTGCCTGGTCCCGTGCCTGTGTCTGACCCCACGTTGGGCATCTTCCTCGTTCTTGCTGACCCTCTACTTGAGCAAACAGAACACCCTTCTCTAGGGACTGTTCTGCCTGCTACCAGGCCATCTTCCTTTCTAAGGAGTGTTCTGGCTGTGCCTCTTCCAACGCAGTCATTTTGGAAATACTAGGATTGGAATACCTTTTGCAAAATACTTTTGTAGACATGATCTCATTTCCACTTTATAGCACCCATACGAGGATAGGCATGACAGACAGAAATTGAATGTCTAGTTCAATGACTTAAGGTCCAGAAATTGAATGTCTAGTTCAATGACTAATGAGCAGCATAGATATAACCTGAATCTGCTGCAGTCTTCCCATGCTGAGTTCATACTTGTCATCTGCTTGCCCTACTGGAAGAGTACCATTGTGTGTTTCAGAGGGTGATTAAAGGCCAAGAGCTTCCTCGTCTATGATGAAACAGGAAGTGTGGAGGGTTGTGATAGATTTTGTGTTAACTTGGCTGCATCTGCCCCTTCAATCAGGCCACAGTCTATGATGGTGTCTCATTCGGGGTGTGGTCTCTTTGACATCTGTAAGAGACACTGTGGAGAACCAGAGCTCACTCTTTCTCTTCCTGCCAGCCTGATGTCTGTGTCTAGCTTCATGGGACCTGACCCAGCCGCCACAATGTGGCCTGCTGACCCTTGGGAGCTGCCAAGGGCCTGGCGTGCTCTCTGCCTTGGATCCACTCCGCTCTGTCTCCACTGGCCTGGGGTCTCTGCCTCCTACTTGAACACTGGCACACCCTTCAGCAGCTGGATGAAGGGTCTCCAGTTGGTGTCTGACCCACACCTGGAGTTGGACTGGGTTTGTTCCATCTAGGACTCTGGACTGCTCTCTGGGTATACCTTTTTCCCCCTGATAGTCTTCTGTCTATAACACATAACATGTTTCTTACACACGTATGTGTTTATTTTGTTCTCTAGAAAATCTCGCCTCCCACAAGGATAGTTTGGACTTGTTTAAGAAAGTGTAGAACGTGTGCATAGCAAAGAGCAGTTGAAGTCTTAAAGGTTAAGATAATTGGCTTTGGGTCCAGATGGGCTGGGTTTGCACTCTTAACACTTTACTAAAAGCCACATTGTTGTCTGCAAATTACTCAACATGCTTGTTGGTCCTCATCCATCCTCGAGACTCAGTGAGTTGACATAAGAAAAGGAAGCTCAGATGTCTGATTCGTTATTATTATTATTTTTAATCATTTTATTAGGGGCTCATACAACTCATCACAATCCGTACATACATCATTTGTGTCCAGCACATTAGTACATATGTTGACTTCATCATTCTCACAACACCTGCTTTCCACTTGAGCCCTTGGTGTCAGCTCCTCATTTTTCCCCCTCCCTCCCCCTTCCCCCCTCCCTCCTTCCCCTGAACCCTGAACCCTTGAAAATTTATAAATTATTATTATTTTATCATATCTTACCCCATCCGACGTCTCCCTTACCCACTTCTCCGCTTTCCGTCTCCCAAAGAGGAGGCCATATGAAGACCTTGTCATCTGTTCCCCCTTTCTCCCTCACCTTCCCTCCACCCTCCCGATATCGCCACTCTCTCCACTGGTCCTGGGGGGATTCACCGTATTTTCAGTTCCTATATGTGCCAGTGTACATCCTCCAGTCCAGCTGGATATGTAAAGTAGAATTGAGATCATGGTAGGGGGGTGGAGGAAGCATTTAAGAACCAGAGGAAAATTGCATATTTCATCGTTGCTCTACTGTACTCTGACTGGCTCCTCTCCTCTCCACAGCCCTTCTGCAAGAGGATGTCCAATTTCCCCGGATGGGCCCCTGGGTCCCCACTCTGCACTCCCCCTCATTCACAATGTTATGATTTTTTTTTTTTGCTCTTTGATGCCTGATACCTGATCCCTTAGCTGCCTTGTCATCTTACAGGCTGGTGTGCTTCTTCCATGTGGGCTTTGTTGTTTCTCAGTTAGATGGCTCCTTGTTTATCTTCCAGCATGTGGGACCCTAGATTCTATGTAATTTGACAGCTTGGCACCATCAGCTTACTTCACTGCATTTGCTTATGTACCTGCTTTGTCTTCAGCGAATTAGGGTAGGCTAGTGTGCTTCTTCCTTGTAGGTTTTGTTGTTTCTTAGCTAGATGGCCGCCTGTTTGTCTTTAAGCCTTTAAGACCCCAGATGCTATATCATTTGATAGCTGGCACCATCTGCTTTTTTCACCACTTTTGCTAATGCACCCCCTTTGACCTCAGTGATTGAATAGGAACAGGCTGGTGTGCTTTTTCTGTGTGGGTTTCGTTGTCTCTCAGCTAGATGGCTTCTTGTTTATCTTCAGGTCTTTAAGGCTTCAGGTGCTATATCTTTTGGTAGCTGGGCACCATCCGCTTTCTTCATCACACTTGCTTGCGTACCCATTGTCTTCAGTGACTTCAGGTGTTATATCTTTTGGTAGCCAAGCAACATCCGCTTTCTTCACCACATTTTCTTGTGCACCCATTGTCTTCAGCGATCATGCCAGGCAGGTGAGCATCTCAGACTGCCGAATTGTTAGAACAAAGTGTTCTTGTGTTGAGGGAGTACTTGTGCAGGGGCCGCCTGTCCATCTGTTTTCTTAATACTCAACCTTTAAATATATGTACATATATCTACTTCCCCCTCGTCATATATAAATATATTAACATCTTTATATGCCTGTATTTACATCTCTATGAGTACCCTTTGCCTCCTAGTTCTTTCCTCTGTTTCTTTGTACTTTCCTCTTGTCCCACTATCATGTTCTGTTGTCATTTGGGTTTTAGGCATTCCTCTTGGTTACATTGCCCTTGATCCAGCCCTGCAAGGCCTCCCGCATCCTCCTTGACATTGATTTTGGATCACTTGTTGTTCCCTTGTCCCTGTACTTGTTAATGCCCTCTTCCTTTCCCCCGCCTCCCCTACCCCCATGTTCCCTGGCTCTGTCACCCCATTGTTCTCTCTTCTGGCTTGTTTATTCCGCCTGTCCCTTCCAGGTAGACATGCTATGTACCATCACCAGACTGAATGCAATGAAGCGACAACAGAAAGTAAAACAATGGCTACAACTACAACACGCACACATGCATATATATATAACCGTATGAATAGTTCAGGGTCTGTTTGTTTTCCTTCACGTGTGCTTTCCAGTCAAGTCTGATGGGGTGCCATGCCCTGGCACCGCCTCTATCCCTGGGGACCTCACCGCTCTGTCCCCCACCCCCACCCCCCGGCTCCTCTGATGCATGCCTCCAGAGGATGGCGTTCGGGGTGGTGAGCTCATGGCAGGCACAATTCCCACCGTTTGTCTCCAGTGCTGTCCCCAGTGGTGCGATGGGTCAACAAGGAATGCTGTGTGCCATGGTGGGGCCGCCCACGTGGTCATCTCCGTGCATCGCTGTTCCGAACAGGCACATTGTCCCCAGGACTCAGCGAGTCAGGATGTGCTCCACTCTTTCCTTTTCTTCCCCTTTCCCCCTCATTGGCTCACATGCGCTCCTACCAGACCAGTCCCTCTTTCCCTCTTCCTGAGCTGCAGCTTCAGTGCTGTCCTCTGAAGTGAATTCCCCCTGGGGGAGGGTGGTGCCGTGCACCGAGTTGGTAATGGGGCCAGCCCCTCAGGCCTCTCCATCTGTTCCCTACTTCATGTCAGCGTGTTGCGGTCCTGTTCCTCTCTTGGAGCTCTGGGTTGAAGTCTGGTCCCTCTTTCCCTGTGGCAACACAATCAACACCCTCCCCCTGTGTGGGTTAGTACCCTGTTCCTCTGGTTACCCATACCTTTTTCCCTCCTCACTTTTAGTGGGCTACCATATGTATCCCATTTGCATCCCTGGGTATAGTCTGGCACCTGCCATATTACCTGGACCTCACTCCAGGGACGTATGTATACAGTATCTTCTTCCCTATGCCCTTTTTGAAAAAAAATTTTTTTTTTTTAGCTTACCTCAGCGGACTCATGTAATACTTCTCCTTTTGTGTTTGGCTTACTTCACTTAGCATAATTTCCTCCAATTCTTCCCATGCGGCGATGTGCTTCATGCGTTCATCACTGCTTTTTAGGGATGCGTAATACTCCATTGTATGTATGTACCAGAGTTTTTTAATCCATTCGTCTGTTGATGGAAATTTGGGCTGTTTCCAACTCATTTCAATTGTGAACTGTGCAGCGATGAACATTGGGGCACAGATGTCTGGCCGTGGTTTGTTTTTTGTCTCTTCTGGGTATATGCCCAGTAGGGGGATTGCTGGATCATAGGGTAGCTCAATTTCCAACTGTTTTAGATATTGCCAAATCGATTTCCATAGTGGCTGTACATACCCACAGGTCCACCAGCAGTGGACAAGAGTTCCTATCTCTCCACATCCCCTCCAACACTTATTACTTTCTGATTTCTTGAATTGGGCTGTCTTTGAGGGTGTTAGATGGTATCTCATAGTTGTTTTAATTTGCATTTCTCTTATGGGTAGAGATCTGGAATATTTTCTCATATATTTATTGGCCATTTGGATTTCTTCCCTCGAGAAACTCCTGCTCAGGTCCTTTGCCCACCTCCTGAGTGGACAATTGGTTTTTCTCTTATAGTTTAGCTGTGTGTTATAGGATTTAGTAATAAGGCCTTTGTCGGATGTGTCATTGCCAAAGGTGTTTTCCCATTCTGTAGTCTCTCATATTACTCTCTTGGTGAATTATTTCGATGTACATAAGTGTTTTATTTTTAGTATGACCCACTGGTCAATTTGTGCCTCCTCTGTGTCCTTCCCGATTTCCGATAGCCTATGTAATCCCTGTGCCAAGGTTCTCAGGTTTGACCCAGTTCCCTCATTGATGGTCCTAATAGTTTGGGGTTTAACCTCAAGGTCTGTGATCCACCTTGAGTTTATTCTTGTGTATGGAGTGAGGTAAGGGTCTTGTTTCATTTTTCTGCAGCTATGTATCCATTTTTTCCAGCACCATGAATTGAAGAGGGAATCTACTTCCCATTTGATATTTTTGGGCCCCTTATCAAAGATCAGTTGTGTGTATGCCGATGATTTTATTTCTGGGTTTTCAATCCTTTTCCATTGGTCTGATTATCTATCGTTATACCACTACCATGCTGTTTTGACCACTGTGGCTGTGTAATAGGTGTTAAAGTCGGGTAAAGCAAGCCCTCTGACTTTTTCCTTCTTCTTGAGGACTTCTCTACTAATTCTCGGTTTCTTTCCTCTCCGTATGAAGTTGGTAATCTGTTTTTCCAACTCTTTGAAAAAAGTTGCTGGAATTTGGATTGGGATAGCATTGAACTTATATCCTGTCTTGGGTAGAATTGACATCATTACAACATTGAGCCTGCCAATCCACAAGCATGGGATCTCCTTCCATTTGTTGAGGTCATCCTTGGTTTCTTTTAATAGTGTTTTGTAGTTTTCCTCATACAGATCTTTTCTTTTTTTTAAAGTCAGGTATATCCCTAGATATTTCCATTTGTGTTTGGCTATTGTGAAGGGTACCCCCTTTTTGATCCCCTCTTCTGTGTCCTTGTCTGATGTGTACAGTAGTGTGATAGACTTCTATTTGTTGATCTTGTAACCTGCTACTCTGCCATATTCCTCTATTGCTTCCAGTACTCCTCTTGTGGAGCTTTTAGGATTTTCCTTATATAAAATCATATCATCTACGAATAACAATAGTTTCACTTCTTCCTTTCCCAGGTAAATCTCTTTGATGTCCTTTCTTTGCCTTATATTGTTAGCTAGCATTCCCAGCACGATGTTAAATAGGAGTGGGGACAAGGGACATCCTTGTCTAGTCCCCCTTTTCAGAAGAATTGATCTCCTCTTTTCTCCATTGACTGCCACATTGGCTGTTGGTTCGTTATTATTTTATTGTGGTTATTTACATACTGATTCACACTGGAATATTTGGACTCCCAAACGGACTGTATTCGGAATAAGTGAGTTCTAAGTGATAGGAGCCTGGCCGCATCAGTGGGTGCAAGCACACCCACGGCCATGAGACGGCACAGGACCGGGCAGGGTTTGGTTCTGGTCCTCCGGAGTCAGAGCCAGCTCCATGGTAGCCAGCAATATTGATCAAGAAATCCCGTGTGTGTACTGTGCTCCCTCTATTCCTGTCTGTCTCCTCCTTCACCGCTCAGAAAGGAGAAAAGAACCAAACGTATCGTGAAAATGGTGACGATCCAGATGGGTCAAAACATGAAGTGATACAGAACCAGCAAAGTTGGCCTTTCTGCCCTTCTTCCTTGGCTTTTCCTTGCCCCATGCTTTGCTGCTGTTGTTGTGGTGGTGGTGGTGGTGTGCCATTGAACACACACTATGGGTCAGTTCTGACCCATAGTGACCCTGTGCACAACAGAACGAAACGCTTCCGGGTCTTGTGCCATCCTCAGAATTGTTCTTAGGTGTGAGCATGTGAGCCCATCGATGCAGCCATTGGGTCCATCTGTCTTATCCAGGTTCTTCCTTAGTTTTACTGCCCCTCCACTTTATCAAATTTGATGTCCACCCTTTCTTTAAGGGAACCAAAATCATTTCTGAGGATTCCTTTCAAAGGGATAACTTAAAGGAGGGATAACTTTGTACAGGGTGAGTAGTGCTACACCCCCAGCCCCAAAAGTTACATACTGGGGCTCTCCCCTCTCTCCTTGAATCCTTGATTTACTTCTTTGGATAAGTTGAGGCTAGAGGGATAATGAAAGCCCACCATGTATGTAGCAGAGATGGGAAAGGACAGCACATTAGACACATGGCAACATGCCATGGTATGGTGTGTTTGAGAATCTTGTAAAAGATTCTCCCGTGTCTCTTTCCCAGTGGGCTCAGCTGGTGGTAAGCACAGTGTTTGAGCTTGTGATGGTGGGGCACAGCCAGATCACAGAGTGCCTGTCAAGCCATGCTGCTGTGGAGTTTTCACAGGATCCTGAGAGCATTGGAGGCCACAAAAGCCTTGTACATTGGAGAATTAATTGATGAGATTTTGCTTTTTCGAATCAGCCTAGGCTCAAGGGTCTTAAGGGCAGGTGGGAACTGACAGGAAGGAAGGGAGTCAGGGCTGGGGGCCAGGGGAGTTGGAGAGAAATAATTGGGACCAGAGTCACGATAGTGACAAGATAGAGATGGTGCGGTGTGTGTGTTTGGGGGAGCATAACATCCGCTTCCCCTCCTCTTTAAAATACTGGGAGGATTGAGCCCGGCATTGTCAGTTGCCCCAGTGGAATGTCTTTGAATGTCTTCTGAGGGAATGACATGAAAAGGAGGCGGCACATCTGGGACAGCATCAAGGACCCTGGATAAAAGGAGCAGCAGTGCAAGGCTGGGGACACAGAGACTTTGAGTGGGCAGGAGCTGGTGCCGGAGAAGCTCCGGAAAGCTAGCCCTGTTGGGTGATGGTAAGGGATTAGGGTCATGGAGAAGGAGAACGGAAAACTAAGGAGGGATGCAAGAAGAGGTGCCAGAAGCAAAGCAGAAGGGGCAGCAGGCTGCTAGGGAAGGAAGCTGAGCTCCCTTCAGAAAAGGGCTGCCCGGGTGGGAGGTGTGGGAAGCACACAGTGGCGGGAAGAAAGGAGAGCGAGGAGCTTTCAGGGGACGAGACGGAGGCCGAGACTAAAGCCGCTGAAGATAACAGGCCCATTGTAGGGGGAACACAAGTCTTAGAAGGTGGGCAGACCCAGGAGAGGTTTAGGGAACAGAGCCCTGTGAAAGGCAGCCAGCCTTCAAAGGCAGACAGACAGAAGAGGGGCACAAAGGACCCTGGACACATGACATGAGGCCTCATCAGTATGGGGCAGAACCCCCACCCAGACCAGGCAGCATGCATGGAGTGAGATACCAAAGGCCCATGAGGCTCCAGGAGAGGAGAGGCTGGTGATAATTCTAGCGCAAGGTGCAAGGCCATCTAGGGTGATGGAAATATTCTGGGTTACTGGGGGCTGCAGGCTGGCCAGTAGGGGAGGAATCCTCAAAGAACAGGATCTTTGGTGGGCAAACAGAGGGTGATGGGTGAAAGAAATCTTTGTGAGGAGATGTCTGATCTCAGAGCTGATTTGTTGGGAAGGGGAAATGATCACATTTGCATTTACGCAGGCACCTGCCCCACAGGGCACCAGGGGAAACACAGGCAGGGGGTGGAGGCCCTAAGGGAGGGCGGGGAGAAGGTCAAGTTGGGAGGGTTTTCAGCTGCCCAGTAGATGTAAATGGAGATCAAGCGAACATTTGTGGATTCTATGCAGCAAGAGTTGTAAGACTTCAGAAAGAGAGCAGAGGGGGAAATGACGGTGATTCATGGGCTCAGTCAAAGAATCGGAGTATTAAGTGTCTCTTCCTGACTTCCTACTTGCTGTTGGGATTGACTCCTGCTATCAGGTGTTTTGGCCTCTGAGTCTTTGTTTCCTTGTGTACAAAATTGTTTACCCTGTGACGAGTCGGACAGAAGGCTGGTGCATACAGAGAGAAGAGGATGGGAAGGTCCTCTTTCCTTCCCTTCCTCTCTCTTTCTATCCAGACGTTTCACAGAGGGAACCTTTATATATATGAGTCCTGGTTGCATTATAGGTTAGCCATCGCTGCTAACCATCTCTCTGAGGGAGAAAGATGAGGCAGTCTACTCCCAGAATGATTTATAGTCTCAGAAATCCTCTCTAGGGTCCCTCTGAGTCAGAATCTACTTGATGACAGTGGTTGGATTTTATATATGTAACTTTGCACACATATGTGAGTCAGGCCTTGGTAATGGTATATTTTATCACTAAATGCAGAGGTATGACATTTGAAAGTAAAAATGGACCCGTGAGAATTTCCCTTGTCCGTTTTAGAGACAGTAGAATTCTAATCCTACTAATGCTGTGAACAACTAACCACCTCTCCTCATCCTCCTCACTCACTCACTGCCATTGCTTCAATTCCAATTCACGGTGACCCTAAAGGACAGAGGATAACTGCCCTTGTGGGTTCCCGAGACTGTAACTCTTTAAGGAAGTAGAAAGCTTCTTCTTTCTCCCACGGAGCAGCTGGTGGTTTTGAACTGCTGACCTTGAGGTTAGCAACCTGATGTGTAACCACTACTACCAGGGCTTCTTCCCTCCTCCTCCTAGCTGCTATTTTGAAGGTTTATCCTTACTCAGACCTTATCGTGAGTTTTTATACATACAGCCGTAAGCATTTACAGAGGAGGATGCTATTGTGCCCATTTCTTGATCCAAGGTGACTGAGACCAAGAGAGGTCTCCTGACCCACCTGCTGTATCTGCTAATAAGTGGAGGAACCTGATTCAGGCCCTTTTCTGACTAAATCAAAATCCATACTTCCAACTTCAATGTAGAGAAAGAGTGGGCCTTGGGGTTAGATCTTCAGAAAACAGAGCTAGATGGATCGCTCCAATTCTATTGTCAGTCTTCCTGTTTATCTGCTCCACGTGCCTCTCCACCACAGCACCAGGTGGATGGGATGCTCCATTTCACCTCAGGGACCAGCCGAGCCAAGATGCTGGAAGACCACTAACAAACGTGCACCTGCAGGCGGGTCTGAGCAGAAGTGGGCTACAACGCCATGCTGCTTGGGCTTCCATTTTTCAAAAAAAACCCAAAACAACAACAAAGGAAAGAGAACTAACTTCCGGATGCCTGTTTTAGTTCCTTTTGTTTCCCTGCCCTGTTTATAAAGTCAGGTGTACGGGGTCGTTCTGTCATGAAAGGTGCGTGTTTAAGACCAGAAGATGCTCTGTGGAACGAGGCTGCCTCGTGTGTGGGGAGGCAGGGAGGCAGAGCGGGACGCCAGGTGACTGATTTGGTCATTTGAAGCCTCGGTGTCTTCATCTGCAGGTGTTGACTCATTGGATCTCTAGAGCCCTGGTCCCTTTTTAATCTGCCCCCCCTTCTCCTGGGCCCCCCTCCAGCAGTGTATGAAAGCAGAACTATGCACCAGAGGGCTTTCAGTGACTGACACATTGGGGAAGTGGATTACCAGGTCTTTGTTTCCAAGTGCCTCTGGGCACACTTGAACCTCCCACCTTTTGTGTGGCAGTCCTGCACACCATCTGTTGGCATCGGGATTCTGTTCCATCTGTCTATGGAGATAGACATCTTTGGAGGGATCTAAGTGGAGGAGAAAGAAAAGCAAGAGATCACTTGGTTGATCTGGGATCTAAGAGAGGGGAGGATCATGCCTTATTTTTCTTCTGGTCCCCAGAGTCTAGGGAAGAGCCTATGAAATGTCTGAGGCAAGAATGAATAAATGCTGGATACCATTCATAACGTTTATGAAATGTTTACTACGTGCTAAGCGCTTGACATTCATTGCTTTGCTTAATCCTGACAACAACCCAGCGGACTAGCAGTCCTTTTCCCCATGTTATTTGCAGACACAGACACTGAGCAGTGTAGTCACCCATTGAAGCTAGCGAGTAACAGAGTTGAGATCAAAACCTTGGCTCTTTCCAGTTCCATAACCCATACTCTCAACTCACCAGAACGGATATCTCACAAAGGGGGACCAAGGACAATTTAAATGCCTCCTGAGTGCAGTGACCAGTGAACCATGCCTGCCCTTGTGAGCAAAATGGAATCAGTGATGAGGCAGAGCAGCATTTGGTAAGCTCCATGGCATCCTGCCATTCTGAGGGCGTCTTGCCTGGGAACTGCTACCATCTGGCTAGAGTTACATGACACTTTGTTCTAACCCAGTAACTTTTCGGCCCCTTCTCTCTCTTGTTCCCTGCCTTGAGACTGGTATTTCTCCCTGGCGAACTATTTGCTCTCCCATTTAGAGCATCCTGCTGTCTCTTCCCTCTGGATTCGGCTCATCCTGAAATGTAATTACAGGTTTTCTTTTCTGACTCCTCAATTCAACTGTGTCGCCTAAAAGGCAAGGGACTGTGTCTTCTTCTCTTCCACCTCATCAAGGACTGGCCCGGAGCCAGCACATGATCACTGCTAAGTAAATGTTTGCTGACAATTCCGAAGTCAGTTTTTCTCCCCTGCCCAGGACCTGCATGGAGCAACACCAGTGTGGAGCTCGATTCCATCACGGGTCCTCCTGTTTCACATGGGCCGGGACGTGCCTGTGGTCTTGAATGTCTCTGAGACCTGGGGCACTAAAAGGAACAAGCACAAACCCTAGACGGGATTTTATATGCCATGTCAGATTTCAGAGCTGTCAGGTGGCTCTTTTGCAGGACGTAGGAACATTGTTTATTTGTGTTGATCTGCAATGCTTGAAGAATGGTCAGCCCCTTGGTGCGTCCTCTGGACATTGAGAATCCCCGGTTTCCATGGAGACCTTGAGAAGTTTTCTCCTGTAGCTGTGGTTGACCTTGGGAAGACATCCCACTTTGCGTGCTGCTCATGATTGGAGATCTAGGAGGAGGGGGTTTATGAGTCTGCATAACCCACCAGGTCACTTCCTCAAAGAGGACTAAAACTTTACAGTAGCAGACCGCCTCTTCTTTCTCCTTTGGAGCAGCTGGTGGGATTACACCTCCAACCTTGTGGTTAACAGTCCAGGGCTTTCCCGAGCTAGCCACCAAGGTCCTCTAGTGAGTGTATACTCCACAGCCTGTCGTGCTAGACTTCGCTTTGCGCTATTTTTACTTTTTCCATAGCATGGTACATACCATTCTGACATACTGTATGTTTGGCTTACTTTTTAGATGTATTGTATAGTGTCTGCCCTTGGTCATGAGAGGCAAGGCAAGGATCTTGCATTAACTCACTGATGTTTAGAGGATGTGGCTGTGGTAGGCAGCATAACAGCCTCCCAATGTCAGCCACGCCCTGATCTTTGGGACCAGTGAATATGTTACCTTATATGGCAAAATAATCTCTGTAGGTTAAGGAACTCAAAGTGAGGCATTACTCCCCATTGCACAAAGGGTTCAGGGTTAGGCTGCCAACCACAAAGTTGGCAGTTCAAACCCACCAGCTACTCAAAGAGAGAAAAATGAGGCTGTCTACTCCGGTAAAGATTGATTGGCTGGGAAACCCTATGAAGCCGTTTTACTTTATGGTTGACGGTGGCTTGAGTGGCAGTGGGTGGGTTTCCTTTGTGGTGACCGCAATGAAGTGGCAGCAGCTCCTGCGATGAGGATATCCTTCAATGTGGACCTGGGCCTGTGATGGGATCTGTGATCTAGCAGTTGAATTTCCCCACCCTCAGTTCTAAGATAAATCTGGATAGTAGTGCCCAGCTGTCAATAGTCAGGGAACGGGTGTGGGCAGAAACAACATAAAGCCACATCTTTAGGAAGTTGATAGTACAGACACCATAGATCCCTGTCGTGGGTTTTGGAGGCTCTTTGCGTGACAGGTGAGACAAAGATGCTGGAAAATGGTGGGCAGATTAGTGTCCATAAAAATATTCCACTGAATGCTTTGCTGGAACTTGGTAGAGAATATGCCTGGGCCTGAACATAAGATGCGAGAGGAGAAAGGTGCAGTGAGCACTCTGCACCAGACATGCCTACAACTGGGTCCCATGCTGCCATCTGTAGACAACGGTGCATTATCTCTTTCAAGAGGGACGCCTCCTGTATCCAGCTGCCTGAGCGCCTGGTGTCTTATGCTCTGGCCACCAGTGTGATCACCTTCTCTCCAGAAGGTGTTCCAAGAAGCCTAGATTGATCACCCAAGGCTGGCATCTCCCCATTTCCCTCTCACTTGACAGATACCACTATCCATTTGTTCTGTTATCTTTTACGTTTGAGTTGGAAAAATAAGCTGAATTGGAGCAGTCTTTCTTGAGTTATAAAACCAACCGAGTGAAGATGTCATTCTGTTTGTACATAACTAAGAGGCAGCTCCTCCAGTAATTTTGCAGGTGATTAGCCTGTCATGTAGAAGCATCCCTTTGGGAATGACAAAGGAACACACAGTTGGATTTTTTTTTTTTACAGTGAGCAAGTTATTCAAGAGAATTTCTCTTGTTTTATCCCTTCGCCTGGAAGTCCTGCTGATGTTTTAGGATTTGGGAGACATGGAAGCTTGGAGGAGGTATACGGAATTCACAACCATCCATGCAAATGTAATAGCAAATGGACAGTGTGGCTGCTATGGAGCGTTCTAGAGCTGAGTGCTGAGACCGCTGAAGACAGAGATTTCTGTTGGGACAAAGGCTGCCTCTTTGATGAAGCCTTTCTTCGTTCCTCCAGACAGACTCAGGCCTGGGCTCCTGCTAGAACATGCTCATTAGCGCACTGCTGTTGTTAGGAGCCTCCGAGTCCATTCCAACCCTTAGCGACCCTGTGCACAGCAGAAGGAAACACTGCCCGGTCCTGCACCGTCCTCCCAATTGTTCCTGTGCCCGAGCTCATTGTGGCAGCCACTGTGCCCATCCATCTCCTCGAGGGCCTTGCTCTTTTTCACTGCCCCTCCACTTTACCAAGAACGATGTCCTTCTCTAGGGACTAGGCTCTTCTGACAACATGACCAAAGTATGTAAGTTGAAGCCTCTCCTTGCCTCTAAGGAGCACGCTGGCTGTACGTCTTCCAGGACAGACTGGTTTGTCCTTGTAGCAGTCCGTGGAACTATCAATATTCTGCTGCAGCACCACAGTTGAAATGCATGGGTTCTTCTGCGTTCTGCATTATTGAAGGGCCAACTTTCACATAGAGATGAGTCTATTGAAAATACCATGGCCTGGATCAGGCGCAACTTAGTCCTCAAAGTACCATCTGTGCTTTTCAATACTCTAAAGAGGTCTTGTCCAGCAGATTTACCTAATGCAATACGTATTTTGATCTCTTGACTGCTGCTACCATGAGCATTGATTGTGAAGCCAAGCAAAACAAAATCTTGGACAACTTCAATCTTTTCCTCATTGATCCTCATGTGCCCTGGGCCCTATTTCTCTGTGTCTTCACTGGACTGGGTCCTATCAGGTCAGAAAGGCCTGTGCTGTTTCACCTCTGTGCCCCAGGTGCTCAAAATGCAATCATAGTAATAGTGAGCATGATATTATTATTATCACTGTGGCCCAAGTCTTATACTGAGCTTGCTGTTGTTAGGTGCTCTGAGATTGTTTCAGCTCATGCGTCTTCTTCATTGCGACAGAGTAGACCACCACTGGGTTTTCAGGGCTGTGCGTTTCAGAATCAGATCGCCAGACCTGTCTTCTGAAATGCCTCTGGGTAGATTTGAGCTGCCAACCTTAGTCCTTTGTATCACCCAGGGCCTCCGTGCACTAACAGTTTACCTGCATTCACGTTGCCTTCTTAAATTCCATTAACTAGCGAAACCATTTTCCTTGTCCTCAGCCTGCTTATCTTCCTCTTCTGCTAAAAGGAGTGTGCTCATCTTTGTCTTGCAGGTTTAGTTTTTAAAGAGTAGCTGTAATGTACCCCAAACATCTAGCATATGGTGGGTTCTCAGTAGCTGTTGGGCCGCATTGTCAGTATTAGGTCAGGGGGCCAGACAGAGACTCATAAAGAGAGAAGGACATGGCTACAAGGGAGACATCAGGAATCCATGGTGTGTGTGGAGACACCAGGACATCTGCATGGAGAAGGTAGCGTTGAACTTCCTTTACAGACCTTTCTGTAGGCAAGGCATGGAAGTGCGGAAGGAATTCACCCCGAGGAATTCCCAACTTGAGGATAGAGCAAGTGCCATTGGGTTGAGGGCCAGGTGCGCAGCTGGAACCCCACTTCCATGGAGGAATGTGAATGAAAAGACAGTGTGGATCAGGAGAGGGAGTCCCTGTTTTAAAGGCAATGACAACTGTGGTCCATTTAAGAAACACATGACACAGTTCCATTTACATTTTAACAAATGGAATGTGGCATATGGTATTCAGGATGGGCATGGGCAGGAGAGTCATAATTTCTAAGGAGGCGATAACACAGCAGGATAGAATAGTTGCATGGGTGAGCAGGCAGGAAGGTTAAGAGGAAGGAATGGGGCACAGTGAAGATTCAGGAAACAGTGCTGGGGGCAATAAATGCAATCTGGGGCCTGGGTCAATGTGAAAGATGAGGAGGAGGGATGAATTGAGGTTGACCTAGCATTTTGGAGCCTTAGCAACAGAGAATACTGCCGTTATTAGTTGCCACTGAATCGGCCCCCGACTCATGACGACTTCATGGCAAATGGAGTAAAATATTGTCCAGTCCTGTGCTCTTCCCTCCTTGAGTTGGGGATCAAGTCATTGTGACCCATGGGGCTTTCTCGGAGGATTGTCAGAAGTGGATCTCAAGCCCTTTCTTTCTAGTCCATCTTAGACTGGAAGCACGGATCAGACCTGTTCAGCATCAACACCAATACCCACTGGCAGAGGGGTGGAATCTACACATGAAGGGTCTTGCCCAAGAATCCAACTCAAGTCTCCTGTGTGGGAGGCAAAAATTCTACCACTGACCCATGGGGACATCAATAATAAGCTAGTGACTGAGGAGAGAAGAGTTTGAGCTTTATGGGGACAGGCCCATATCGAAATGTATATCTGACTTTTCTAAGATGATTCCCCAACTCAATTCTTCTCCTTCCCACCTTTGTCCTCATTGTAACCTCTGGGGAGCATTGCAGTAGGCGGGGTGAGGCTCTTTTGAGGGAAAAGGAAACAGAGTGGCAGATCCTGGAATAGACCTTTAAGCAGGGCACGGCGACAGCCCCACAGCTCAAGGGTGGAAACGAATGGCCGTTTAGGCAGTGAGTGGGAGAGAGGCTGCCAAATCTGAAGTCCAGGAGTGTTCAGAATCCAATTTTTACCAAGGAGAAGGAATGGAGTTTAGATTACCCAGACCTAGAATTTAAATAAAACTTAATCATCTCATGAAAAAAAACCACTCAACCCCTTTCAAATCTCTTTCATTCTTTGTGATTAAGTCAAGGAAAAAGTCACAGCTCAGGCAAATACCATTCCGATAACCCTCTCGCTCTCATTGTGCGCATCCGCAGAGCAGGCTGGACACAAGGTCTTTGGCAGATAGCAATATCAAGCCAGAATGTACTAATATCATGCCACGTGGTTTCGTGAGTTTCGTCTGTTTTAAGAAAGGAGCCTGGTGGAACTGTGCATTAAGCACTGGGCTGCTGACTGACGAGTGCGATTCAAGCCTACCAGCTGCTCCAGTGAAAGTGTCAGATCCCATAAGAGTCAGCCCAGCTCTGCTCTGCCCTTCAGGGTCACTGTGGCTTGATTGGATATGAGTTTGTTTTGGTTTTGTTTTTTTAAATCTCCTTAAGGAAAAAGGATACTGGTTTTCCATGAACTTAAATTAAAATATCGGTCACTTTGAAGAAACAATCACTCAGTCTGTAAGGTCACAGACAGAAACAAAGGAAAACAAAACAGTAAAACCAGAAACACCGACAAAACCCAGCCCTACTGCTGTTGAATCGATTCTGACTCACAGTGGCCCTGAGCACCGAACAGCTGCACAGCGTTTCCAGGGCTGTAAATCTTAATGGGAGCAGAGGTTTTTTTCTCTCCCTGGAGCAGCTGGTGGATTGGAACTGCCAACCTTTTGGTGAGCAGCTTACCTCACCGTGACACTAGGGCGCCTGCAGACCCAAAGGTGGTACCCAATTGCTTGATAACTGTCAAACAGTGTACGTTGTTGTAACATGGTGTGATCATCATTATTTTAATTTGGGGAGGTTTTCCATGTTCGTTAACATCACGGTGACTGACTTACGATGTCCTTAGCTATAGCGAGACAAGACGTTACCCAGTTTCTCATGGTGATAGTTCGTCTCTTTTAGTCCAGGTGTGGTGGCTGTCGTGTGAGCAGGGGTGATCGTTTTTACTGTGTGCCATAGAGTCATTCCTGCTGACCAGAGTCCTCCTAGAGGATCGAGTCAA
The DNA here is from genome assembly GCF_000313985.2 of Echinops telfairi. Lineage (NCBI taxonomy): Eukaryota > Metazoa > Chordata > Mammalia > Afrosoricida > Tenrecidae > Echinops > Echinops telfairi. Next base: position 69,570,177 of record NW_022104341.1, read on the forward strand.
ATTGTCCCACGGGGCTGTCATCTTCATGGGAGCACCTGGTAGGCCTCTTCTCCCACGGAGTGACTGACTGGGTTCAAACCACAGGTTTTGGATTAGCTACTGAGTGCTTAACCATTGTGCAACTAGGTTCCTCAAGAATAATAATGATAATTCAAACATAGCCACTCAGGGCATCTCAGTAAAGATAAAGGCAACCTACAAAGGAACCTTGGTGGCACCGTGATTAGGTGCTCAGCCTCTAAGCATAGACAGGTCAGATTGGAGCCCCCCAGCTGTGCCGTGGGAGAAGGATGTGGCAGTCTGTTTCCATGAAGACTGACAGCTGTGGAAACTCTATGGGGCAGTTGTCCTCTGCCCTACAGGGTACGTTGTGAGTCGGAGTTGGCTGGATGGCAATTGGGTTTGTTGTTCTTAGTGACTTGGGGTCAAGCATTTTATATGCATAACATTGTTTCATTTTCAGCCACTCCCAGCAAAGACAGCACCTAGGGGATGGAGTCAAGGTCATTCTTACTCATCATTTTACGACTCGAAGTAAGCTATCCATTTGTCCAAGGCTAGGTTTTCACATCTATAGGATCAGAACAACAGTATCGACTTCAAAGAGTTGATGTAGCAATTTCATGAAGCAGTGAACAGTGTCTGCCAGGGAGCAACTCAGAACTCAATGCATTAAGTCAATGCTGACTCACAGCCACCCTGTAAGACACGGTAGAACTGCCCCTGTGGGTTTTCAGACTGCGACTCTTTATGGGAGTAGAAAACCCTGTCACGTAGTAGGTGGTCAGTGAATCCTTGCTGACTGACCTTGTCAAAGCTTTACAGTGTGCCGGGCACATACACCTTGACCGAGTGTAAAAGCACAGACTAGTCTGAATTGTTTGTGGTGTGCCAAGTGCTGCTTACAGAGCTGCGCATGTATTGGCATTGAACTGCTGGCACTTGGCAAAGTGGGGTCAGTGACACATTGCTAATGAGTGATGGGTGTCCTTGATTGTGGACATCGAGGTGGATGGTCTCCGATCTAAGTTTCTGTGCAACAAGAGGCTCAGAGTAAATCATGTTCTGCGTGAAGCTTGGCGATTTACCCAGGGTGATACTGAATCTACCCCTGGTCTGCATCATTTGGGAGGGAGTTGTTCCGGCTGGTGAACTAGCAAAGAACAGCCTTGTTTGTGTTGCTCTGGGGCATCCGCTTGGTTGAATGACGGGGGCCAGCTTGCCTGGTTCCAACCATAGGCTGTTAGTTGCTAACTTACGGTGATTAAACTATTGCTGGAGCCGCTAACTCTTGCTTAGGGGAAGAAGACACAATCACCTTTCATCTAGCAAATACTCATCACTAATCTACCTGTGAACCATAGTGATTACTGTCACTGTGTCATGGGTGCTTCTTACTTGGTGACTCCTGGGAGTGCACTGGTGCAAGCTTCAGAGCCGGAAGGTAGACTTAGGCAATGCTCATGGCTTTATGGCTCCAAAGGAAAAGGACTGGGTTTGGGTTCACAAGCTTCCTTATGCCATGGTGTTCAAGAGTCTCAGCCATTGCCTTCAAAGTGTTTAAACTCTTTATTTTGTTTTAAAATAGTGAAAATGGACATTCCATGCATGACTTCACTATATGAGATCGTAAAGACTTGAGGGGTATTCTCCGTTGGTGAGCCACCCCACTCCTCACCACCTACTCTTCCTCCATCTGTCAAAACCCAAACCAACCCAGTTGGTACTGAATCATGGTGACCTCATGTGTGCCAGTGTAAAACTGTAGGATTTTCAATGACTGACGTCCCGGAAGCCAACGGTCCGGTCTTTCTGCCAAGGTTGGCCGGACCCTCCAACCTTTCAGTTTGCAGCCTAGAGTATTGGTTATTTGCCACCCCCAGGGACTGGGCCTTAAGGCCCCCGTGTGAGGCCCTGTGACAATAGTAAGACACCACCCTGGGATCATCACAACAGTTTGGGAACTCAGGGTTACCTTCAGCCCCCACAGCCTGCAGCTCGGCTGGTGGCAGAGGCAGCCTGTAAAAGGCGGGCCTTTTGACCCTGCTGCCAGGGTTCTCTTCGTTCCACTCCAATCAATTTCGCTTAGAAGAGAAGCAAAAGCCAATCAAGGGTAGGAAGTGCTTAAAGTAGCAGTGATTTTAGGAAGCAGTGATGTCCTCACGCTTCTCCTTTTGAGTTCAGGAAGAAGGCAGTGAAACATATGTTCTTAACCCACCTCCACGTCGCTGAGGCATTCTGGGCAGTGTTGCCAAATTGCGTACATTTCAGTAGCTGCTGCTTCTCCCTAAAGCATTGCTAAAAATAAGACAACGCACACAAAGGCATATGTTGTGGTTCGCCTTTGATTTGGGCACAGATCATCCACGTGTGAAAACAAAATTGGTTGCTCCATGCTCCATCCTACAGTGCAGACTTGCACATCTGCACTGTACTTACCGGAGGAATCGTGCTCGAATGTTATAGGACTTGGCAATTTTACAAAGACGCTAATGCCTGTAGCTTATGTGATGCTTATGGGAGACATATGAGGTAGGCAGAGTGGGCGACTTCATACCCATTTTATAGTTTAGAAAGTAGAAATTCCCGTTTGAGCTGCTAGGTATTCAGGCTGTTTAGAACTAGGCCTTCCACCTGAACGCTAATTGTTTCTCTCTCTCAATGATTTCCTACAATCTCTTTTTAACCCTGAGATGAGCATTTTCACTGTTTTGGCCAATTTACTTTGGGACAGTGGGTGACAACGACTAGTCCTCTAGTTAATCATTTGGAGTCATGTTTGCTATAGTAGTTGGATGTCACACATATGGGGTGCCCCTATTGGATTCTCTCTCGAAATTTGGGGGTATGGGCTAGATATCGTGTTCTCTCTCCATATCTTGCTCTCATGCTACCCTCGGTCCTAACAGGCCGCCTGCTATGACCTTGGTCTCTACCAGTGGCTCTGGGTTCCTTTCGTCAGGGGCAACACTTGCAGGAGGCTGACGAAGGGACTTGAGTGGTTGGGGGCAATTACATGCCCATGTCCTTAGCAGCAAGATTACTATAGCTGGCTGCTTTATTCCATCAGAGTGCCGAGCGCCTTCAGGATGGCCTTTCCATCAGCCTCTCTGTCTTTTCTTTCAGGTCATCGCTTCCTCCCTATCCCTCTGATGTAGGGGTGTAGCTTAGTTAACTAGTGCTGCTGTAACAGAGATGCTATAAGTAGATGGCTTTAGCAAACAGAAATGTATTCCCTCACAGGTAAGGAGGCTAGAAGTCTGGATCCAGGGTGCCAGCTCTAGGGACAGATTTTCTCTCTCTATGGGCTGCCTGGGCAGTGGGTGGGGGTTGGGGAGCTCTTTGTCTCTTTCAACATCTGGCATCTCAGCGCTTGTGGGAGATCTCCAGGTGTCCACAATATCAGTTTAACTCTGGGTCTAGGAGGTTCTCAGCACAGGGATTCCAGGTCAAAGGATGGGCACTGTCTTGGCTCTTCTTTCGTGCAGGCAGCCAAGTCCCTCTTTCTCTGCTAGTTTTAAGCTCCTTTTATCTGTTGTAAGGAGTCCCGCTGGTGTAGTGGATTACACATAGATTTGCTAACCACAGCATCAGTGGTTTGAACCCGCCAGCCACTTTGGAGGAGAAAATGAGTGTTTACTGTAAAAATGTAAAGCCTCAGAAATAATAAGGGGCAGGGGGCAGTTCTACTCTGTCCTATACTGCCTCTATGAGTCAGAATTGACTCAGTGCCAGAGAAGAAAAGACCGGATGTACAACAGAACGAAACATTGCCCAGTCCTGCGCCGTCCTCATAATTGTTCCTATGTTTGAACGCATTCTTGCAGCCACTGTGTCAATCCATCTCATTGAGGGCCTTGCTTTTCTTCACTGCCTCTGCTTTAACCAGCATGATGTCCTCTGACAATGGAAGTACTGAAAAAACCAAACTCACTGCCTTTGCTTCATAGTGACCCTGTAGGACAGGGTAGGACTGCTCCTGTGAGTTTCCAAAATTGTAACTCTTTATGGTAGTATGCCCTTTCTCCCTAAAAGTGAGTGGATGGTGGTTTCGAACTGATGCCCTTGAAGTTAGCAGCCCAATGCATAACCTCTGTGCCACCAGGGCTCCTTGAAGTTAGCAGCCCAATGCATAACCTCTGTGCCACCAGGGCTCCTTAATAGAAGGTGTAGTCTCTCCCAAAGAGCCCTCTGTGAGCATATAGCTGGAGACCTCAGCCTTCTTGCTTGAAAAGGTGAGCTTCCGCTCTACTCCTGGGTAAATCATCTTTCAAAACAACTGATGCTCGAGCTACTTATAAACCAATTAAACTGGTGTCTCCAGGGGTGGAACCCAGATATTTTACGAATATCCTTGAATGATCGTTGGGTTAGTCTGAGTTGACTAGACAAACAAATTCATAGACACTCATGTGTAAGAGATAGCTTTACAAGCAAAGAACAATTGTATATTGAGAAAACATCCCAGCCCAGATAAAGGTCATTAGTCCAATATTAGCCCATATGTCCGCTACCAGTCTATAAATTCCTCTTCAGAGTCATACAACACATGCAATGACTGAATATAGGAAGATCACAGGCCAGTGGGTGGAAAGTTTTGTGGATCCAATGGTGGTGGAAGCATCTCAGCACTGGCAGGGATCTCCACATGCCTCCTCCAGCTCCAGGGCTCTAGTGTAGCTTCATGTGTCTTGTCAGCAGGAAGACAAAGCAGAGAGTGTATCAAACCTCCAGTGAGCTATTTATTTATCTCTGTGGAGCCTCCAAAGGAGGTCATCGAGCCGCAACATGATTGACAGGTCAGACTCTGCCCATTCGCAAATTGGCACCAGCTTATGTAACTACCACAATTGTTATGGGCAGAGAAGGTTTGAGAATGGGTCAGAGCAGAACACCAGGTGACTGTCCAGTTTGAAGTGCAGGAGGAGAGGAGGGCAGGAGGGAGCGGTGACCGGCTGGGTCTTTGGAAGAGGTTAGCGTACCTTGTGATGCAAGCACTTAATTTTTATCACTGAATAATGCAACTCAGAATTTATAAAGCATAATTGGAAAGGTGATTTACACTGGGATACAATTCTTTTTATGCCAAATATTATCAAATTGGAATGATTTGCAAGATCATCTGGTTAGTTTGTTTTTTAAGAAGCTTGCCCTCCAGACAAGATGTAGTAACCTTGCTTAGCAGAGGCATTTAAAAGAAATTGATGTATTCGTGAAGGCGTTGAGATTAGGAGACCTTGTGCTGCTATTTTACATTGTGCGTATTCACTCAGAGGACTTTCTGTGTTGTTGACTCTTTCCGTGTTTATTTTCCTGCCAAAACATTTAGCCCTATCATCAATCATAAATGAATCCACTTACTCATTTATTCCACAGGCATTTACTGTTAAAACGTCAGTTTTGTTTTGCTGTTGTCATGGCTGCCCCTCGCATGTACTTCGCATGCTTGCATCAGCACATTGCAGTGAAGGACGGTTCTCCCTGGTACGCCATCCATAGAAAGGCCATTTGCCATCTGGAATTTCACTAGCCTTAAAAGAGATGCGCCCACATCTTCATCCTCTGAGGTAGGCTCCCTGGAGGGGTCTGAGATAAGGCTGGCAAAATCGGACCCAATTCTTCCTTCATAATCCGTTCAGTATCTTCTGATAGGCGTTTCAGAATGGGCCTCACAGATATGTAATTTGTAATGGGAAAAACTGAACTTGAATTTTATAAGAACCTCACGATTATGTTCTTGAATTACATTCGGGCCTGTGTGGGGGTGGGGGGTGGGGGAGCCAGCGTCCCTGATTTATTCTGCGCGAGCCAGAATTTGCGATGGGCTGATTTCTTTCTTTTCATCCACTTTTGCTAATAGATTCAGGAAGTAATTTTCAGATGTGGAAACAATAGATCATAGATAATAAAAGTCGCGCATAGGCAGTTGGGGAGGCAGCTAAACTTATAGGGTTGAGACCTCTTCACACCACTCATCCCCATCTTGCTCTTGAAGTAGCTGTGCAGTCTTTCTCTTTTATTTCACGTTAAATAAATGCTCTCAAACTGGGCATCGGGGCGGGAGATTGTCCCAGAGCCAGACTGTTTTGTGCACACGCACACACTCACTCACTTTCTTTCTCTCTCTCTTTCTCCGCCTCTCTCTCATCAAGCGCTTTCTTTTCTTGTTTCTCCTCCAGAAAACTTTATGTGTTCTTAACTGCTCCCTTGGCTTATCGGCCCTGTGACGTGTGTTGTTAAAATGCCATCACTGTTGAGCATGGCTGAGGGGGCCCAGAGCTGGACAGAGGAGGCAGAGAAACGGGGCAGAGACCCGCAGCTAACTATTCGAATCAGCAGGCATCTTGATTTATTTCTTTGAGGTAGGCATGCAAGGGGAAGGAAGGTTGATTTCCTCTTGAATCGGGGATGCATTCCCCTGAAAGGTCACGTGTATGCGCAAAAAGAGTTCTTGAGGACAATATCATATGATTACAAGATAATCTACTCTAGACATAGTGTGCTTGTAGGTAGACAGTCTGAAAGCAAAATGACTTTTTTTCTGGACCCTGCAGCCTTGATAGGAAAAAAATACCCTCACCCTCCCCTTAACCCCCCCCCCCACCCACGCACCTACATACGCACCTACATACGCACATGCACAAGGGCTCAGATATATTTTCTCGAAGGCAGGGTCGGTGCAAATCCTTTTATGGAGCGTGTGTGCCAATGCCTGCTGTGTAAAGTCAGCCGGAGGTCATTACCGTTTTTATTAGGTGATTATACTATAAATATGAGCTGGGCCTCAATCATAAGCAGGTCTTTTATGTGTGTTTCTGAACATTCTGGCTCCAAAGTGCTAAATTCCAAATTGGAATATTGATTGTCTGATGCCTGAGTTACTGCTGTCCTCAAACCTGGAATTAGGCCTCACGGCTCACGTGTCTTTCTGGAGATAAGTTCTTCTTGCACCTGGGAGGTGTAGGGTCTTAATCAGTAGCCCCCCACAAGGTGGACACCAAAGGCAGAGGCATGCGTGTTCACCCCTTGTGAATCGTGAGGTAGTAAGCACACTGTTTTATAGCAAATATAAAGAAATTGTCATAATTGTAAATGTCCCCGAGTTTTTCTCAGGGGTAAGGCACACATTAATGCATTCCTGCGAATGTTTACTATTTCCATGTAAATCCAATTGAATCGTTTTTTTTCTGTGATTCTTACTCTTTTTTTAAAAACTTAACCACCAGCCTCTTTTCCCAATTTTCTAGTTCTATCAATGTCTCTGACTTTAGAAGCTTGACGATAAAACTTTTATTATGACCACACATACATGAAGCGGCATTTCTCTCCCTTGGCACCATTGATGCTTTCTGCTATAGAATTCTTTGTTGGGGAGCAGCATCTGTCCACTGGAAAGCAGTAGCACACCACCCCTTACCCCCAGCCTCCAGGTCAGGACAACGAAAAATGTCTCCAGACATTGCCTCTGGAGAGGGAAAATTCTCCCAGCTGTTGAACCTGTCTCAAAGTGAAGTATCCGATCAAACCCATCAGGGTTCTAAGGGCGCACCAAAGTGAATCTCTCTGATGGTGAGAAACAGAAAGCAAGCGCCAGTGTTGAATGCGTGTCTTCACATGGGCTTCCTTCCATGGAATGTGAGTCCTTCAGACACGTCTGTGACTTCACGCTCTCTGGTTCTGCGGCTTGGTGCTGTCTAGCAAGTAATCCCCTTGTTAGCTACCTGCAGGTAAGCCTCCAAGCACACGGGAACAAAACTCTGCCTGGTCCTCCCGTGATAGGTTGCTGATAGTACGGGTATGATCCCTAAGGTTTTCATTGGCTGGTTTCAGATGGCCAGCCCCTTCTTTCTAGTCTGCCTTAGTCTGGAAGCTTTGCTGAAACATGCCAGCCACCCCTGACAGATGGTGACTGCTCAGGAGGTGGACTGACTGGAAGTGGAATCTGGGTCTTCTTTATCAAAACAACCACAATAACAACAACAAACTCACCATCATTGAATTGATGCTGACTCATAGCAACCCTGTCCGACAGGGTCAAACTGTCCCTGTAAGTTTCCAAAATGGTAACGCTTTAAGGGAGTAGAAAACCCCATGTTTCTCCCCTGGAGCATTTGGTGGTTTTGAACTGCTGTCTCTGCAGTTAGCAGCCCAATGTATAACCACTGTACCACCAGGGCTCCTCAGGGCTCCCTTCTAGAAGGCAAGAATTCTACCACTGATTCACTGACCCTGAGTAAGTAATTGTGGGATAAATAAGAGAAATCAAGTACTTATCACTCTAAACCAAACGAAACATTGTCATTGATCGGGTCAGTTCCAACTCATAGCAACCCTGTAGGACAGAGTAGAACTCCTTTTTTTTTTTTTTTTTTAATTAATC
>NW_022104341.1:69579910-69644576 GCF_000313985.2 Echinops telfairi
GCTTTCCTCCTGTCCCAATACCATGATCAGTCCATTCTGGCTTCAGTAGTTCCTCATGGTTGCCTTGACCGTGGTCACTCCCTACCAGTCCTCCCGTCCCCTCCCTACCGTTGGTAGAACTCCTTTAGGTTTCTCAGGCTTTACATATTTGAAGGTGGCAAACAGCCTCATCTTTCTACCCCTTCAGGGCACCTGTCACTAGATACTTCTGTATTCGAGCCATAGTGATGTATCGTAGTGTGTTATGCACTGGGTATTAACCACAAGGGCAGCAGTTCGATCCTGTCAGTCCACTCCTCAGGTGAAAATTGAGGCTTTCTGCTCCTGTAAAGTTTTATAGCCTTGGACCTCAAAGGAACATTTCTACTCCATGATGTAAGGTTGCTATGGGTCAAAATCTGTGGATTTTAAATGTAGATACCTCTATCAAAGGAGCCCCAGTGGCTCAGTAGGCTAAGCGTTAAGCTACTAACGGAAAAGTCAATAGTTTGCACCTACCAATGACTCTGCGGAAGAAGGATGAGGGAGTCTGCCTAGGAAACCTTATGGAGCACCTCAATTCTTGCTTAGAGGGTCACTATGACCTTCAGTTTACCAGATGGCACTGGTTTAGATGCTTCTCTGGTGGCATAATGGTTATTCATTGGGCTGCTAACTGCAAAGTCAGCAGTTTGAAACCACCAGCCACTCCTCTGGAGAAAGATGGGGCTTTTGACTCCCATAGAGAGTAACAGTCTCAGAAACTCACAGGGGCAATTCTACCCTATCCTATAGTGTCACTGTGAGTTGGCATCAACTCAATGGCAAAGAGGATGAGATTTTGTAGAGAGTCATTCTTATTTGCTGCTATCCCCAGTGCCTGCACAGCGGTGGGTACCTGCAGACATTCAATAACTGCTAGTTCAGTAGAGATGTTGCTATCCTTGGGCAGATGGCACCCAAGAGATGTGTGTATGTCTGTGCCAACTGCAGCCATCCATGGTGTCGAATGTGGCATGCTCCCCACCTGGGATCACCCCAGAAGTCTGTCAACCTTTGACCTACAGGCATAGGCCTCAGGTGTCCATGCCAAAGAAGATCTCTTGAGCCTGTTGATATCCATGCTGGCGAGAGGGAGTGCGCTCTGGATCAGCATAGGGCTGCTTCCTCTGTGCAGAATGTCTCCCATGTCCCCGCCAGGGCTGTGGCAGGCCACGCTGTGACAGTTCCACTCTGAATGCCTGCGTCTCCTGGTGCCAAAAGGTCCAGAAGGTAGCAGCCATGCCCATGATTTATGCTGAGATGGCACAGAAGTTGAGGGCTGGAAATCACTTTTTAAACTTTAGATTTAAATTCATTTGCTGGGCTTCGGCCAGTACAATGGTGTGGATTTTTAAACGGCCATAAAAAGCATTTACAAGGCACAGTGGATTTCTAGGTCAGGACTCAAGGCTTGAGGAAGAGAGTGGCATTAAAAGGCACTTGAGTTAGACCAGAAAGGATGGTAGACGCGACCTGGTTCAACGTCCTTATTTTTCAGATGCGGAAACCCTAAGTCACTGGGAGAGTACAGGATGGTCCAAGGTCATAGACTTGTCTTTTAGGAGTTTTCCTCCCTTTGTCTCTCCGTTCCTTCCAGTAACATTAGACATCCGATCTGCATGCACAGCCTCATTGACAGTGGTCTTCCTGTCAACTGCCAAAACATCGGTGCTAGGTAGGGTATTTTACAAATAGGTGCATTTATTTTCTTTTATTCTTTGTTAGGTCTCACTCACAGCCATTGAGTCCGGGCTGCCTCAGAGGGACCCCCTGTGGGAGTCAGAGATTATAACTGTTTACAGGAGTAGAAAGCCCAGTTTTTCTCCTGCAGAGCTGCTGGTGGTTTCAAACTGCTGACCATGGGGATCGCAGCCCAACATGTAACCACTACACCACCAGGGCTCCATAGTCAAGGTATACAAAAATAGAAATGGTTCTCTTGAAGTTAAATTTTTTTAAAAGACAGAAAGAAAAGCCAGTAACTGACAAAGCTACTCCTTGAATCCAGGTCTTCTCTTCTCTGCTGAATTGTCCTTTTGTAAAAGCACTGAGCTCTCTCATTTTCCCCTGCTCTTTCCTTGCTGCAATGATTCATTTCCGTGTTAGCAAACGTTTCCTGAACAGTTTGAACCATGATGGGAACCCGGCTCCCATTTCAGGGAGGAGATAGAGAATGAAACAGGCAGATGGGGTCCATGGGGCAGCATATCAGTGGAGGAAGACACTGCTCTGGGGCCGTGAATATGGTTGTCCATGGAGGGTGCTGGCAAAGGTGACAACAAGAAAGGCGGTGGTCGTTCCAGGTGGAATGTTGTTTACCACAGGGGCTGAGGAAGAAAGCTTGGGAAGAGACAAACACCCTGTCATGGAGACCGTAGACTGGGGTTCAAGACCTGGCTTCCATGACTAAGTAACTGCATGACCTTGGTGAAGTGGTTGGATATTCTTTTCCTCATTCTGTAGAAGAAAGGAGTTCGCTATAGTGACGCTTACTTTCGATATACTGTACTCACATACAGGCTTCTGTGAGCAGTCGGCCCTGGGTGAAGGGCTTGAGCATTAATCCTGGCACGTGAGGTACCCTTGTGTTCCACAGGAAGAGACTGCGCAGTGGGCTGGAAGGAGAGCCTGGCATTCATCCCAAGCCTAAATCCATAACCCATGCTTAGAGTCTCCAAACTTTGCTACCTGTAGATTTTTAAAGAATCTAAGGATTCCATGAAATAATAAATGTTAGCAAAGTATGCTGTATGCAGATGTTAACTGTCTACATACATTTCCTCTTCGGTGCACTTTATAGGCCCATGCATCATTCATATTTTTGATCCACTACATTTTCATTTGAGGGAAGTGCCATTTCAGCTAAAATGCTAATAGCCTTCCAGGCAGGAGGCCTGTGTTCAATTCCTAGGCTGTTCTCTCAGGCCTCACTCCCAGTGGATGCTTATGTGCTACTGGGCTACTGAACAGATTCCAGCAGAACTTCTGGACCATGTCAAACTAGCGAGAAAGACCTAGTGGTTGACTTGCTAAAAGGTTGCCGTAACTTGGGGCCAACTTAATGGTGGCTAAGAATTGCAACGTTTCTATTTGGAATTGGAGTTGTGTGTACATTGTATGCTTGAATCATGGGTAAAATATGACAAAGAAAATGTTTGTTAAGAGTATCAATTGCTTGAGCTTTTGGGCCTGTTGTCAGCTCAGATTCCTAGCAACTCACTGCCTAACAGAACACTGCACGTGGTGGTCCTAGGCAATTCTCACAATCCTCTTCGTGAGCCCAGCGTTGCAGGGACTGTGTACAACTATTGTGTCCAGGGTCTTTTCGGGTTTCACTCTATTTTACAAGCATGATGGCTTTTTCCTGGGACTGGTCTCTCATGATAAAACACCCAATCTGTTTGAGGTGAAGTCTTTCCACCCTCCCTTCTATGAGCATTCTGACTGTACTGCTTCCAAGACACATTTATTTGTTCCGGAAGCCACCGTAATTCAAATGCCTCAGTTCTTCTCAGGTCTTCCTTATGCATTGTCCACCTCCATGTCCACAGTGAGTTATTGGAAATACCAGGACTTTGGTCAGGCACATCTTAGTCCTCAGAGTATTTTCTTTGCCCTTTAACGCTTTCAAGAGGAACCCTGGTGGCATAGTGGTTAGAAGTTGAGCTGTGACCTACAAGGTTAGCAGTTCAGAACCACCTGCTGCTCTGCAGGAGAAAGAAGGGGGCTTTTATACCCATAGCTGGTTACAGTCTCAAAAACTGATGGGGCAGTTCTACCCTGTCCTATAAGGTCACTGTGAGTCTGCATTAAGGGAGTTTCTTTTCTTTTTGGGGGAGGGGTGGTGGTTTATGAGGCAGATTTGCCGTATGCAAAACATTGTTTGACTTGGGCATGTAGAGGGAGGTATTTTCTGAATATTTAGCTCCTTCTTAGATAATCTATTGAAGTGTTATAATATTATTACTGCTTAGACACCAACCCTGGGATGAGGGGAGGAGAGTTGACATTCTTTCCTGTTCCTTCTTCTGCCCATGGTTTGCTTGTTTTTTACTCTCATGTGATTTCGGCTATTATGTGCCATCCATTGCTGTAAATCCTCATAGCACCCATAACAGGAATGGGGTAACACAAACCTAGAGCTCCCAAGTCTAGGCTGTAACCATTTGGCAGTTTTTCCCATCCCCTTTATTTGAGTGGATTCTGTTGAGCATCTCTTGGCACCAGATGGAGCATATGTAATGATCGCTTCTGTAGAATCTTAAGCAACATTGACTTACCACCTCCTGTCTTCCCACCTTGGCCTGGGACCTATTACTGAATGCACTTCCAGTTTGAAGATTTGGATTGAGCTGGAATTTGAGAGGTGATCATACCTCTGGGTAAGTTTGCCTGTGTTGAATGGAAGGCCAAGTACATGGCCTCAATGGTTGACCTGAACTTGCCTGGCTTCTTTACATAGCTGCCATTTCTGGAACCTGTAACTGATTGTCTTGACCCTCACAGCAGTCTGCTGCGGTAGAGGTGACTGTCTTCATTTCAGAAATGAGGCCATGGGACCTGCAGACACAGGATGGTTACCAGTTCTACTGTCTTGGAGTCACTGGGGCCCATCCCCTAGTAGCAGGTCTCTAAAAATGTGGGTTTCTCAGGTCTCCACCCAAGTAAGACACTGAGCTGTATTGTAAGACGGATAGGATACTCCCCATCCTATCACTGTTGTGCATGACTTTTATGTAGCCTTGTACATTCCCAGGCTGTTCTTCCCTTCTCTGTTAAGAGATGTGTACAATAATAGATGGGACTAAGAGGGCCTCCTGGGTGATGTCAATGTTAACCCTGTTAACGGGCTTGGCTGCTGAATGAGCGTTTCAGGCTTGGGTCCACTGAGAGGCCCTGGAGAAGCAAGGCTGGCGCTCTTCCTGTAAAGGCTGCCACGTGCACACCCTGGGGGCACAGCTGTGCTCTGATCAAACGGGGCTGCCCTGAGTAGGAATCTGCTTGACAGAAACTGTTTGTTTTGAACGACTTTTATTAATTGTGAAATAAAACATCATCAATCCAACAGTTTAAGGCGTTCATTAAATCCCCCAACGACTTACCGTATCCCATATTTTATTAATTTCTTTTCTTCCTCTTGAGTGTTAACTGTCTTCCCCTTTGCCCAACTCAACACCCTCCTGTTCTCTGATGTGTTGCTTCATCTTCCCTTCAGGGCCCTGGCCCTCCTGGGAAACCTCCAAAGTAGCTTTCCTCGGACCGAAAGCTTTGGTCTGTTTCTCATTTCATTGCCGCGGTCTCATACGATCGGTGTCTCGTGACTCATCTCACTCGGCGTCATGCCTTCCAGGTTAACCAGCTCCACTGAGTGTTTTGTGGCTTTATCGTTCTTGTGTTTTAAAAAAGTTTTTTTAGCAGTTCATAATATTTCACTGTGTGCATAAGCCAAAGTTTCTTTCTCTGTTTTTCTTCTGATGGGCTCTTAGGTTGGTTCTCTCTTTTTTCCATTGTGAACAGAATCTTTCTTCCGTGCTGACCAGCGGTGTGCGTTATGTCTCCTCGTGTTCTGACTCATTCGTTAGGGCACGCACCTTCCCAGCGGAGGGATCGCTGGGTCTTAGGGCCTTGCTGTTCCCAGCTGTTTGAGGCAGCGCTGTATTGCTTTCCAGCATTTGCGTATTTCTACGGGCCCTTCAGTAAGAGTGTTGTAATCTCTCCACATTCTCCCCAGCAGACGCGGACTCCTGTTGCTGCTGGTTTTCTCTCTTTCCTTTTAGCTTGGCTATCCTTGTAAGGGTTAGGTGGTATCTCATCATTGTTTTGATTGATGGCAAGTGACCTGAAGGTGTTCGGACTCAAACTGCGGCTTACAGCTTTGGTTCTAGCTTTGTGACTAGCTGTGGAACTCCAGACATGCTGTTTAATTGTTTTGAGCCTCTGTTTCCTTTTCTCTAAGGTGAAGATAATAAATGTACTAACTTTCTGAGGTTGCTATGAAGAGAGGTTAGGTATGTATGTAAATTTTCTCTGTAGTTATGAGGGTAAGTCAAAAAATTATTGTTCTAAAACCACACAGCCCTTTATTAAAGGGCTATATCAAAAGGAGAGGTGTTTTTTCTCGACCTCAATCTCAGTCTATACACCTCGAAGACAGTGTTTGCATTTCTCTTCAATGGTCACCAGGTCAAAATGGGAGTTTGAGCATCCGCAAGGGACTTGAAACTATTCCCTTTCAAAGTTCTTTTACTTTTGGGAAGAGTGAAAATCTGGGGGTGGTAGGTAGCCAACCCGTGCTGTCCTTGAAGAATGAGCAGGTGCATTGCCTTGACTGAAAAAAAAACACCCCAAAAATGGTCCTCCACACAGCTCTTCTGATTTTTATCTCACGATGCAGCTTTAAACAGTCTTGGAACTTCTTCCTAACGAGGCTTCCTAACAATTCTCCTCTGGGGAAAAGCTATCAAGATTCTGTTTTGGGAATCCCTCTCCCCACTCCATAGTCACTATTGCCTTCTGAGCTGGCCTTTCTACTTGAAATTCAACTGGCCCAGCAGATCCCCTAGGAAGCCCTTGTTTTGAATGGAACAAGTACCTTACTGAGATGAACTTGGCTGCAAGCCATCCACTGGTCACAGAGAAGCCAGGCCTGCCTGGACTAGAACCCTCGTAGCAGTAGTCCTGACTCCCCTTCTGTTAGCTGTGATTGTCAGCATGTGCTGCTCTCATGTCAGCTGAGATTCGGGGCCGCTGCACGTAGAACAGAGCGAAGCACTGCCCGGTCCTTTGCTACCCTATGATCATTGGTTATGTGTGAGCCCACTGCTGTCCACTCTGTCAGCCCATCTCTTTGAGTGTTTCCCTGGTTTTCGTTGACCCTTTCTTAGCCAAGAGGGGTGTCCTTCTCCAGCAATCATTACATCTTGATGATGTGTCCCAAGGAAGTCTCTTGAAATCCTGGACAATGTTCTGTGACCCGTAGATTTTTTTCATTGGCTAATACTCAGAAATAGATTGCCAGGCCTAACTTCTGGGTCTTTAGTCTGGAAGCTCCACTGCAACTTGTTCACCAGGGGTGACCCTGCTGGTATTTGAAACACTGGTAGCATCGTTTCCAGTGTCATGGCAACATGCAAGCCACCACAGTATGATAGACCGACAAACTATGATGGTGGGGTATAATTGCTATGAGCAATTATTAATAATTGCTAGGAGCCATTGGTGGCCTAGCGGTTACCTGTTGGGTCGCGAGACTCAAGGTCAGCAATTTGAAAGCACTCGCTGCTCTTTGGCATTCCAAGTTAGGGGTCCCGGAAACCCACAGGGTCTGTTCTACCCTGCCCCTTTGGGTTGTGATGAGTCTGACTGGACACGGGTGGTGAGTTTGGTTTGGGGTTTTCTCATTCATTACTAATATGTAATACGTCACTCTCTGTGGCAAACACTTTTCGAGATAATAGGGATGGGCTCAGGATGTCCCCTCAAGCTCAAACTCTGACACTGAGTGAAGGATGTAAACAGCCAAGT
Organism: Echinops telfairi; assembly: GCF_000313985.2. Classification (NCBI taxonomy): domain Eukaryota; kingdom Metazoa; phylum Chordata; class Mammalia; order Afrosoricida; family Tenrecidae; genus Echinops; species Echinops telfairi. Next base: position 69,587,456 of record NW_022104341.1, read on the forward strand.
CCCCCGCCCCCCCCCCCTCCCCCCATCTCAGAGGGAAGCACTCCATGCTTAGCTCCGGGGGCCTTACTGGCTCTTCACTTGGACATCATCATGTGTGAAAGAAGACATGCATGTATTTAGCGGTTGCTTTCTTTTACTCATCTTGTTCTTGTAGGTGGGCTGTATTTTACTACCTAATTAAGGGTAGGGGGTGGGGGTGGAAAGAAGAGCATCTGTAGCTTCTATGTGGGCTGAAATTTCCTGAGATGGGAAACAAACTCATACAGCCAAGACAATAGCATCGTTTAAATTCGAGCTATTAGAAGAGCAAACGATGCCATTTTGCTGTTGTGGTTGGGGAGGAGGCAGGCAGGGAACATATTTGCACATATTGTCCTTGGCAAAAGCCGGGACTGCAAACAGCAGGACACATTTGGAGGTGAAAATGATATGCAGGTCATTATATTTGCATAATCCTATCTCCCTATACACCTTTGCATTGTGGGCATATCAGGAAATAAAGCCCCTGACCTCATGCAAACCACATCTAAAGGGGGATAAGCTAGGCAGGCGGGTGTCTCCCCTGTCCTTCGGAACTTCCTTGTCACCGCCAGCGTCTCCTGTCATGCATGTTACAAATTGAGACTCTAACTTCTTTGTAGCCTACGGACAGTAATTATACTTGCCCACAGTCCTAGTGGTGTAGTGATTATGTGTTGGTCTGCTAAACTCAAGGTCAGCAGTTTGAAACCATCAGCTGCTCCTTGGGAGAAAGACCAAGGCTTTCTAGTCTGTAAAGAGTTACAGTCTCGCAGTCTTGGAAACCCGCAGGCGCAGTTCTATCCTGTCCTGTGTGAGTCGGCATTGACTCAATGAGAGTGAGTTTCGGTTTTTGGTTTCGCCTCCCAAAGACCTGGTACTGTGGGGGGTTCATGGGCTTAGCCCAGAGGGCCTCTGGGGACTGCAGCACCTCCTATTAACTGTAGTTTCCTCATCTGCTAACTGAAGGCAGTATTAGGAGTGTGACCAGGCTGTTAACCAGGGTTGGTTAACCAGTGGGGTTAACCAGTGTTGCATACATTTGGTTGGAATGTAGTCCCCCGCCCCCTTTTTTTAGAGGAGCCCTTTAGAAGGATCAGTAGTGGTGCAGTGGGTTGAGTGTTGGATGGTACACGAAAGGCCAGCCAATTGAGCCTACCGGCCACTTTGACGGGGAACTATGAGGCATTCTGCTTCTGTAAGCACTTGTAACCATGGAAACTCTATGATTTCCTCTCGGCCCTATAGTGCCTCCATGAGTCAGAATTGATTCAGAGGCAATGTGGTTTTCTTTCATTTTTTTAGCTGTAAACTCTTCATTATTTCTAGTATGATCTAGTTTTAGTTGTGAAATACAGACTTTATACAAAAGAGTCTATGACCAGCTATGTGCACAGTGTAATGATCAGTGATAAAAACCCAGACATCCACTGCCCAAGTCTCTGGTCCCTCGGAAGCCTCTTACGGATTTTTCCCTGATCTCATCCCACTCCCTGCCCAGGTTACTTCCAGCCTGAGTTGTATGCTCATTGTTTCCTTGGTTTCTTTTCAGGGGTCTTCCTAGACAATTTGTCACTAGATTTCTTTTGTGGCTGCTTGCCAGCTTTGTACGGATGGAATCATGCTGAAAACACTCTGGGACTTCTTTTTCTGGTGACGTTTTCCAAGATGACTTGCTACTGGTGCATATAGATATTAATGTGTTAACTTTCTTTAAAAAAAATATATTTAGACCACTTAATTGTATTTTTAAAATCATTTTATTAGGCTCATACAACTCTTATCACAATCCACCCGTACATCAATTGTGTAAAGCACATTTGTACATTCATTGCCCTCGTCCTTCTCAAAACATTGGCTCTCCGTAATGTGTTAACTTCCACTGCCATATAGTACTCCACGTAAGAATGCCTTTTTATGCATTTATCTGATCTAGTAATGGGAACGTGGGTCTCCAAGATATTACCAGTACAAAATATGATTCTATGAATAATCATGTGCCCCTTTCAGTAAGTCTGGCTAGATCATTTGCTTTGCAGTTTGAGCTCTGCCTAGTTCTTTTACATATAAGATAGCTGAGATTTAAGAGGGCAGGTTGATTGGCAAGATTAGTGGCTAGTAAATGTCAGCACAAGGGCAGGTCTTTCGTCCAAATGGGCTCAGCTCTGTATCTCTAGGTCAGGAGCCCTGGTGGTGTAGTGGGTTTTGTGTTGGGTTGCAAACCACCAGGTCAGCACTCAAACCCACCCATTTCTCTGTGGGGAAAGACGAGGCTTTCTGTTCCTGTAAAAATTTATGGCCTTCGAAACCCCACAGAGCAGTTCTACTCTGCCCTATAAGGTCATGGCAAATTGCAACCAGCTTCATGGCAGTGAACTCGTTTTTTGGTTTTGTTGTGCCTTTGATAGCGTGCTTTGAGAAATCTCAGCATTTTCCCGTGATATTGATGTAACGTGGAGGCCTAGTGGTGTTTTGGGTACGTGTTGGACAGCTAACTGCAAAATCATCAGTTCAAACCTACCAGCCACTCCAAAGGAGAACTATGAAGCCACCTGATTTGAGAGCCTCAGACACTCTAGAGCAGTGGTTCTCCACCTTCCTAATGCCGCGACCTTTTAATACAGTTCCTCATGTTGTGGTGACCCCCCAACCATAAAATTATTTTCATTGCTACTTCATCACTGTTATTTTGCTACTGTTATGAATCGTCATGGAAATATCTGATATGCAGGATGTATTTTCATTGTTACAAATTGAACATCATTAAAGCATAGTGATATATCACAAAACAATATGTAATTATATATTGTGAAACATGTGTTTTCCGATGGTCTTAGGCAACCCCTGTGAAAGGGTCATTCGACCCGCAAAGGGTTCGAGACCCACAGGTTGAGAACTGCAGCTATAGAGGCTATGCGTGGGACTCTACTTGATGGCAGTGAGAAGTGAGATTGGTAGACTATTTGGGAACTTCTCTTTGGGCTGACTCCTGGTTTCTCCCCTAGAAATGGTCATGATATTTTCTGTGCGTTGACTTTCTCCCCAGCCCCCCAATGGGGGCAGTAATGGCTTCTCCTGGATCCGCTTCCATTAGGGCTGGCTTTCCGAGGACCCCAGGGCTGTGAACCTGCCCATAAGCGCCTGCTCCTCCAGCCAGGGGAGCCTTGCAGGCTCATTTCCTCCAGGAAGGAAATCAAAATAGACCCGAAATGGCCAAAGGGAAAAACTGCTGAGGAAAGAGGATCTGAATCCTTACAAGGCATTTTCTTAGGAAATGTCCTTTTACTATAAATAGGAGTGGATATGCAATTTTAGACCCCCTTAAAAAAAACCCTGTCTCTCAGACTGAAATTAGATTTGAGGCTGATGGAATGAATATAGGATGTGGTGATTCTGTGCTGTGCTGGGACACGTCTGAAAGTTCTGAGCAGCTGGTGCAATGGAACAGCTGAGCCACCAACAAAGACCAGCTGGTTTTAGCACTTCTTATTTCTAGATGTCCTGCTTTGTTAGCTCCAGCATTGGGTTCACTTGTGCGCGCTCTTTCTGGAGCCCTACTTCGGACCAGCTCTACCTCTGACTAGCTGTGTGGCCTTGGGCACGTTACTCACCCATCCTGCACTGCTAGCTCTTACATAGAAGGCAGTGCTGGAATTCTCACCTTCCGTAGGCAAGACCTGGCTTCTGTCCTCAACCCATGGACTTCGCATACAACCTCTACTCATCTCTTACTGGAGACTTATTTGTTGCTATGAGGCTGGATTCAGTGGAGCTTCCAGATTAAGGCAGATTAGAAACAAAAATGAGACTGGAGATCTACTTCCCAAAATACCATTCCAGAAGATACTATAGGTCACAATTTTTGGATCTGCAACCTGTCATAAGGATGGTACAGGAGCAGGCAGCCTTGCTTCCAGACTGCCGGGGTTCATCATCGGCCAGGGGCCAACTGGATGACAGCTGAAACTACAACAAGCGAATCTGCGCTGAGTGCTTACCACGTGCGAGGCTCTGCGGACTTTTCATGAATCACCTCATTCTGTCTTCACAGCAACACGGTGAGAAGGAATTGTACGGTGAAGACAGAACACAGGGAACAGAAGGCACAGTGCGCCTGCTTGGTCCCCATTAAGCAGCGGATTTGGAACCTTGTTCTGGAAGAGCTCTGTGTGGGCTCTGTCTCTGATACTTTGCAATCAGGAGCTCTTCTCTGAGTGTCACTTCTCTAACATACCCCTTTCATTGCTGGACATTACGTCCTCTGTCACCTGGGCAACCTCAGAGGAGAATGGACTAGAATTCTGAATTCCTGATGTGCGTTTGTCTGGAGAGAGTGTCCACAGCCTCTGTCACTCTCAAAGGGTTCTTTCACCCCGAGCAGTCTAAGGACCACAGATGGAGATGTTAAAGTCGCTGTGACAGCCAACCAATACAGCCAGCCATTGGAAGGCAGGAAATAGGGTCATTTTTCTCATGAATGAAAACAATTTCAAAAGCTTTCACTGGTTGCTTCTTAATCATCTAACCAAATATTTTGCAAGTCTGAAATGACAAGTCTGAAATGCACTGTAGGGAATTTGCCTAAGGAATGAAAAGTAGTAATGTCTGGAAAGCTGTTGTTTTATTTGATCCAAATAGCTCACTAGGTTTTTTTTTCACTAAAAGGTTCTAAAGGAATTGAAATCACTTTTACTTATTGTTTATTCAAAGATGATGGGAGAAGCTGTAATAGTAAATGATAAACGATTTTGTGTGCGTATGCACATCTGCAGGTATATATTTTGGGTGAGTGATCAGTTTATGATTAAACATAAGATAATGGTGTGGATAGTTGTGACCCTGAGAAGGGTAGAGGAGTAGAACATTGTATTGAATACTAGAAAATCTGAACGATGTGGTCGTTAGGGTCCGTTGAGTTGATTCCAACTCATCTGGCTTTATGTGCAGCAGAATGAAACACTGACCAGTCCTGCTCCATCCTCAAAACTGTTGTTACGTTTGAGCCCATTGTTGGCAGCTGCTGCGTCGATCTTGTTGAGAGTCTTCGCCTTTTTCACTTGTCCTCTACTTGCCCAAGGACAATCTTCTTTGTCAAAGACTGGCCTCTGCTGATACCATGTCCAAATTATTCTAGACAGACAAGGTTTCCAAATCCTTACTGTTAAGGTGGACTCTGGTTGTACATTTTCCAGGAAAAATGCGTTTGTTCTTCTGGTGGTCTGTGATGCTTTCAATATTCTTTGCCAACAACATAAATCAAATGTGTCACTTCTCCTTCAAACTTCCTTATTCATTATCCAGCTTCCATATGCATATGAGGCTATGGAAAACTCCATGGCGTAGATCCAGCATGCTTTAGACCCTCAAAGTAACGTCTTTGTTCTTTTACACGTTAAAGAAGTCTTGAGCAATATATTTGCCCAGTGCAATATGTTGTTTGATTTCTTGACTGCTGCTTCACTGAGGATTATTTCGGGCTCCAAGTATGCACAATGGTTCTGTTTTAAGCATGGGTTGAAGAATTCTCAGAACTACTTATTACAATAGGTAGTGGGACTGTCCATTTGTATCACTAAGAAAAATTGAGATTCAAAGAGTCTTAAGAACTTGCTCAAGGCATGAATGAGATCTAGGCTGGACTATGTGTGCTTCATTCCGATGGCAAGTACTTAATATGGGACAAATGCTATATCCATGCTTTACCCTGTTGTTGAAATGGCACAATTCTCTGAGATTTTGGCCTCTTCCTGGAAGGTCCAAGGTAAATAAATCAAACATTGATGAAGTGGTCCATATAGGACAAGTGTCTTTATATAGATTAAAGGCTTGTCAATACTATCCAAAGCATGTATTTGTTGTGACACGTTTCTGGTTTCTACGTCATTCTGTTTGTCTTCTACCTTAGGCTAGGAGCTAGTCATTCATTTATGTCTTGGTGTTCTCTTAGTATGGTAACAAGTCACTCTGACATTTCACTAGCCCTGTAAGTTGTCATGGCTCTGTTCAGCTCCATTCCCTGGACTATTGCTTTCAAGGAACCCAGGCTCTGAGAACAGCTCTACGTGGGTCTACCAGAAGACAGAAATGCAGAAGTCTGAACAGAACAGCACAAGTATATTCAAATTTTCTGTTTGGTGATGGTGTACAATACATCCAATGTGAGTCAAAGCACATGGCCAAACCTGATGAAGGGCCAGGGACTAGGCTCCAGGTCCGTTGAAGAACTGGTAGAATGCCCTCATAGTGCAATACATGGACAAACGCTCCTCCTGCTGGAGAGGCCACAGAGAGTTGGGGCCAGGAAGACAGGCTACCATTATCTGGTTGTTTGGGACATTCCAGTTTTACTTAAGGGAAACCAAAGCTAGAGAGGTTAGGACACTGTTGGACGGGGATTAGTTTATCAGTAGCACATCCATGCCTTTTCACCCCTGGGTTCCAGCTTCATCTCTTTTCTGCTCTGTTCTTGGGACATACTGAGATGTATGCATTTAACTACAGCAACATGTGCAGTCACGTATCTGTGACGGTAGCATATGTTGTTACATATGTAATTGCATTTCCCTCGTTTGATACTGATGAACAGTTCCTTTCGTGTGGGTTGCTCCTCCCGCAATGGGCCAGGAGCAGCATCTTCGGCCTTTCCTGCTTCTTCACAGTGTGAGTCTCCCTGCATGCGGTAATTATATGTGGCCTCCTCCCTTCCCCTCCCTCACCGCCGCCATCGAGTCAGGCTGACTCAGCGACCCCTGGTGGGTTTCCCAGACTGTGACTGTTAATGGGAGTAGAAAGCCCATTCAGTCTTTCTCCCCAGGGGCTGTTGGTGGTTTTGAACTGCCCACCAGGTGGAATGCAGCCCAACCCGTTTCCCCTCACTAGATGGTGAGTTTCTAGAAGGCAGGGATGCCGCATGTCACCTATGGGTCCTATCATGATAAAAGACACACAGTGGTAAGTGTTCACTCACAGACTGCCCAAGGGAAGTTTGCCTGCTACGAATGAAGGTTGTCACCGGAGGGTCAGGGATGCCCAGTTGGATGTTCACATTAAGGCAGTTGGGTTAAGTCATCCCAGAACAAAGGACCCTGGGAAATCAGCCCACTCTCCTGACTCACATGTGTTCTGTCTGTGGATTATTATTTCTTTTAAAACTCATCAGTTTTTGTACAATGTGTTTCCACAGTGATCTTTATCCCTCTCTTTCCTGATATAAAAGAGGCCTCAGTTATTCTCTTTAATTAAGTGGTTTTATTTTATTAATTGTTTCTAACTTACAGAATTCCCCAGAGACCCTTTACATGCTTCCAAATGACGGCAGGAAGAAACGCGCATTAATTATACACACGAGCTCCTTTTGGCGAATTAAGCATGATGCACAGTGAACATGAAATGCCTCGCCCTCCTGCGCCATCCATCTTGTCATTAGTGATGCCCTGTATTAGTAGTATTGACATGGGCTTATCCAAACTGCATTATGCAAAGAGCCATTTTAATTTTGTACATATGTAAGAAGACAGAGTAGCTTGATGCACAGTTTTTTTTAGTTGTTGTTGTTGTTACTGTGTTTGTTTTTCCTTTTAACCCTCTTGTTGGCTGAGTGACTGGAGGGGTTCTGCTGGTGGTACCTGTGATCTTTTGTGGTGCTCTGGAGTCGGTGTAGCTCTGGGTCAGGCATTACCTTTACAAGCTGCAGAGCAGTGCTAGGAGAAAGAGGCATTGTACAGGGGAAACAGTGGAGACTAAAATTAAAGGGCATGCCCCAAATCATACAATCCCATCGGGCCAGAGCCTTTAGGGTTCCCAGCATGTTTTTAAACAGCCTCCTGAGTGGGGGTTGGATTGGATCTGTGTTCCTTTCCTACTGTATTCAATAAGCAACTAAAATAACATTTTGACGTGTTTTATTGATATGTCAATAAGAATTTTTGGGGCACCTTTAGTGCACAAGCGCACCTACTATGTGCCAGATCCTGTTCTAAGGGCCTACGAGGCAGGGTCATCATTGCTTTCAGTGTACAGTTGACACTTGGGTCACAGAGAGGGTAAGAAGCTCTCTGAAGGGCGAGAGGAAGCTCTAGAAAGACGCAAATGTCTGATCATTTCCAAGTAATATCAGGAAGTGCCCTGATGGCTATGCGATGGGGTCAGGACGAAGGTCATCAGGCCTCCAGAAAGCTTGGGCACATGGCTCTAGGCTCTCATTTGGCTAAATGTGGGTTTAGTCCTAAAAACTATTCCCTTGGAAAGCACATTGGACTGCCAAGAATTCTTTTTCTCTGAAAAGAGCTCATTGCCAAACTAGGGAAGAGTCTACAGAATTATGAACCAGAGAAAATCCGATGGGTTGACAGGTTTAGGCTACATGAGTCAGAAGCCCTTCTTTCAGTCCCTACTATGTGCTGGAGGGCCACGATCCAGTCCGGTCCTCAAGGCCCTCCCCAGTCACGGGGGACAGATGTGTGTTAACAAAAACACTTACCAGTATGGACATTTACTGAGAACTCCTCTTGGGTCGGTTTTTGCCATACATTTTCATTGCAAGTATTTTCTTTTTTTTTACTCCTCCGCAAGTATTTTCAAATAAGCTTTTTTTAACCTGAGGTTTTCAGACCCGGGAATGGAAACTGAGAAAGTTTAAGTGATGTGTTTGCCTTAAAGACAGTTTGCTCCCAATGAGATGTTGAGATGCGTGGCTTTGACTCATTTTGAAAAGACCCTAGTCATTCAAGACTCTTCAGTGAATATTGACTGTGTGCGAGAGACTGTGGTAGGTGCACTGGCTATAGCAGTGAGCCAGTCTGCAGCCCCAGCTTCACATTGGCTATAGCAGTGAGCCAGTCTGCAGCCCCAGCTTCATGGAGCTGACATTTCAGGAAAGACAGATAGACTGTCCCTACTATGTGCTGGATGGCTAAGGTCCAATCCTTGTCTTAAGTCACATGTCAGTCTGATACAAGGTGGTGAGCAGTGGACGAGAATAAAGCAGTGTAGGCATAGGGAGAACTAAGGAGTGAAGTTACAGTTGTAAATAGCGTGCTCCCAGAGCATGTGTATGAGTGTGTGCTTATTTAGGGTTATATGGAATCTAATCGTCTCCAGCACCACTTGTACGTAAGGCCTGCTATTTTCTCTTCTATTGCTTTCATGCAATTCTTTCGTACAAGGCTTCACATTACCGCAACTTGTCTGCCCCCGCAGACTGACTTCGTAGCCCTTCCTCGTAAATTCTCTTCCAAACACACTGATCTACTGTTTTCTCCTAAAAATGCTGAATCTGTCCATTTTAGTGCCTTTGTGCTGTTTCCTCTGCAAGCAACAGCCTCTTCTGAGAAGCTATTCTGAACATCATTCACAGTCAGCCTCCAAATGCACTGTGTTTCCATGGCACCAGTGTTGTTTCCCCGGCATTGGCCGCGTCCAGGTGAGGGTGCCTTTCTCCCAGTAGGCTGTGAATTCCTCCACTCAGGAAAGTTTTGTTTTGTTTTTCTTTTGGGGCCCCTAGGGAAGGAAGAAAAGAAGCTAGGCCCAGTAGGTAGACATGGGGGAGACCTGGGGGAAATGCATTCGAGCTGGAAAAGAAAGGGAGGAAACTGAGGAAGCAGGACGGAAAGAGAATCAGAAGAGAGAACAGAAAGGAGGAAAGGGGAGGAAGAGGGCAAACGAGAAGGAGAAAAGACAGGAAGATGGTTTTTGATCAGGTGCGTTAGATCACAATTGCATTGTGGACACAATAATCTGGGGTCCATGGGAGGAACACGTGGTCCTTTAATCCTGGTTGCTCAATGCCTCTTCCCCACTGAGCAGATCCTTGAACATTTCAGTCGCTGGGTCAATAAGACAGGGAGGCATTCCTGGAACCTTGGCTTCCCTCGGCAACAGAAGAAAGGAGTGCAAAGCTGTTGTAGGAATATGCCCCTACCAATGTCTGTCTTCAGCACCCCGTCACAGGATGAATTGTGGAAGCCCTGATTGAAAATTCTAATCACAGCTCGGCATCCTTCAGATCCCTCCAATTGACAGGTGATTCCCTCCTTTGCATGCCTGCTACCTCTGTCTAGTTCCAGTAGCTCTGATGCAGGCATCAGTCTGTCATTAGCAGACAAAGCCTGATGGATTGGCCGGTGATTCCTTCCTCCTTAGAACTTGGGAAAAGCTTGCATTTGCCTACTCTCAGGGCCCGTGTGGGACACCATCATGAATGGAAGAAGAAAGAAGTACAGTGTTGGATGTGCCTGTTTACTGCTACAGAGAGAGAGAGAGAGAGAGACAGAGAGAGAGAGAGAGAGGCATTATGGGGCATGTTAGTAAATAGCTGATGCATCACCCACCCCTCCTTCGACCTGCCAGCGGTTGAGGCGGAAAATCATTGATCACCATCAGTGCCCCAAGGGAGTTTAGCGATTTCGTTGAAGATGTAATGTTCCTTCAAAATCAGAATAGCAAACAATTTCCAAAATTAAACCTCAAAAAGAAAAATTAACCCACAGGAAGTCTTTGGACTTTTGAAAGGACCAAGTACGCAAAGGAGTGGGCTCGATTGATATCTATCTTGGGAGGAGGGCCCCAGCTGTTCTCAAATGTGTGGCCTCCCAGGCCATGGGGGTTGTGGGTGTCAGCCAGACCCTCCCGGATTCTTACTTTCCTGGTTGGACGCTAGGACCCGGAGTCTGTACTTAATATTTCCGTGAGCCAAACAGTTATGTTTAGCGCCAATGAAAGATTGATAGAAACGATTTTCAGATGGGAAATCAAAATGGAGTGGGGAGGGAAAAAAAATGTCCCGTTTAAATGCAATGCAGCCCTGGGAGGTGTCATGTGGTCCCATAATCAATGAACCCGTGGCACAAAGATGACAGGTTTTGAAGGAGAATTTCTTTCAAAAACTTGAGGTGATTCATTTTTATGATGAACTGCGGTAAAAACAATTACTAGGGAATTTTTAAGTGAAAGCAAAAGAAGCTTTGAGGTGTTTATAGATACCATCGGCTGCCTTCATTTTTATACCTCGCCTCGTGTCAGCTATGAAGTTGTACGTTTGTGCAGTTTGGCAGAGGCCCCGAGCTCCTCGTACTCATTCATCCCCGGCCTCGTCTGTTATTCTGCTGAGAGGGAGGGAGGGACGAAGGGAGGAAGGGGGAGGGAGCAGGAGCAGAGTGGAAGCCATGGTGAAAAGTCCACGCGGGTGGACTTGAGCCAACTTGGGCCAACTGAGCATCCCTAGCTCTGATGATCGACCCCAGGCAAATTAACTACCCTCCAAAGCTCCCTTTGTGTTGTTAGACTTGGAGCACCAGGTACCACGATGACCATCCAGCGGGGAACTACGCGGAGAATACACAGAGTCTGCTCAGTGTGACAGACGGTGACGGGCGTCTGCTCTAGTGTCTAAGCTCTCAACTGGATGTTGCACTGTTGGCTGCCATAGAGTCCTGTCTGGTGGCCATCCTGTGCACAATGGGACAGACTGTGGTCCACTCCTGGGCCATCTCTGTGATTTTGTTTGCTGACCCGTCTGTTGTGACCTATAGAGTCTTGGTTCATTGGTTTTCAACAGTAGATCACCCCACCTTTCTTCCTGGCCCATCCCAGTCCGGAAGCCCCCATGAAATTTATTCAACATCACAGCGACTTGCCAGCCGAGGTAAATCATTGCTTAACTACCGTTGAAGTCAATGTTGACCCATAGCAACCCTGTAGGTGAGGGTATAACTACCCCTGTGACTTTCTCAGACTGTAACCCTTAAGGTGTGTGGAAAGCCCCACCTTTCTTCTGAGGAGTGGCTGGTGGTTTTGAACTGTTGACCTTGCTTGCCGTTAGCAGCCCACAGCGTAACTGTTACACCACTAAGGCTCACCTTGAGGTAGATATTGACTGGAAATTGAAGCTAGGGCTCCACATGGGGCAGGCTCCTTATTGCTAATAACAGCTTTAGTTTCTTGGGAGTGTTGGTGGTTCAGAGGGACAGTTCTCTGCCCCCCCCCCCCAGACACACACTGGACCCCATACTTGATATCGTGACCAGAATTGAGAACAACAAGCCCTGGATCATAAAGACCTTCCCACACAGTGGCCAATGGATAGACCGTCTAGGAACGGAAGGCCATGAACAGAAGGGAACAGAACAGCTTTGTCTTCCTTGAGGACAGAGAAAGTGTCTTCTCAGGCTTGTAGTCTGATCTAGCTTCACGTGAGGCACCCAGCACATGTCTGCTGAATAAACTGAGCTGAACAATATAAGGAATGAGGGAGGAGGACAGCATTGAACTCCAATGGAAGTCATTAATCCTGAACATGTGCATCAGGAAAGGCTCCAGGTTACAGGAATGCCTGGGTTCAAATCCCATTCCTTAGGTTTCCAGCTGTGCTAGCTTTGGGGAAGTCGGTTCATTTCTGCGCATCACTTTCTCCCACCTGTAAGGGAGAGATGATGATATTAACTACCCCACAGGGTATGGTGAAGTTTAAGTGACCCTGGGTAGCCTAGTGAACATTCAGTGAACTCACTTTTAGCTGTCTGCCTGGGGTTGACCCATGGCAATGGTGACCCCGTGCACAGCAGGGTGCACTGCTACCTAGTCCTGCGCCCCTCCCCTGGACCACCGTGGATCAGACCATTGTCTTTTCAGAAGTAGCTCACCAGGCTGTCCTTCCTGGTGCATCCGACTTTGTCTGCAAGGCCTGTTGGAACCACTCATCACCAGAGCAACACCATCAGATTCTCAGTGGTTGCCCACGAGGTGCATTTCCACATGCATGGTGAGAATTCTATCTCTGAGCCACCAGTACTCCTAAGAAACTAGAGCTATTACTGGTCGCAAGAAGCTCTAGTGCTGTAGTGGTTATGCGTTGGACTACAAACTCAAGTGCTCCGAGACAGGTGCAGACTCTGTCTGATGGAGTCTCAGATCTGCTCCTTCACAGCTGTTTAAGCTCGAACAAGTGCTGCCACTGTTCTGGGCCACTCTCCTTTTCATGTAGTAGCCCTGGTGATGTCCTGGTTACACTGAACTATGGCCCACAAGGTGTGAAGTTCAAAACCACCAGTCGCTCTTCAGGAGGCTGTAAACCTACTCTTGTAGACCATGACAGTCTTCTACTCTTGGAAACCATGATGATCTCAAAACTCCCAGAAGCACTTCTACCCTGCCCCATAGGGCTGCTGGGAGTCAGCCGGGACTCGATGGCAGTGGGTTTGATTTCGGTGTGGTATTGGCATGTGCAGAATGCCTATACTAGTGCACCTCTCATGGCACAGGAGCGGGTGATCAGGAAGCACTTCTCCGGGCCTCGCCCATGGAATGTGTGCAGGGAGTGAGCGGCTATTGGGATGACCACCTCCACGAACCTGTCTCTTCTTTGTCAGGCGCTCCAACTCCGTCCTTCTTGCTTCTCAATCTCCAGCTGCTAGCACAGAGTGTGCAGGAATTTTGTAGTGAAATCCAAACAGGCTGCTTAGACTCATTGTACAACCCGACCGGTTGTGCTTGGGGAGGCTCGCCATTTGATCTTAGAGCTGGGGCTTTCTGCCTCTGAAGGCACCTGAAGCCAGGTGTTTGATCTTGGGGGGCCACCGGAGCCACCGAGGCTTTGGGATTTACTTCTCTTTTCTTCCCAAGGTCATTGTCCCTTTTCATGCCTCCTCAGAGGTGCAGGCCAGACATTGATTGGCTCAGCCAGTTGAGAGCTAGTAATTATTGCTTCTTTCCCTGCCCGGTGTGGAGAAAGCTCAGTCTGCACAGCTCCAGGGACCCTGTGGAAACCCCCATTGTGCTTTTCTTCCCCCCTTGCCATTAAATATTTAACCGGAACAAACAGTCCTTAGCACGTGGTTTGTTATTCCACGACATTGAACAAGGAGGGGTGCTCAATTCTGACCAGTGACGATGAGAGCAAATATGAACGCGAGTGATGGAGGAGCCCTGGTAGGTAGTGCAATGGTTAAACACCCGGCTGCTCCCCCAAAGGTGGTGGTTGAACCCCATCAGCTCTTTGCTCTCACTAAGATGACAGCAGCACCGCCCCATCTTCCGGGTGGTTAGAGTTGCTGTGAGTGAGCATCCACTCAGTGGCACCCAGCAAACACAACTGGGACAGACAGCGTCAATCGTACCTGTGTTCAAATCCTGGCTCTGCCACAGGTCCTTGTCGGTGGGACCTACAGCCCATCCCTCAGCACCCTGTGCCTCAGAGTCTTCATGAAAGAAAGAGGGTGGGAGGAAAAGAGTGTGTCTGCCTCATCATTCTGAGAACCCCACGGCCTGCTAATGTTGAGCGGATCACAGAGCTCAGTGCATGGGAATCCCCTCTCCCCCAACAAAGGGTATCTGATGGAGACGGTGATGGGATGAAGGACAGATGGCTTAGCAGAAAGAGCCCTGGGTTCTAGAGAGATGACCTTTAGAGAAATCAGGTCTACCTACAGATACCTGTGCCATTTGCTGCATTGACTACCCTAGACGGGAAGTCTTCCATGCCTCTCACGATATTTGGCCCACAAATAAATGTGCTTTTTTCAGGATAATCACACGATGATGAGTTTCTACAGACACAACTGTCAAGGCAAGGAGGCCCCTATCGACACTTTAATCACAGGAAAGTAGATTCGTGTCTCGTGACTATTGGGCAATATTCGGAGGCGTGTAATTAGCTTTTGTCCCTTTCTTTCTTTGGTCTCCCCATTTCCACCCCGGCCCCCTCCCGGGGGTGGTGCTGGTGAGGAGCAGGGCCTGCGTCTCCCGGTCCTCTGTGGTGGCTGCTGGGGAATTTCTCAGCAGCCAGTGAAAGAAATGCATATTGCCTTTTACTTGAAGGTGGCTGAGTGGGATGACTATACGTTTATCATCGTGCCTGAAAGGTGTCATTTAGCAGCAGGGGAAATGTGTTCGTCTGTGCTTTAATGGAAAAGAGATTATTTTCAAACATTTCAAAACCCTGAGGACCCTCTTCAGAGAACTTCCCTCCCCACCCCCCACTTTTGGTAAACTCATGTGGAAAAAGAGGTTCCACAGCTGCCTTCTGTGTTTCAGAAATGTGGCTTTCCATGGAGCGGAGGCTGCCTCATGTCAGACAATGAAAGGCTGAACTTGGGGTGCCCAAATTCTGTGGGTACTGCTGGAATGAGGCGCTCAGGACCCTACAACCCAACAACCTTTCTTGTTCAGCATGCGTGGCCATTTGGCTGAAAGAGGGAAAGGTGAGAGAAACGTGCTCGGCCTCATCCCCAAGGTCTGCTGTGCTGCGGTGGGCAGGAGGCACGGGTCTTAGGGACACAGGCTCCCAGGGCCGGCTGCTCTCCGTTGCATTGGCCTTGCTTTCAGCCAGTGAAGTGGGTTTTGACTTGTTGTTAGGGGTGGAAAGGAACCTAAGTTGGCATCATGGTTAAGCGTTGACCTGCAATCTGTAGGATCAGCAGTTCAAAACCACCAGCTTCTCCAAGGAAGAGAAGACAGGGCTTTCTACTCCAGTAAAGTTACAGTTTTGGAAACTCACAGGGGCAGTTCTACCCTGTCCTATAGGGTCTCCGAGTCGACGTCGACTCAGTGGCAGTGACAGTGATTTATGGGTTCAATTGTGCCCCATCTTAACCTTTCTCTATGCCTTTGGTCCTAATGGTGTTACAGTGACCCAGCAGGGTGAGTGCAGGGTGTGTCTTAGCCTGATCATTTGGAGATACAAAAGAGATTAAATGATGGAGCAGAAGAGGGATGCCAGGCTATGTGGTGCTCTCCAAGGAGCAAGGAAACAGAAGCTGACCGCGCGTGAACCCTCTCTCTGAGCCGGCAGACAAAGAACTCCTGCCCCTGGCGAGGACTCCAGCCCCCTGCACTGTAAGACAAGAACGGTGTTGACTCAAGCCACCCAGGTGTGGTATGTCTGTTCTAGCCGCATTAGGCAATTCCAATTGCTGTCTTTCAAATGGGAGACAGGAGGTTTTCTGTTCTCTGGGCAAGTGAAGAGAAAATGGGCCTGCGCTTCTGTGATGCTCTGGACCAGGCAGTTTGTTTGTTTTTGTCCTGTGGTGTATAGGATCGCTGTGTGTTAGAGCTGACTTGAAGAAAACAACAACTTCCTGTGGTAGTCTGGGTGGGCTAGAGAAACAAATTCATAGACACTCATATGTGTAAGAAAGAGCTTTATATAAAAGAGCAATTCTATATTGAAAAAACGTCCCAGCCCAGTCCAGATCAAGTCCATAAGTCTATTAGCTCATGTGGCTGATGCAAATTAATAAATTCCTCTTCAGACGCACGCAACACATGCAATGACACCAAATGCAAGAAGATCACAGGCCAGTGGGTAGAAAGTCTTGTGGATCTAGTGGCAGTGGGAGCATCTCAATGCTGGCAGGGGTCTCCCCATGCTCCTCTAGCTTCAGGGCTCTAGCGTAGCTCCATGTGTCTTGTCAGCAGGAAGATGAAGCAGAGAGTCTCTGTGTATCTGGCCTCCAGCGAGCTATTTATTTCCGTGGTGCCTCCAAATGAAGGACATCAAGCTGCCACCTGATTGACAGGCCAGACTCCACCCCTTCACAAGTTGACACCCGATTATGTAACGACCACACTTCCCCTCCTAAGGGGGGCTTGGTCCACCTCTCACCTCTGTGTGTGGAGCAGTCTGTGTGAAGGGGTAAGGAAGGGCAGGGTGGGACTTCTCTCCTGGGGCACCGGGAGAGAAGAGAGCTGGGACCACATGTAGAGAGCAAAACCAGAGTGGCTTCTCCAGCTGAAGGAAGCCAAGTGGCACTGTTCTGCCTCTGTGTTGTTGGCTGGCTCATGCCTTTGAAGGTGGGAAACTAAATAAGGAAGATTGAAGAAGAGTCGATGTGTTTAAACTGTGGTGCTGGAGGAGAATATTGAAAGTACCACGGACTGCTAACAGGACAAAGCCACCTGTCTTGGGAGAAGTAAGGCCAGAGTGCTCCGTAAAGGCAAGGATGGGGAGACTTGGTCTTACTACTTAGGATATGCTGTCAGGAGAGACCAGTCCCTGGAGAAGGACATCATGCTTGGTCAAGTAGAGGGGCAACATAAAAGAGAAAGACCCTCAACCAGAGGGATTGACACAGTGGCGACAACCCTGGACGCAGGCATAGAAACAATTGTGAGGGTGGCACAGGACCGGGCAGCTTCTCATTCCGTTGTGTATAGGGCCACTGTGGGTGGGAGCCAACGCGATGCTTTTAACAAAAACAACACATTTGATTCAAGTCGATCAGGGGAGAGTTGGCTGCAGGTTAGATACAGAGAGATGCAGAGAATGTCTGAAGAGGGGGGGAATGTATTCTCGTCGACTTCCTTGAAGGCACACTGGCTTTTAATCCTGACTCTGGCCAGGACTGTGAGCTGGGGAGAGGTGAGCGGTATGTGACCTGCTGTGCCTCTGTCACCTGACTTGCACATTGGGGGATGTCAAAATGTACCCCGCCAGTACTTCACAGCCTAAAGGAGACAAGAGCCCAAAGGCTGTATTTCTCTAGGGCATGTGTCTAGTGATGGGCCTGGCACATAAATACTAGTTCCTGCTTTTCAGCTCGTTTACAACGGCTTATTTACCTGGTAAACCATAGCTCAAGGGTCACCTCCAAGTGTCACTGGACCTCAACCCAGAAAAACCACAGTCTGCCCATGGTAACTGTGGGAGTGGTGACCTGCCTTTTGGGGCATGTCTCCTGCAGCAGACAGCAAGCTTCTGGCCGGAGGGACCTGTCTTTACCCATCTCTGTATTCCCAGCACTCAGCACCCTACCCAACACAGAGGAGACTCCCGCTAAGTAGTGCTGGCATCAGTTTGTCACCTTCAGGCTTTTGTCAATGCCGTTTGAGGGGAATTTCTGTTCCTGTGCTCCTCAAATCCCCTTGCTGGTTGCTCCAGGTAACAGTGGGCATCAGACCACACATTCCCCTAGATGAGAATTCGGGAAGTTTTCCTTCTTCTTTTCTAAGGTGAAGGTGGAAACACAGCGCTCTTCACTAGCTTTGGAGGAGTGCTGGGACCCCACCTCGGTTCCTGCAGTGCGGAACTTGCCTGGCGCTTCCTCTTTGTCACAGCAACTGAACACACAATAGGGTGGAAGGCGGAGCTGTGCTCTTAACAAAAAGACACAAAACAACAACTCTCTGATACACAGCCTGACGTCAATTAGAGCAGGCTTTTTGGATTACCTATGCCATTTTTCTCTTCCATTTAGTGCTGATAATTAGCAGAATTAGGATGGGCATATAACTTACGGTTTAGATAACAAAACATCTGTGGGAATGAAATGACGATTTAACTTACATTTTCAAGTGAGCTCTTGAAATCATTTAAATAAAACGAAGCCGGGGAACACTGGGTGCTGGAGCGGGCAGTGCACAGAACTCCCAAACCACGAGGTGGTCATTGGAGTGATGCCAGGAGGTGCAGGAGCAATGTGTGCCATCTCGTACATGCGCGGAGCAAATGAGAGTGTGTAAGGTTCTCTTACATGTCAACAAAACCTTAGAATATTAGCGTAGGAAGGGCTCCTGGAAATGGAACTCATGCATTGCATTCCACTCATCTGATGGGTGGATGGCCCCTCTTGATGGTCCTGGCAGACCACCGTGGCGAGGCAGGCGTGACAGTACCTCCAGTGACAGTGGGCCCAAACATCACAGTTAGGAGGACGGGGCAGGACTGGCAGTGCTTTGTTTACTTGTATACCAGGCCACTATGAGTCGCAATTAACTCACTGGGACCCAACAGCAAGAAAAACAACAGCCAGGGAGGAAGCCGAAGATTCAAGATGTGAAATGTTGGGGGCCCTTTGGTACAGTTGGCTGGGCCTCTGCCCATCTCCTGACTACCCCAAGTATTCTCCTGGACTCCATAGCCCGGGTTTGTTCAAAGCGTGACACACGTACCATCGCCATGAGTTGGAATTGATGCAGTGGCAACTGGCTTGACTTTTGGGTCCCCTGCTCTGAGGACCTCCCCCTGACCTTTCCCATTGCTTCACACTCCCCCTCCCGCCTTTCCCCACTCACTCTCTGCACAGCCCTGTGGTTATCTATTGCTCCAGGATTTGGGGGGTTAATTTATGTCCATTCCCTGCCTGCCACCACACTGTAGACTCCATAAGGAAATAGACTTTACTGATTTCGTGTATAATTGGAATCCAAGTACCTGCAGCAGGGCCTAGTGTGTCAGGGGCAGCAAATGCCAGAGAAACGATGAAAGCGATCACCAGAGGAGGAGATGGCCAATTTGGAACATCCTGAAATAAAGAGATTAAAACAAAACAAAGAACCAACTTGGCTTCTCTTCATGACCTGACATATAGGTCAAAGAAATGCCCTGCCTCCGTACTGCTGCCCCCTTAACTTTTCATTCATTCATTCATTCATTCATTCAACAAGAGCCTCGTATGTTGAGTCACTACTGCCCAGGTCTTGAGGCGCAGCCACTGCAAAATAGACTATCCATTTCAGCACAAGCAGAGCTTTAATTTGGAGATGTCGCAATGAAAAGTAAAATAATGAAACACAACCCAAAATGAGTGTATACATTTACACTACCAGCCGCCCCCCACCACATGCAGTTGTGGGCTACAGAAGTACAATTTAACTAATAACACAGGTGTGAGAAGTATTGGGGTTCAATTTTACATGGGGTGGCCAGGAAGACCTCTCTGGAAATTGACATTTCAATATTTGATGAGTGGATAAATATTTAATCATTAATTATATGTTGCAAGGATGAAGGTTTTAAAATACTAATTGTTCTTGCCTATCTCGGAAGGAACATGTTTCAAAGAGACTGCGTCGTGGCTTCCAAACCTATGGATGGCATCAAGTCGGAACTTCAATATTAACTGGCACGCCCTCGCCTCCCCCACCTTCTCCTTGCCCGGCTCCTCTGGAATTAGTGAGCATCGCCGCACAGGAGCTTCTCCCAAGGAGACTGGGATTTATGCGGTGCCCTGCCCGGCTAAGCTCTTTTGTAGCATGAAGGAAAAGTACACACGCTCTGCAGCCTAATAGATTTAGGGTCAAAACTCACCCACCTTCCCCATTTTCTCCCTCTGTGACCTTGGACCAGAGACTCGCCTCTCTCCCGTCTCAGGCTTTTGCACTTTTTAAATGACGGCGATGATAATATCGCTGAGGTCCGGTTTCTAAAGCACCTATCAGTTCCGACTTGCAATGGTAAGTCAGCAAATGTTCCTTCCTTCCCCTCTTTTCTGTCTGCAGTGCATTAAAACTGCCTTGGTGTCCGGGGCTAGAGTACAATGCACGTGTGAAAAAGCATCGTCCAGAGTCTTTCCCCTGTGCGGGTACCAGCCGGGATTGCCGAGCCTCCTACATGCTAACCATCTCATTGCAGCCCATGAATGCCAGTACATTTTCATCAGATTTTAGATGTTAGGAAGGTTCGAAGTAATTACTGTTATTTTGCCTTAACATTGAACCGCTGTTATTCAAGTTCCCTTATTAATGCGCCGCCCCCCCTTTGGTAGTTATGAAGAATTGTAGGACTTAACGAGTCAGCAGACTGTGCGCTTGGCATCATTGGGCTCTAGCGTTGTCTTCTTTACATGCAGGCATGGGCTGACTCCGTGGAGGCTCGGACTTGCAGGTGAGGCCGAACCTGCAGAGCAGGCGGGGGCTTCCCTGCGGGCCCTGCAGCCCTTGGGGATGCCTCTTCATCTTGAGTAGCACGGCTTATGTGTCATGTGCTTTTTACTGAGCGTCCTTATATCCATTTTCTCTGGGGCAGCCTTGTGTATTTTTACGCCTTCCACAGATAGCAGACATCAAACAAATGGGTTTGCGATGCGACCCTGTGTGTTTCACAGAAGAATCGCACACACAGGGCTTTCCAGCTGTGACCTCGTGCACAAAGCAATTCATCAGGCCTGGCTCCCGAGATGCCTCTGGGTGGGTGTGAACTGGGAGCTGTGCAGTGGGTGGTCAGCTGCTCGCCCCTTTCTGCCTCCTATGGGCTCCCCACAGGAGAACATGGAGGCTCAGGGGTATTATTGTTTATCCTCATTTACAGGGGATAGGTTCTTCACTGGACTCCGGATCCAGAGGTCAAACAGTCTATGCAGGGTTCCCTGGTCAGGAGGCAGGGGCATGATCAGGATGGGGACCCAGGTCCCCAAGTGCAGCACGGGGCTCCTTCCATTACGAGCTGCCAGAGTCTGAAGTAAGATGTAGGAAACACCTCTCAGCCACAGGTTCATTATGTCTAATACCTCTACTTCTCCCAGCGGAATGATCAGTCTGAAGAAGAGTGGTTCTACGATCATCTTTATGTGTCAGGAACATCGAGGTAGGAAGACTGTCTCCAGTTCTGCCCTCAGGGGGGCGCCTCTCCTATTGAGACAGAACATGACAGGCATCAAAATAGTAGTCAATATCGACAGACTAACCACTCGTGCGGAGGCCCCATGCCCACAGTATCACCTGCATGCTGTAACACCCTGGCAACACTTTACGATGGCTGTAATTCTACCCCCTGTCCCCAGGATACAATGAAGGCTTTAGTAGCTGACATAATGTACCCCCGGCTGCGGAGCTCCCGGGGAACGCCATGGGGAAACGAGCTCAGGGCCCTGTCTTCCTTCCAAAATCTCCATCCCGCTGCAGCACTAGGGTTTGGGGAGGGGAGGGGATCTAATGGCATTGGGAACTCAGGTTTGAGGGCTCAATGCAAACTCCCATCACCAACTGCCTACACCTTTGTCCTCCTATCCATTTTCTGGAGCCTTCTCTGTCACCTTCCTCTTCCTTCCCCGGGTGCCCGTGGAGGCATTCCTCGTTTGGGTGGCTGCTAGGTATTGCCTAAGCTAGCGCCGTGTGAGCTAATTGTGTACAATTTAGCATTCCCCAAGCACTGACAGTCCTCATTCAAACCAAGTGTGAACGTTTTTAAATTAGCTTTCACAGTTTGATTCACAGGCAGCAAATGCAAAACGGCACAGGATTAATTTTTCCAAGCACCACCACGATGGCATAGCTGAAGGCAATCGGAGCTCATTTCCGTGAACAGTCAGAGAAGAGGCTGGGCAGAGGTCCTCTCAGGAGGAGGACCTTCTAGAAGAGATGGCAAGGCTCAGGGCACAAAGGGAATCCGCTCTGGCAGGCTGCATAAGGGCAGCGTGCAACAGTGTTGTGTGGGAAGAGTAGGGGCGCTGAGATGGAAGCCAATGGCCTTGGGTTTTGAAAGACCCCACTTCCGCTGCTTCCTGTTCCTGCGAATTGGGGCAAGTTGGCTCTCCTGTCGTAGCTTTGGTTAGCTGCACTGTGAAATCAGCATAGCCCCACGTGTCTGAAAGGCTCCGCTAAGGGGGCAATGACACACTCTGTGTGGAACACTTGACTGGATAGGATAGAGTAGAACTGCCGCCCCTCCCCTCTCCCCCCAACCCCAACCAGTCGGTCGCCAAGACTGTAACTCTTAATGGGAGTAGAAAGCCTCATCTTTCTTCCCTGGGAGCAATTGTCCACTGTGGTGGTTGGCGCAGCGCAGGGGCTCCGCCCGTCAGAGCCCTTATTATGAGAGTCACTCTTAGATTTTACTTTCCTGTAATTAATAGTCACAATTATCGAGAATGGAGCTGTTTTTCTTAGCAGATGTCTGCATGTGCCGAGTGTTGTGGCCAGGGCTGGAGGTGAGAGATGAACAGAACACTGCCCCCGCCTTCAGGGACTCTCAGGCCAGAGGCTGGCACACCAAGCCCTCCACGTGCAGGGCCGCCACCCACCTGGGATGCTGACCGTGTTTCAGTGCAGCTTCCACGCTCAGATGAACTGAAAGGAAAGGCCCAGCAATCTTGTTCCATGAGTCGGACAATGAAAACCCTATTCGTTGTGGACCAGATGTGGCTAATCACGGAGGTGGTACAAGGCTGGCTAGTATTCCATTATATTGTGCATGGGCTTGTCCACGAGTTGTGGGCCACCTCAACGGCAGCTCACGAGATCATAGGAAGTCCTTTGGGGTCTGGGAGAAGGGGAGCCTGATCGGAATCGATGGGAGTGGTATTTGCAGACTTTGGGGCACAGCAGCATCTCAGAGATATGTTGAGATCAGTCAGGGACGCAGGTCTGCAGTGAGGTGAAGCAGAGAACAGTCCACGACAAAAGTGAAGAGACCGGAAAAGGGTCCGTTTACTCCAGGAACCGGTAGGTAGTTCCCACTGGTGCCACAAACTACTCAGGGCCCAGTAACACCACTCAGCCTCAGCTTCCTCATCTGTGAAATGGGTGTATGACGATGGCTGCCTCACGGGGTTGTTGCGAGGAGAAAATAAACTCCACCACAGAACACCATTGGAATCATGTCGGGCACATAGTACGAGAGAATGTTCCCAATAACACTAGCAGGTGTGCGGCAGATGCCTTAGCTGGGAGCTTCTCTGAACTGGCCCTGTGTCCATTCTGTCATCCAACAGGGTTTCCTGATGCAGCGTCCCTACACGTATGTGACCACTGGATGGGTGGAGAGCATGCATTTTCTTTTGGTAATAGCCTTCTCTCAGGAGCCTCCCATGATGCTACAGTTTGGGAAATAGTGTGGTTGGATGCCTTTATATCTCTTACTCTATCAGGGGCTAGCCTAGGTGAGTTTCAAATTGCTAAGAAACAAACACAAAAGGTGTTTTATTTTCTTTCATTTTTAGGAACCCTTTGTTTCATATGTACCCATATGTACTCTTTCTGAAAAGTTAAGGAGCGCTGGGTAGTACTTGCATATTGGCCTTCTAACCACAAGGTCAGCAGTTTGAAACCACCAGCCATTGCCAGGAAGAAAGATGAGGCATTCTGTTCCCATAAAGCGGTCATCTCAGCATCCCACAGGGGCAGTTCTACTCTGCCGTTAAGAGTCGCTGTAAGTCGGTACTGACTGGATGGTAGTGAACTTTGTTTGAGTTTTCAGGAGAGTTGAAACCTGATGGATTCTAAGAAATCTCCCTTTGTTTGTTAGTTTTTGACATTCACATCAGATTAATAGTTTTGTTGTACAGGTGTTTATGAGCGGGCGTGGACAATTGAGAACTACACAGCACACTAAAGTAAGCCCTTCTGTTAGCTCAGAGTGAAAACCAGTTAGTGCCAGATGATCTTCCAGCTTCTTCCTGGCTGTGAGGTAAAGAATGAGCCAGCCAGTGAGAGCCCTGTCTGGAGGGAGCGAGGAGCTGGAGTGGAAGGGAGCGGAGGGGATGTGGATGCAGCCAGTCCTTGATAGAGACACAGTGTGACGGTTACAAAGAGGGCTCTGAGTTCAGACTGCCGGGCGGGATGCCCTGCTCTGCAGGGCCCCGGCTGTGTGATCCGGGACAAGTCACTTACTTCCATGCACTTCCGTTTCCTCATATGTAAAATGGGGGTGAACAACAGCAGTCAGCTCGTGGAGCTGCGGGGTGCTCAGGTAATGTGTGCCGCCCTCAGAATAGAACAGGACAGTGCTGTCTGAAGGGGCCTGTAAGGGCTGGCTGCCATTTGAAACTCTGCTCTGGCTCTTCCTCAGCAAGTTTGTGGGATTCCCTGAGGCTCCGTTTCCTGTGGTCCTCAGGGCCACCTGTCAGAGCTGGTGAGAAGAGTCAAAGTGGCAGAACACGGACAGGCACAGGGCAGGCGGGCTGTCCTTCTCGTGAACAGTTCTAGAGCCTGGCGGTGCTGCCGTTTAAGCGAGGTTCAAATCTGCCTGTAGCTCCTTAAAGCTTCGCGCCTTGGACGCCCTGTATCGGGTCACTATGGGTCAGGAGGGGCTTGATGGCCTTGGGTTGGTTCCTCATGGACCTGTTTGTTTGGCCACCAATTCACAATTTCGGTCCTTTGCCTTCCTCCGAGTGCATCCTCAAGTGCCCGGAGATGCTGGCTCACGGAGACCCGCGGGGTCTGAAATGGCCAGTGTGTTGGAAGGTGATCCCCAGGCCTTGTTTCTGCCAGTCAGCCACCTTTTCAGTTTAGCGCCCCAGCTGGTTAATTGGATGCAACACCCAGAGACTCCACACCCAGAGTGGGTCTCCAAGGATTATCATTAGAAATAGGTGTTTTGGGGGGCGGGGTGGGGTGTGAAGGTTCGATCCCTGCATAGCGCTCACAGTCTACTTCCGAAGAAATGACACTGAACAGTTTATGCAGAGCACTTTGCACAAGACCAGGCCCCGGACTGCGGCACTGTGGGATCAGCCCTAGGCTGTTACTCATAAGGTTGACATTTCAAACCCACCAGTCACTCCGTGGGAGCAAGGTGAGGCTTTCTACTCCCATAAAGAGTTACAGTCTCAGAAACCCACAGGGGCAGGTCTACCCTGTCCTATAGTGTGTCTAGGAGTCGGCCTCCCCTTGATGACAGGGTTTGAGGACCTGCTTTATTTCCGAGCCATTCCCTGGGTGAACGATGAGGCTGTCTGCTCCCGTGGAGATTTACAGTCTCTGAAATGAGTCTTTGTGAATGGAAATCGACGCAGTGGCGGTGCACTTGAGGTTGATGGCTGCGTACTTGACCTGGCTGGCCGTCTATATCTTGCATACCGAGACCTCTGAAGGGATGGAAGCCCGTGTAGATTGCGTCTCCAAGTAGCCCTGCAAAGCGTTCCCCGACTGCGTTTCCACAGTGGCTGCCGAATCAATACAGATAGCGCCAATCAATTCAAGTCCAGTGTATCTGATAGGCAGACTCCACGTGCCGTGACACACACACAGGCTGAGGTTTCCCGAGCCACCGCAGCAGGATGGATTTTCCCTGTGTTCTCCTCATTAGATCCAGGGGGCTTATTTTCCAACACAGAACACATGCAAATTGACAACAGGCACATGCTTTTAAATGTAATCAAGAGGAATGAGCTTGCATGCAAGGCAAGCATTCATTCCCCCTGGTTCACTCTCAGGCTCGCCCCAGTTCTGTGGCTCCTGCTTTTTTGTGTGAAATCCCTTCTCTCTCTGCTTTTTGTGTGCTGTCTGCCTTTCCTCTGGGGGTTGACATGCCTCCCCACCCCCATTTTCAGATCAGTACAAATGGAGGATGTTGCTCCTCTGCTCCCTAGTGTTGAGGTGGCTACGCATTGGCTGCACTCCCCATGGTGATTGGCTGAGGCCATCAGCAGCTCCTCGGGAGAAAGAGTGGGCTTTCTGCTCCAGTCCACAGTTGCAGTCTGGGAACCCCCCAGGGGGTCACTCGGGGTCAGCATATGGTCTTCCAATTTTGAGAGCAATCAGAGGAGGGCAAGGCTGCTTTGGTCAATTCTCTTAAAATGGGGTAACTTAAAGGAGTCCGAATGGCCCTATCAGATAAATGTTATATTGCTTCCCACAAGTCGTTGGTGCAAACCCACCAGCCGCTCCGTGGGAGGAAGGTGAGGCTGTCTGCTTCTGTTAAGGCTTCCAGCTCAGGGAGCCGATAGAGGGTGGCTGTGGGTCAGAATGGACCCCGTGGCAGTGGGGCAGGTGGGGTAGCAGAGGGAAACAGGGACTTCGCTTCTGTTCCCTCGCATCTTCCACTCGGGCCCAATTGTCCAGCATTGGAAATTCCCGTCAGAGACTTTTCCACTAACTGAATACAAGTCACCCGGGACCCAGTACATCCCGAAGCCATTTGATGCTGAGTCCTTAACCCCCAGCTCGTCCCCTGTGCTTTCCAGTGGACCAAACCGACTGTAGGCCTTCAGTGGCCGGTCCCTCAGGCCTTTCTTCGGATCGCCGCTAGGTAGACCTGAACCTCTTCTCTTTCAGTTAGCATCCAAGCCTGCGAACTACTGGCTCTACCCGGAGACTCTATTCCATCTCCTCACTCTCCTTAAACTTCTCAAGCTCTGCCTGGCTCGCGAGTTAATTTAAGCACAGCTTCAGCTTAGCATCCCACATATCTGTTGCTGAAACATGGTCATGCTTGACTTTTCGGTGCTGAGAGTCACTTTGTCACAAGTAGTTGTGTAAGAGCTATAGCAGGATCATATCTTAATTTCCTAATTAAACACCTAGGTCTGATTATAATTCTTGACAACTCTCACAGCATCTCATATGGGGGTTTGCACAGAGTGTGCTGAGCAAACACTGGTTGGATTTTGATTAAAAGGTGACTTTCATGAAAAAAAAATTGAGTCTATTAGGGCCTTAAACATACCAGTCCAATTAACACATCAGCCTGAAATCATTGGTTTGTAATCACTTCTCCTTCTCACATTTCCTAAGTGCACCCTTAGAAAGAGCAAGTTCATAATAAGAATGGTGTATAGACTGCTTTGTTACAAGCGGTGACCCTTTGCTAAACGTTTAAGGAATGGAATCAGGGTTGTTGCTAAGTCTAAAAGTGGTGTGGGTTGGGGAGTTTGAACTATGACCCTGGACACATGTCTTGCATCCAGTTGTCTCTTCTGTGCATTCATTCTCTCATCGGATCTGCCCTCAGCGGTAAAAGATTTACTCTCTCTCCTCTAAAGATATCGACTGACTTGGACCAGAGACTAGAGCGTCTAGGTATTTGTGGGTGTTCTTCGCTGCTATCAAGTTGTTCCCAGTCCGTGGGGATGCCAACAGTCTCGAGGCTCTGGGGAAACCTGGCGAGTATCATTTTGGCCTCCATTGGCAGACACTTGTGAGCAGTACATGGGGCACTGGCTGGGAATTAACCTGGGTCCCTCCTTCATGAAGGCATGGATTTTACCACTGACTCACCAAATGCCCTCTCTAGATACTTGGTGTTTATAGAAACACCTGCCCATTTATCTTCTCATTCATTCATCTCAGTAAACTTCAAAACACAGCAAAATTATTCCCTTCGAGTCAATTCCGACTCTAGTGATCCTATAGGGCAGAGCAGAATTGGCCCCTTGGGTTTCTAAAACTTCAAATCTCAATGGGAGCAGAAAACCTCATCTTTCTTCCTTGGAGCAGTTGGTGGTTTTGAACTGCTGACCTTGTTATCATTAGCAGGCCAACTCATAACTGACTATGCCACTAGGGTTCCTTCAATGAACTTATGAAGGGGGGATCCTTGGTGACTCTATAATTGAGAAAACAGAGCTAACGTGACATGTCCATGATTGCGGAGTCTGCCAGGGTCAAGGTCATAATGAATACCTAGGGGTTTGTCTGCACCCCAAAGACAGTTTTTGTTCTCTCATTAGTACATGCAGAACAATGATTATGGAGTGAGTTTTAGATGAAGGCGAGGCTCCAGCTTACTGTCTAATGTTAAGTAGAAACAGATTCCAGGTGTGCAAGACCTGGGTCCATTGTTCTCTGCGCTATACTGTTGCATTAGATGTCAGTTTATCTTCAGATTTTGAAAAGGGACTTTCAAAACATTGATTCTGGTATCCAGATGCTTAGCGTGGGGACACCATGTGGATATTGAGACTGTTCGTTGGAAGAAGGGGGTTGAATTGGGAAAGAAGGACAAGATCTGCTTTATGCTCACAGATATCATTTCAAATGAACAGGGTCTGCGCGTTGCTGATCACCATACAGACTTCTCAGGTCAAACGGTTTCTTTCTGGATGGCGATAGGAGGAAGGCATGTGGGGTGTGAGGGGGAAAGAGGAGGAAAGGCATGGGCAGAAAGACTTTGGAGCCGTGGGGAATTCCATGGTGAGTACTTCCAGTCTAGTCCATAGTGAATGACCCACGGAAGCCTGGATAGCACAGGTACACTTACACTTCGTTCCTTCTCTTTACACTCACTCACTCACCCACTCACTCACTCACTCACTCACTCACTCACTCACTCACCCACCCACCCACCCACCCACTCACTCACTCACTCACTCACTCACTCACTCACTCACTCACTCACTCACTCACTTTTTAGTCATCAGTGCCGTCTAACACACCAGGCCCTGTTCCAGATGCTAAAGATGTAGCAGCAAGCAGTCTTTGTACCACGGGGCTTGCTTTAGAGTTTGGAGACTCACACAGTAAACAAAATCCATGAGTAAATTGCATGGTATATTTGAAAGTATTACAGAGGAAGACAGTGCAGGGAGCTGGGTTTGTAATTTTAAAACACGCGAGGAAGACTTCCTAAGAAACTGGCATTTGAGCAAAGATTTGAAGAAGGTTTCGGGAGCCCAGTGTTAGGATAGATATCCTAACAGTGGGATGAGGCCTCCAGGCAGAGGGAAGAGCAAGGGCAAAGGCAGGAGGGGACTGGGCGAGTTTGAGGAATATGAGGAAGGCCACTCTCCCTGGAACAGAGAAAGGGAGGGCAGGGGGTGGTAGACAAGGTCACAGAAATGTAGGGCTCAGCAGGAGCTCTGACTTACTCAGTTCTGACTCATTCAGACCCCAGAGGACAAGGTAGAATTTCCCCGAGGGTTTCAGAGACTAACACTTTACAAGAACAGAAAACCTCTCCTTTCTCCCATGGAGAAGCTGGTGGTTTGGAACTGCTGACCTTGATGTTAGCAGTCCAAGGAATAGCAATTATGCCAGCAGGGCACCACAGAGAGTTCACAGAGGCCTTTATAATACCATTAAAGAATTCTCTGTATGCTGCTTGGAAAGTAAACTGTAGAGGTATCAGCAGAGAATGCTGTTAGGGAGCAAGCCACCAGACAGATGATGGGCCCGGAAGTAGCAGGGTGTTAACAGTGCAGGTGGTGAGAAGGTGGGATTCCAGAGAGCTTTGTAGACACGGACTCACTTGGGGAACTAGCACCGCCCATGGGTGAGGGAATTACATACACACTGCAGACTTGAGGATGCTACGTAGAGGGACTGGTGCTGGGGAAGGGGAGGCAGTGCTGTGTGAGAGAACAGGGACCATCGACGTGAACAGTCATTTCATCTCTGCGTCCATTTGCTCATCTGTAAAATAGGGACAGGATATCTATGGGCATAGTGACCGCATGCATACATAAAAACAAATTTCTTGGGGCAATTATTTTACTAAACCGAGCAGACGGAGATTGGTACCTGGCATCATAATGGTAGGAAGAGCCTCAGAAGTGAGGTGCCCTCCAAGTCCTCATACGTGAACCATTCTTGGCAAAAATGACCCATCCCTCTCTGCCTCAGTTTCCCCCTTTGTAAAAAGAAGTGGTGCTCGCTCATGGCCTGCTTCTGATGGCTATTGTTTCTATTTTGATTTTTTCGGTTCGTTTTGTTAGGGGCACCTGTTCTCATCGCCTGTTTCCATTGTCCCTTCTCCAGAGTCCAAATTTTGCCCAAATGGTCAACAATCCAGGCTGGTGGCTGGTTCTCTGTTTGCACATACAGTCCCACACATTCAGAGCACTTCTCATTAATAATTTCTTCCACGAAACGACATGTTTACCAATAGCTCTGAAAAGACACCCCCACCTTCAGAAAGAAAGGACAATGGTGAGCACAAGGTATTCAAGATTGTATGAATTTGTAGTGCTTGAAGTTAAGGGGGGAAATGTGTAGAAAGGAAACAAACAAACAGACCCAGAGTAACAAGGGGAAATTTGGAAAATTGGGCAATGGTGTTTAACCAAAATGACACTTGCAGCTCTGAATGCAAATGCGTGGCTGCCTCCCTCGCACCGCGGTAACCTGCCATCCTGAGGTTTGATCACATCATAATGCTGCGATGAGGTATTTCTTTGCTGTTTTATTTTTACTCTCTCTACTTGCAGATGCCAACAATGATTATTTGTAATTTCAGAAATAAAGATGCTCAAAAAGCAACATCTGTGATTCCATGTTCTCTCTCTCTCTCTCTCTCTTTTTTTTTTTTGGTGGGGAATTTGCAATGCATGTCTCACTCCTGTCTGTAACTGGGGATGTTGGCAGTCAAACATACCCATGCTTGCATGGGTTAGCCCTGGGCCAGATTGACTAAAAGGTTTTAAAAGGGCTTTCGCTATCTACATGCAGTCTGTGGACTCTCGACCTTTAAATCCCCCATTTTCTTTAATACAAATAAAAGCACGTTTATCAGTGGATTCAGATGAGTGGGAGTATGCCATGTAAATTTCAAGGAATTATGCGCGAAATTACAGTACCCATTTAGCCGCTTATATATTATTCTCGGCTACGCAAAACCGGCCTGGTTTGTATTTGAGCAGAAATGGCACACAGTGGTAGGCAATTATTTTTGTTATTGTGTTTCGTCTCCTGGCCTCCAGAACCAAAGGACAATGGAAGGGGCTGTTCATTTATAATTTGACCTCCTGGATTGTTCTTGAAATGCAATTTAATCCTCATATCAAGCAAAATCTAATGCTGTATTTGCCAGTAAAATAGTCATTTGCATTTTTTATTGACAATACAAATTGTGTTTAATCAGGCAGTCGGCATGTTAGCATTTCCAAATGATTGAAGACCCATTTTTGTTCAAACTACATCCCATTTGGGGTCAAATTTATTTTGTTCTCTTTAATTATCAGAGTGCATAATGTTCTTTTTTTAACATGGTGTTCCACGCCACCACCAGCCTCCTTTAAATTCTCTGGGTCCCACATAGCTACATTCACAGAAGCTGCGAGGGCTAGCTGGACGGTCTCAAATCCTTTGGTTTGCAAATTTAAAATGGACAGTCCAGTTTCGAAGAACAGTTAAAATACCTTTTCCCTGATTCGTCTGTTGAAAAGAATGTGATTGGATAGACCGTGTTCTGGACCACAAGTTAAAAGGCTACAGCTGATGTTTAGCCTTAGCTAAAAGGAACCTATCGCCAGGTTTTCAGTGTCTAACTTTGGGACCTCTCCCTTCTGGGAGCTGCAATTTCTTCATAAACAGGAAGGTGAGGATGCTCCCATCACGTCTGTGAGGGTGTTCATGGGGTTTGGGAGGGAGCGTTGCTGAGTGAACAAGAGCACAAACTCTGGCTGCGCCACCAGAAAAGCCTGGCTCTGCCAGGTGAGGCCAGGTGAGGCCAGGCAGGGCCACCTTCCCAGCCTCGGGGTCCTCATCCGTGTAGAGGGGCTAGTCATAGTACTGACTGCACAGGATTGCTGTGAGTTGGAGATCCTGTAAAACGTAAGACAATCTCTGGCATTTGGGAGGTGCTGTGCATGTTTAAACCCTGGCGGCGCTCTCAGGAAAGCGTTGGATTGCTAACAGCAAGGTCGGTTGTTCAAACTCACTAACTCTTCTCTGGAGAAAGATGGGATTCTCTGCTCCCGTGAAGATTTACAGCTTCAGAAATTCTTTACAGCAGTGGTTATCCATCGTCCTGATGCTGTGACCCTTTCATACAGTTCCTCATGTTGTGGTGACCCACCCATAAAATTATTTTCGTTGCTACTTCATCACTGTCATGTTGCTACTGTTGTGAATCATGATGTAACTATCTGATAGGCAGGATGTATTTTCATTGTTACAAATTGAATATAATGAAAGCATTGCGATGAATCAAAAATCAATATGTAATTTTATATTATGAAATATTTATTTCTAATTAAAAATAAATGAACCTTTTTTCTCGAAGCATGGTGTAGCATGGGTAACAGTCTTCACACCGGGTACTCATATGTGGGCATAGCTGCATGTGGGCAGACCCGCCTGGAGACGCATAGAGGAGCGGTGTCTCGGTTCCTAAGACCATGAGAAGTATGTGTTTTCCGATGGTCGTAGGCAACCCCTGTGAATGGGTCGTTCCACACCCGAAGTGGTTGAGACCCACAGGTTGAGAACCGCTGGTTTATAGGGTTGCTACGAGTTGGAATCGATTGATGACAGTAATTGGGCCTACCTGATGGGGTGTGTGGGGACCAAATGAATTCATATTTGTAAAGTACTTAAAACAAACCTTGGTGCACAATATTTGCTTTTATTATGGGGATGATGGCAATTATAATTATTATGTCTACCAGATATTAAGTTTCATATTTAAGGCATTATGTGATGCAAATATTGAAGTTATTATATTGAAGGCATTGTGTGGTTGGCACGTTTGAGTACATAATGACAGATTGATGGTTTGGTGCCTCAGATGAGAAATACAACTTTCCTCTAGTTCCTAAATGTTTCCTCCCCGCTCCCACTACCATGACTCGAATTCTACCTTGCAAGTCTGGCTAGACCAGAGGAGGTACACTGGTACAGATAGGAACTGAAAATACAGGGAATCCAGGACGGATGAGCCCTATAGGACCAGTGGTGTGAGTGGCGAAACAGGGAGGGTAAAGGGAGAATGGTAGGAAAGAGGGAACCGATTACATGGAACTGTGCGTGACCTCCTCCCTGGGGGACAGACAACCGAAAAGTGGGTGAAGGGAGACGTTGGACAGGGCAAGATATGACAAAATACCCATTTATAAACTATCAAGGGCTCATGAGAGAGGGGGCAGGGGGGAGCGGGGAGGGAGGGGAAAAATGAGGACCTAATGTTGGGGGTTTAAGTGGAGAGAAAATGTTTTGAGAAATGATGTACAAATGCGCTTTACACAATTGATGTGTGTATGGATTGTGATAACAGTTGTATGAGCCCCTAATACAATGTCAAAAAATAAATAAATAAATAATTTTTTAAAAAAGGACATATAGGGAAAAAAAAGACCTATAATCTCCACTCATATATTTAGTTTTAATGTACCCTTTATATAAG
Organism: Echinops telfairi; assembly: GCF_000313985.2. Lineage (NCBI taxonomy): Eukaryota > Metazoa > Chordata > Mammalia > Afrosoricida > Tenrecidae > Echinops > Echinops telfairi. The sequence continues at coordinate 69,620,961 of NW_022104341.1, forward strand.
ATTTGTTATTTATTTAATAAATATTCATAAAATAAAATTAAAAAAAAAAAAGAGGAAAGGCCTGGCAGTTTGGAAGGCTCAGCCATTGAAAACTCTAGGCAGCACAGTTCCGCTCTGACATACATGGACCCTCTGTGATTCAGAGTCAGCTCCAGGGAAGCTTTTTAAAAAGTTTTTTTATTAACAATGTGGGAAGAAGACATTCTGAGCATCACTTTAAAGAAGAGTGAAAAAAAAAGGCTCATGAGTGAGTGGCAGAGTCTGGGCTTGACCTCAGGGCTGTCTGCCTCCCAAGCGAATACCCTGTAATGTCTCTCCTCACTCAGCCCTGGGCTCCTGCCTCCGAGTCCCGAGCTGGCAGCCGACCATAGATGAAGATCGTCTGCACGGGATGCAGTGTCCCTCCCCCTACAGAGGCCGTCCCCATCTCCCTGCCCTCCATCTCCACGGTGACCTGGTCTGGACCACACTGCCTTGCTCACCTACTGACACAGGTGCATGGCAGTGCCACTCCAAGCCCAGGGGACTTATTTCTGTTTCCCTTTTTATGCCAAATGCCTGTCCAGCTGTATAATGTACCTTCCCACCCCCTCCAGACCCATCTCTACCCTGCTCTTCCCGCGTCAGTGGGCATTATCAGTATAAGATATTGGGACAGTCATACGGCCACTGATAGATTCTAGTGTCTGTGTTTTGGAGGAGGAGTTTACTAATAATTGAAATATCACATTGGTGTAGACCAAAGGTTCCTAAACTGTGAGCCATGACCCCAAATGAGGTCTTCTCACTGAATGTGCTGGTTGCAAAACTTTGGGCAACAGTGTAAGTTTTCTGAACCCGTACTGGCCCCAAATTAACTATCAAACGTGGCAGCTTCTGCCTGTGTTTGTATATTTCCTGGGCAACAAAGAGTCATGAGGTGGAAAAACATTTAGGAAGTCCTGGTTTAGAGTAGTCCGCATAGACACAGATTATAATGATAAATATTGACTATGTGCCAGTGGTTATGTGTTGGGCTCTGATCTGTGTGGTCGTCCATTCGAAACCACCAGCAGCTGTGCTGGGGTAAAGCCTGGGTTTTCTAATCTAAACAGTTACTGTCTCAGAAATGCACAGTGGGTCACTGTGAGTCAGCATGGACTCAATGGCAGTGAGTTGTTGTTTTTTTAATGACTGTTCTAAGTAGCGAATGCAGTCCTTCCCACAATGCTAGGCTGTAGGGCCTAATCCTGTTTGCAGAGTTATGCATCAGTTAACAGGCCATCTTCTGTGTGGAGCTGGGGTAGCTTCACAAAGAGTGAGACTGGCTGATCACTGAAAATCCAATTCTACTTATTTATTCTTAGCTTTTTATTGTGAATTGGGTGAAGGTTTGTAGGGCGGATCGGTTTTCCCTTGGACAATTCATACGCCTTTTGTTTCATGTCATTGGTTGCAGCCCCCACAATGGAACATCACTTATTCTACTTTCTCCCTGTTTCCCATTTACACTTCTCCTCCTTCCCTAACTATTCTGAATTTTGTCCTTGGGTCAATGCCGCCCTTCTGATTTCAAATGGTTTATTAGTCTAAGATGGGTATATGTCTCTCTAGTGTTATGTTCCCCTTTTAGATGTGTCTACTGTTTGGCTGAAAATTGAGCCATGAACTTGAGTTCTTCCCTAGAGGTGAAGAGTGGCTAAGAGCAATAGCCATGGGAATGCCACCCGGCTCGCTCTGATGAGTAAACCTGGCCTGTTAAAGAGTCTGTATTCTGCTCCACATTTTCTCCCGCTCTTTCCAGGACTTGCTAATAGGATCCCTTCCAGAGAAGTTAAGAGTGTGATTCCCTGGGCACCATTGAGTTGTCTGGATTTTGCCATGAAGATTGTTATTCATGGGTCTGTTGTTTCCATGCATCTTGGAATTTCGTGATTTTCTTTCTTAGCTAGGGAGGGACAGCTGTTGCAGCTTAGAGATGGCTGCTCACAGCTTTTAAGAATCCACTCCCTCCTCACCGAAGTAGGACTGTCGCTCATTGTCTCGGTGGACTAGTGGGCCAAATGACTTTGGTGGTCCTGGAGACCACGGTCGTGAGCCCCCAGGCCCAGCCACTTGTTCCCTCAAGGTGTCTGATTATGTCTGACTTTTAAAAAAATTTTCAATTACTTTATCATTACTGAAATAAGCTAAAAGCAAAACAAAAATCTCACTGCCATTGAGTTGATTCTGACTCATAGCCACCCTTTGGGATCGAGCAGAACTGCCGCTGTGGATTTCTGAGACTACAACTCTTGATGGGAGTAGAAAGCCTCATCTTTCTCCTGCAGGGTTGCTGGTGGGTTTGCGCTGCTGACCTTGTGGTTAGCAGCCCAGTGTAACCAGGACTCCTTAGTCAGGGAGTTATGCCCCATTTGCCAGTGCATGGAACCCAGGTGGTGCTGCTCTGCGCCAGCAGTTGCTCTGTAGGAAAAGCAGGGAAGCTTTTCCTGAAAGGATGTACAGCCTTGGGAACCCTAGCACTTAGGATCCACAGTGGGTTTGGTTTGGGCGCACCTGCAGGCAGTGGAAGAAGGTGAGACACAGGAATTAAAAGGGGAAGAAACAAACATTTCCTGGGAGCTTATGGACAAACAGGGTAACACCTCCTTCGCACATGCCATTGCTTTTCATGTTGACAACTACCCTTCTCATGTGAGGGAGTGGACAAGGGGATCCGAGACACTCTGTAATTAGCTTGCCCTTACCTTGTTAGATGGAAAAGCTGGGGTTTGCAACCTGGCTGGCCCAGGTATGAAACTTTCACTTGGGTGAAGCTTCTCCCTTTCTGCGTCCTCCTAGCTTTCTGAGTCTAGTGGCACGTCATGCAGGTGGGAGTCCAGCTTGAAGGAAGCTTGCATGGAATCAGAAAACTAAACAAATCAGGAAGAACATTTCAGCTATTGAAGAGATCAATAGGACAAGGTGAGAGAGAGCTCTTGGTCTGGGAAGCAGGTCCTTTACCAGGACCCTCTGGGAAGCCCTCTGTGAGGTGCAATGAAGGAAGTTCTTTGGGTTGAGCCAGAGGAGGGATGAAAGAATGGGTGAAGACAGGACAGGATGTTCTTTAGATGGAGCTGGCTGAAGAGACGAGATTCCTGGCAGAGGGAACAGCATATGCTAAACCCAAAGCAGGGACACAGTATTTCCCAGGCTGAAAAGAAGTGTGGGAGACAAGGCTGGGTAGACAAACAAGGTCCCGGTTTTCTAAGGGCCTCCTCTGTCACAGCACCGTCTTAGGCACACACGGATGGGGAGCTACAGTCCATGCACATCACATGAACTGTAATGACGCTCATTGTTATCTCAGCCATCAGGCTGGAAAACAGAAGCAGCCCTGATTCTGGTTTCCACTGGTTAGTCAGGGAGGAGCCGTGCTTTGTGGACATCACCTCATTGACTGTGGAGGTCATTATTAGCTTCTCCTTGGGATGCAGAAAGATTCTGTGAGGCGTGCAGGATCACCCAGCTTGTACGTGGCGGGGCAAGGATTCCAATTCCCTTTTCTCCTAAGGTACAAGCTGAGTGCTCAGCCCACTGAGCTACCTGATGGGGCACATGGGCCCACCCCCCTGGAGATAGAGCGAAGCAACATCTGACAGCGCTGTGGATACCTAATGGAATAAAACCAAGTGCTGTGATTCATTTATTTAATTCTTTATTTCTTTAAGGACAGAAAGCCCCTCCTTCCCACCACAGTAAATTTCCACCAGCTTGTCAATTCTTTTTCTCCTCTGGGCTGATTAGGTGGAGTGGAGCTGTCCGGGTTGCTTAAGGAAGGCGGATGACTTGATTGCAGTTCAATGTCTTAGCTGTCACCGAGCTGCCTCCCTAAATATGATCCTTATTGCCCTGCTAACCCCGCTCTGCACACCACCTCAATGCAAGCATCGAACATAAAAACTTCCCCTGGCTGATTGTGATTGCCTTTTGAATTAACACCAGAAACACTCATTTGAGAGATGGTGGTTTAACTCAAGCGGTATTTCTTGACGGGATAATGAATATCATATGTTATACTTTACCCTAATGTAACACCATCAATTATTTAGTTATTTTTATTGATTGACCTCTTTCAGATTGTTTAATAGCATATTTTTCACTATTGAGAAGATTTAGTGCAGAGTGCTCAGACCCTTCCTTTCGCGGGTTAGAATGTGCTCATGCCTGCAGGAGTGTGTGTGTGTGTGTGTGTGTGTGTGTGTGTGTATGTACAGGCATGCATGCACACATTCACACATGTGCATTTTTCTTTTCGAAGAACAAGTCTGCAGGCCGTCTTGAAATTAATGAACGTGTTGCCCGAATAGCCTGACCCACTCCAGCCATGAGAAAGAATCAAACTGCTGATGACAGTGGAGAAAGGTTTCTAAGAGGCAGATAATCAAACCTGCATAAATTAGAATTACTATGTAAATACACACACACACACACACACACACAACAACAACCACCCAGAAAAGTGGACCTGGATCGGGAGCTCAGGTTGCAGGAGGTAGTGTCGATGTAAAATAAAAGTCATGACCCCTGAACACATTGTCAGTCACTGACTGTGTCAACAAGGACTTGGGGACCACACAGAATGCTGGCCATTGAACTTGTGTTTCAGCACATGGCGGGCACAGGCGCTCCCAAGGGCTACTCTTGGGCTGTGTGGGGAGGACAGGACAGAGGATGAGACTGGAAGGCATGTTCTCTCGTTGTCACTAATTAGTTTTGTGACCTTGGGATTAATCGGCTGGCAAACCTCATCTCTTGACCAGAGTCCACACTCCTTGCACTGGACTCCAGCTGCTTTGTGGGACGTGGTCCTGACTGCGCCCCACTGTGGAGGACGTCAGCCTGTGGACTATAGAAATGGGAGCTAAGGTTTGACGAACATCGCTCACGCACAGAGATCCGGTGCGAGTACGTTGTCAACATGAAGACTCTTTCCTACAGTTCTCTTGTCGTGTCAACGTGTTAGCACCAGGACTTTGAACCAGTTTGGATCATTCCAGTCATGATAGCCAAAGTCAAATTAAAATGAGGGGGAGTGATTTTTTTTTTTTTTTTAACATTTTAGGGGAAATGCAGTGATAACTGAACTGGAAAAAACTTACAGGTTGAAACTCAGGGATGGGAGACTGAAAAAGGTGCCGTGAGCCTTTTCGGGAGCCTGACGTGGGCCAGGGGATTTTTGTCAGGACTGTGTGATTGCCTGCCATCTTTGAGTGGGACACCACCGTTTCTGACTCTACCAATCAACAGATTTCTTTGCTATGGGGTGCACATGCTGCCTTCCCTTTGTTATGAGGGATATGACGTTTCTAACAGGTTGTCAACTTGTAATTTTCTCATATTGGTCATAATAATGCTGGTATAGCCACATTTTACATACTCAAGCTCATTCTAGTTTCGCTTAGTCAGCCTCTATTGAACTGAGAAGGACCCGTTGGAAGCCTTGGCTGGCATTCTCCATGTCTCCCTATCATACAGACGTTAGCCACGTTACCAGAAAAAGGATAAAGCAAAACAGTCCTTGGAAAAGGCCATCATGCTTAGTAAAGTGGAGAGACAGTCAAAAAGAAGAGACCCTCAAGGCAATGGGGTGACACAGTGGTTGCAACAGTGGGTTTCACCCTCACTGTTGTGAGTGTGGTACAGACCAGACAGTGTTTTATCTGTAGGACATGGGGTCACTGTGAATCAGAACATAGGCAGCTAACAACGACAATGAAAGTTTCGTTAATAATGGACAGAATGTGCCTAGTGGTTTGTAATTTTCAAAGTACGATTTGGACATCTTCCATCTTTCATACCCTACTTGGGTGACAGGTATTTCAAGTTACCTTAAAGATTTCTCCCCAGCATTCCCAGTGTGATAGGAATCTTAGCTTGGCCTTCAATAGGCGAGGCAGGCAGAATGGAGTGGGAGCTGGCGGTCAAAATACTAGAACCGGATCCTGGCGCGAGTTACTGCTTCTGTGAACTTGGTCCAGTCACCTTGACTTGACGAAAATCGTACCTCTCTAGTTTGCTGGTGCTCCTGTGCCAAATACCACAAATGGGTGACTTTAAAGAAGAGATTAATTACTTTTCTAAGCTAGGCTCTTGATTAAATTGCTTCCTTGTAGGTAGTTCTGATGTTGCTTGGTTCCTGGGCTTGTAGGGAATCCTCTCCTCCCAACATAGATGTGTATCTCTTTGTCTGCTCTTCAAAAGCAGACCCCTTGTGATCAAATCATTTCTGACTCTTGGTGGCCTCTTGTGGTTCCCTTGGCAACAGTCTGAGGGTGATACTCAATGCCCCTTTAGTGTCTTCCTGGAAATACTGGTTATAGGAGCAATCTGCCAGCCCTTTCTTTTACCGAGCAACAGGGTTTGTTTCAAACTGTCACACCTGAAGATTAGAAGCCTATGGCAAATCACTTGACCACCCAGGCACCTTGCTGCCCTCCACAGCACTCTCCATAATAAAACCTTTGCAATGAAACCAACTGATAAGAATCATGTGGACACGAAGTTCAAGAAGGCATATGAAAATACTTCCTGATTCACAGTGAGATTCGGTACAAATGCCTGGGTTTTCTTAGCTTGGTGTAAAAGCTGTTTGCTCTATTGCTAACCTAAAGATTGTGGATTTGAACTCACAGAGTGGTACTCGGGGAGAAAAGGGCCTAGGGATCCTCTTCTGGTACAGACGACAGCCCAGGAAACCCTGCAGAGGTCAGTTGTACTCTGTGCAACGTGGAGGCCCCCAGAGTCGGAATGGCCTTGATGATGACTGGCAACAGTCAGGAGCGGCCTGCAGGTGGCCCTCAGGAGCACACCTCCAGGGCAGATAGCTCTCACTCCTTGTGGTTCCCTCTCCACCCCTCAAACTGAGGTCCAAGTGTCAACATTTTCTCCATCCAGCACTCCCCAGTAGACCAAAACTGATCATCAAGATGCAACTCCACTTACCGACCGAGCCCGACCTTGGGTTTTAGAACCAGAACCTGTCCCCAGCCTTTCCCTTCTTCCTCAGAGACAGGTCTTTCTGTTTGCCTCAAATGTAAGTGCTCTGGCTCAGAAAGCCTGTGGCCCTGCCCACCTCTCAGAAGCTAGGTAAGTGAGCCCGGCCCCTCTAGCTAAGTGGCAGGTGGGAGAAATGTCACTCCACAGGATGCAGCAGCCGTGATGGGGAGCAAACAGCCAGGGAAGGCCACGTGCGGTGTATTTTTAGACCCAGTAGACTTAAAAGCCCTGCAAAGACTTGATTCTTGCCCTAAAATGTGACCTGCTGGGGTACCTGAAAAAAAAATCACCAAAGGTTTTTAAAACATTGAAAAGATACCAGAGACCTGAATTTCTCACCACTAATACCCGCACAGCCAGGTTTTTCTTTTACTTTTCCTCTCTCTGGCGTTGAGTGAAGATAACTTTGGCAAAGAGGGATTTGGCCACTCACCTCAGCCCTCCTGGGACCACTGTTGAGGTACCCGGCCCCTATAACAGGAATTGTTTGCTTCCCGTTTTGATTCCATTCACTGGTAAGCTTCGTGCAATTTGTCTTAGCATTTAGAGCTCCCTCTCCTGCCAAGCAAGGCACAGGAGTGTGTTTTGACACATGGGATCAGTGTGGTGACCTCTTGACCTTTTCTCTTTCTGGGAGCGTGCATGGCAGAGCTAACCATTTGGGATGCTTCCTGCCAGACTGGTAGCAGGTCTGACTGAACAGGCGCCAACTGTAGCCATGGAGGACTGGAAAGATTGCCTCCCTGTGGGTCATGTTTTCAGACAGGCATTCGTGTACCAGGAAAATTATCTGCAAATGCCTCTGTGAGAGGCTCCGGTCTTGCAGCATGGTGGTGTGTGGGACAAAGTGTTGGGGACTTAAATAAAAGAGGCCGGCTTCCTTTGGTTGTCCAGGAAGGAGAATTCATCTCCACACCAGCCCAAGGCTGATTGCCAGGAGACAGGCAGGTCAGATGTGCCTCTTCCCTCCCTCCTTCTCTTACCCTATTCTCATACCAGCTGTTTCTCCATCAGTACTCAGCTTCTTAGCTGGGTGGGATAATCCCATCACAGTGACCACACAACTCATGGACAATACTCAGGGTTATGGAGGTTTATTTGTGAAGGTGACAGGTTACCACGAGTCAGGACCAGTAAGCAGTAAGGATCCAGTCAATGGGGGACAGAAGCAACTCTGCTCAGCCAGCACCCGTGTCTTCCTCTCTGGTCCTTAACCTCTCACGTGTGGTCCCTTGGCTTCTGCCTCCATCTGTGGGCCAGAAAACCCACCTGCTGCTCTGCCCCACAGTTTCATCATTTCGGGACTGCTCTTCCACTCTGTCTCATGGTCCCCTTATCTCAGTCTTGGGACTCGGTGTTGCCTGGCCTCTACTGCCTCCACTACTTCAGGCAGGGATTTCAAATCAAACGTGCTCTGCTAGTGCCATTTCTTCCTTGATGCTCTTGAGAATTCTCTCTTCTTGATTCTGAGACGGTTCTCTGGCACACAGGGGAATAGCAACTGAAACCGGCCCATCCCCCCTCGCACCCAGTTTGCATGCCCCCACCCCCTATCATTTGGCGGGTGTTGCAGAGCCGGGGAAGAAGAGCCATATGAAGAAATGCCACCTCCACGCAGGCTAGCCTCTAGCTTTTCCATCCCTGGTCTCACACATGAAGAATTAGCTTTCCCCTTCTTTCAACTGAAAGTTACATCTGCTGTAACTGTAATTGTTACAGTCACAATCCTATGAACAATCACCCACACCCGAATCATGTACTCTGATCAGCATCTTTCCCCACCCTCTCTTCCCCAGATCCACCAGGAAAAGATGGAACTATTCAGTGGGGATCCACCCTCATTTCACTCATTTTGAAACAAAACACATCCATCAAAACTTACGAGCCAGCCACTTCCAGGTCTCTGTAACTCCCCATTTTGGATGTCTTTATCCAAATTGCCCTGCTTTATCAACCCAGTAAGTATTCTGAGAAGACAACGAGTTCTTTGAAGTGAAAAATCTTCATTCCGATTGGAACTTTGAGGATCTGCATCCAAAGGCAAAGTCCAGTCTAGAGACCGCCACCCATCACGGTTACAGCAATGTACACAGTTCAGAGGCTCAACATATTTCTCTTGTTATGCAGTGAGGTTCTGGTCAACTCATCCCTAGCTACTGTCCAAGCAAGGTCAAATGGGTGCCACCAGCAAGCTTGAGTTCTCAAACCTCGCTGAGTGTCTGAGCAGAGCATGATGTGGATCTCTACTTTCTCTCAGGCCTCTCACTTTCAGTATCTCAGCAGTTTTCCATCCTGGCTTCTTAAGTCCACTCAGTGTTTCATCTAAAGACTCAGGGATGATGCCTTTTCACTGTGCCTCATGACGAGTCATGGTGTATTTGGCCACATCAAAGGCTCCGAGACGTCCACAGGAACCAGTGTCAGAGATTTGTCATAGATTGTCATAGATATTTCTGTGGAAATCTCTTTGGGAAAGAAAAGCACTTTGCTGCTTCTGGCCTATTGTTTAGAAATTATACTCTGGATCAAGCAGAGAAGGCCAATCCTTTTGTGTTTTATCCTGAGTAACTCTTTGAGTTATTTTTTAACTCATTGTGATTCTGTAGGACGGAGTAGATCTGTCCCTGTGGATTTCTGAGACTGTAAATTTTTAAGGGAGTAGAAAGTCTCTCCTTCTCTTGTGGACCAGCTAGTGGTTTCAGACTTCAGGTTAGACCTCATGGTGAGAAACCCAACACACAGTCCACTATGGGCTCCAGTAGCATCCATGTCAGGCTCCAGAGAATAGTGCTCTCTAAACTGGTGTTCATATGTGATTTGCCAGATTTGGGGCCTTAGAAGAACAAGGTGGATGGAATGTGACCTTATCTTGTGAATATAAAGGGGAGTTCTGAAAGTTATGATTGATGTAGTGTTAATTATTTCCGAACACTAAATCCTGTCTGGGAGCTCCACGAGGCCAAGGGCTGCATCCTCTGCCTCATCTCCGTGCAGAGCGAGTGCATCACCTAGAGACATCGCTAGTAAGTGCTTGCTGAATAAATGCAACCATTGCGTGTGATCATAGATTTGTACACCTTTATTGCTGGGAAGAAGTCCAAGTTATTTAGTCCAAGCAAACCAAGAATCTGAGAGGAAATGCGTCCAGGGAAAGGTTAGTAGTGAGCTCACGACATGGTCCTGAAGGGGCCGATTTAAGAAGGACTGATGAGGTCAGGGTTGTGGTTTCATGCCTTGTTCTAGAAAGGTGTTCTGGTGGAGGGGTGTCTTCTCTCTGTCTTGAGAGTTCGAAGGATGGGAGGTGAGGGCAGACACAGATAGTCAACACTTGATGAGTTTGCTCTTTGGTCCTGTTTACCGTTAATGATTCACTCCAACAATTATGGCCAACAGCATGCTTGGCCTGGTTCCAGCAGTCTGTGTAGGGGGTGGGGCGGGGGACGCAAGGGAGTGATGGATGGCACAGGGACTGTATTCATTAGAGGCTCACAGTGGTATCAGCAGAGACAGAGGGTTGACTTTTATGAGAACACCTACTCTGGCGCAGGCGCCATCAGGGACTTCATCACGCAGTTCATTTGGTCCTCACACCAAATCTGGATGGGTCGGTGTTTGGTGCCTTCCATTCTGACTCCTCCTGACCCCATGTGATTGGATAGGATTGCCCCAGGAGGTTGGCTTGGCTGTAGTCTTTATGGGAGTCAGGTCTTTACCTCCTCAGAGCCTCCAGATGGGTTGCAACCACCAAGATTTGATTAGCGGCTTAGCGCTTAACCTTTGCACCAGCAGGGCAATAGTGGGCGAGTCAAAACAAGTCTCAATGCCCCAGCTTTGGAGCACGTCTCAAGTCAACCAGGAAACTCAGACCCACCTCCGCCCAGAATGACTGCAGCTCGAAGCAGCAGAGAAAACCACTTGTACTTTGGACGGACAGGGGAGCTCTGGCAGATGGGAGGGGACTGTAAACATTTCTCAGGACACAGAGATGGGGAAGAATAAAAGTTGCAGCCTCCCAGAGAAGGATGGTCTCAGCAGGGAAGGGTTTTGCGCAAAGACTGCTGGGAGGCTGAGGAGGCAGATGGAAGGAGGAGGAGAGTGATGGATTGTGAAGATGGGGCAGGAGGAAAGGCTGGTAGGGACTGAGCTTTGGGGGACCCTCAGAGCCCACATCGCGGCAGCCTTGGCACTGTTGGCAATTCCCACATCTTAAGAGTTCTCCTCTCTAATACACTTTGCTAATGAAATGTTTTTTTATAGATTCCAAGACCCACATTACCACTGTCTACTTTTAATTCCGTACAATGGAGATTGGGGTGGGGGGGGGATGGGAGGAGAGAAATCTCTTGCTTTTATTGACTGCTTCTTTATCTGACTTTAACTAATTGGAAAATAAACAGATAAAATGATACCTTTGCTACTCATGAATAATTCATGGTCCTTTTGTCTTTTGTCTTAGAGGAAAGCCCAGCAAATCTGTCTTGAAATTAGGATATCTGGTAGGTAAGAGAAAAATGTGAGTGATTAACTCCAAATTGAGTTCATTGTGGAACCCAGAGAACCCAGGCCCTTCCCTGTAATGAAGTTTAGATTGGTTCACCTAACGGTTCACCTGGCCCTGGTGGAGCCCAAATTCAGAACATATGAGTGCTATTGACCTGTTCATTGGAAATGTTTTAATCTGCATAAAAATGGATTGTATTAATTGCCTCCCATTAACCAGAGCTGACTATAACATCCGGATTGAATTAGGCTGGCTTCTCTCCAGCCTAGCCCTGTGTGTTTTTTTGCCCCACATACCAGTAACTCTCTTCACCCCTGACAGTCATCTGGGTGTTGCCCTTACATTGGAGTGAAACCCCACTAACTTCTTTCAGATACAAATTACACCCCCCCCACACACACACACATATACACCAACTGCCCCACTGCACAGCTGTCCTGGAAATAGTCTTCTAATTGCCTCTCATAAAGACAACATTCTCTGTCCCAATCTTACTGGTATACCAAGCCAAACACACTGCCATCGAATCAATGCCAACTCATAGCGAGCCTATAGGACAAGGTAGAACTGCCCTGCGAGTTTCTGAGACTCTTACCTGTTTACAGGGTTAGAAAGCCTCGCCTTTCTTCCGAAGAGAAGCTGGTGATTTCAAACTGCCGACCTTGTGGTTAGCAGACCAACATGTAACCACTATGCCACTGAAAATGCTGGCGTACAGCATTTTTAAAATCTCACAAGAACCTGTCTGTGCCAGTCTGTACTTTTCATAGAAAATTCTGCAGCTGAACTGAGACTATGAGCATGTGAGGCAGAGCAGCAGGCTGGCTTCCTGGTCCGTGGAGGCAGAGGTAAAGGGACCATGTGGCTGAGTGGCTGAGACCAGTGAGAGACTTGGCTGCTGGCTGAGGAGTCCTGTTGCTACAGGTCAATGACTGCATCCATACTATTTTCCCATCCTGGCTTGTGGTAACCTATTAACTTCCCTAATAAACCCACTTAGTTGGGGGTTGGGGGAAGTGCTAGAGATAAAAGAAAAATTATATTTTGTACAACATTCCCTTATTAATTCTTTTACAAGAACGCACGTCAGATCTGTAGTGGGCTAGGCATTCCTCTGGGAACTGAGGGTTTTACTCCAATGTTGCTGAAACATCCTGCCCACCTCAGGGAGGTCACAGTCTGGGAGAGGTGGTATGGGCCAAGTGTAGGGCAAACTCAGCAATGGGACCACTCGGCATTCACACATTGAAAGGGGAAACGTTAAACACGGTCCTGGGTGAGCAGTTGACAGGATCTCCAGAAACCGAGAAATAGTTTTGCTGAATATGTTCCATTTTTTGTTTGGGAGGTTCCCCTTATGATTCTGAGACTATAGCATATTGTCTCAATATGAAGTAAACACTATCATTTCATTCACTCGGAGCATATTCTGGGAAGCCGTCCTGCCCACCTCCCCTCCTGTCTAATTGGGTGACCTCCCTTGGAGACTCACAACCCCTGCCATAAGCCGACATTGTCTTCATGTTGCCATTTGCTTGTTTCTGTCGATCACTTGGAGGGAAGAGCGCCTTAAGTAGCAAAGTATTGGGGAGCAAAGCTATATTGACAATATTGGGGAGCGACTATTTGGGGAGAGAAGGTAGGGAGAATTTCATCTTCTGTTCAAGGCCACGGCTGCTCATCTGTGCGTTACAAATGCACAATCTCACACTCTACCTCAGACTCATGGAACCAGGATCTGAATGGTCAGGATCCCAGGTGATTTCCTTGTAGACTACAGTTGGGGACACCCTACGTTCAAGATCCCTGGTGATGACGTAACAGGTTACGACGAGTGGGGCTGCTAACTGCAGCCTCCACAGATGCCCTCTTCCAGTTCCTGTATAAGGGAAAGATGAGGCTTTCATCTTCCATACAGATTTACAGCGCCAGAGAGCCAAAGGGCAGTTGTCCTCCGTCCTGCAGGGTCACGGGGAGTTGGCATGGTCTTCATGGCAGGGGGGGTGGAAAGCTGTTCTAGACTCCTGGTTCTCATAGATGGTTGTCCACTGGAATCCCCTCAGGGACTTTGTCAGTCATTGTTGCTCAGGACCCATCCACAGCCATTTGTGACTTGTTGCATTTAGCCAGTGAAACGCACCTGGGCCCACATGAATTAAGTCTCCGGCAAGTCCCCTCTGACTGTGGACACATGTGAAATTTTAGAAGTAGATCATCAGCTCTTTCTTCCAAGGTGCTTCTAAAGAAAACAAAATTCAAATACACTGCAGACTGAGTGTATTCCAATGACCATGCAATGCCCAGAGAGAGGGCATTATGGAAATTATGGTAGACGTAATTAGGCTGAAATATACTACTCTAACATTTGATCTCCCTTTCTTCAGTTTTTAATAATAACTACTAATCATGAGAAGCTCATGTGAGGTTCTGATTTGCATCCTGGATGAGCACTACCCAACTGCCACCCGCTGTCATCCTACTGGTCATGTTGCCACTTTATTGATGCGCTTGTCTCTCCTGCCTTGTAAGCCTGGAGACCATGTCTAACAATGTCTGTGTCTGGCTCCCGAGGCTCTAATAGAGTCTCTCTCATTGAATAATTGTTTCCCAAAGTGAACAGACGTGAAACTGGGCAGAAGTTTTGGTGCTGAAAGTGAGGATGACATTGAAGATCCTTCCTGAAAAGTGCCTTCAGTAACATAGATGGAGAGAATGGAAGCATGGTTATTAGTCAAGGAGAAGAAAAGGATTCAGGAAGTTTTCCATTAGTCAAAATCAAAATCTACTGGATAAATCATGTTTGGTTGGTTGGTTGGTCTGGTTCCCAGACATGGGGAGTGGGGATGGGGGAAGACAAAGCAGGGGGTCTTCTATAGGAGGAGAGGAGATAGACAGGTTAGTGTACTCCAACCCCTCTATGACATCTCTGGGTGGAACAAATGGCTTAAATCCACCTAGAGCCACCTCAAACAGTCCTGGCTACATAATGGTTAGGTACTTGGCTGCTAACCAAAGGTTAGTGGTTCAAACCCAGGAGCCTCTCTTTGTAGGAAAGTTGTGGCAGTGTGTTTCCATAAAGATTGACAGCCTTGGGAAGTAAAGTGGGCTGGGTTTTCTGGAGAACAAAACCAGTGACACTTATGTACATAATGGGAAATTTGTATCAAGAAAGCAGCCCATGCAACTGCAGAGTGGCCGACCCAGTCCAGCTCAAGTCTGTGGGTCAAATGCTCCGCTTGAAGGTACAACTGCTGGTGCTGGAGAACCAGGACGTTGGAAGATGAACTGGGAGGCGGGAGGATGAAGTAGGAACTGGGAAGACCACAGGCTGGAGGAAGCAGAGTCCAGTGGATTCAAGCAGGCAACATGGCATGCTGCCAACAGCTCCCAGGGCCCATGGGCCACATGGGGAGCTGCCAGCCTCAGTGGCAAGGAACCAGATGGAGAATCCAGGCCAGTTGGAGGAAGAAGAGAGCCAGTTCCCCTCAGCCTACTTATAAGTGAAATAGCATCCTTTCCCCCACCAAGGGGACATCATCAAACAGTGCCCTATACCTTATTATTACTGACTATTGAATAATGATTATTACTCAAGGAGAGGAAAAGGATTCAGGAAGTTTGGGGGGAGGCCTCACTGCCGCACTACTGTGGGTTCTGGCCCAGCCAAGTGAACAAACACTGACCTATCACAGGTGCCCTATGGGACAGGCCTGCAGGGTTTCTATGAGTTGGAATCTATTGGCCCGCAGTTCACTTTGGTTTGGTTTTGTTTTGTTTAGAAGCACCTTGGAAGAAAGGCCTAGGGATCTACTAAAATATCAGCCATTAAAAACCCTCTGGCACAGAGCTCTACATCCAGTGGGTTGCCATGAATCGGCATTTCCTCCACGGAGCTGGTTTGGATTTTTTAATGAGACGACACTGATATGCATTTGGCTGCTAAGAACATCTAGGAATGATACGGGGATGCATTAATGGATGTCCCTGGGCTCGTGTTGGACTCAGGGCTGACCTGGTGTGTCCCCTTTGCGGGTGCACTTTAAAGATTTGACTGGTCATATGGGCAGTGGGAGCTCCTATGTGTGTGTGGGAGTGAGTGCCTGGAGAAGGGAGGGTGGGGTGGGGCCGGGTGGCTTCTCGTAGGACTGACTGGTGTGTGATGGCAGAGCAGCCTTGTGCCGTGCAGCTCCGCAGGACACAGCGAGGGCCAGTGGGCTGTGTGCAGGCAGATTTTGGCTTTGAGTCGGAAAGCACTCTGCCAGTGGGAGCTGGCCAGTAATAGAAGCGGCTGCCTGGGGAGCTGGTGAGAGTGAGTGAGGGCTCTCTATCTTTGGAAATGTTCTAGCAGAGACTGGATGGCCATCTGTCGTGGGTATTGTGGAGAGATTTGTGCATTTGGTGGATGAACTAAATTTTATCGACGATGATACGGGAAATAAATGTGTCTGGCATACGCTGGGTGACTCGAGAGGCCAGGGGCTCTAGAAGGCAAGGTGGTACCTGTGCTCCTCTTTAAAGCTCTTTACAGTCCTAATGAAAGGGGCACTTCCTTCTCCCAGTTTATGGAATAAGAAGTGGGTCCAGTGTTCACACTGAGACTGACTAGGAAGAAAAGCTTGGTGATCTATCTTTAAAAATCAGCAGATTGAACCCCCCTGAGGATCTTAGTGGTCCAGTCTGCAGCTGATGATGGGGATGACACAGGAGCTGGCGACACTTCGTCCCGTCATGTGTGGGGTTGCCGTGAACCAGGGGCTGACTTAGTAGCTGCTTCTAGCCACAACCATGTACTGATGGAGATGTGAGTGATAAGTGCCCCAGGAGAGGCTACTCGGCACTTGGTGTGCCTGGTCTGGGCAGAGACGGTGCTTGGTAAGAAGCAGACCATGCAGAGAAATGAACAGGGAAATTAGGAGGGGCTTCAGGTGCCGCCAAGCTGCCGTACCACAGACAGACATCATTCCCCAGTGAGGCATGTAGAGGAAGTGCCTGGACTCCAAATTTGTGTGCAGGACAAATGTCACAGCACAGGGAGCCGATTGCCCTTGTGTGCAGAGCCGACTAGGACCCAGACCGGCCCTCCCCAACTCCTCAGCAGCTGATGCTAGTGCATCCTCTCCAGAGCTGGACCAGGAGGCCTGCCAGCATGAGGATGCTCGTCTCGGGAGCTCTCCCCACACTCTCCACACAAGCTGTTCCTGGGGAAGTAGGGAAGCACACGCAGGAGTAACAGGTCTAGTAATTAGCAACAGCCCTGGGGCCTTGTAACACTTCTAAAAGACAAGGTGATTCAATAAGATCTGTCACTGCCCCTGAGACTTTTCCAGATGGAGAGACAGGTGGGGATCTCCCATGCTAATGAGGTGGAGGCCTTTAACCCTGCATTTGTTCCAGGGCATGGGTTGGGGGACATGGTACTGAGAGCGTTTGTCTGTTGATGATGGATGAGCCTGTTTTGATACATCATCTTGGCAAGCCGAGCTATCCTAAGTGGTGCACAGAGAAACCATCGACCTGGAACGGAGCAGCCAAGCCAACACGCTTGCACAAGGTACGATAAAACCAGGATGCCCACGCCGTACCCCGGCTCCCCAATCCTCGCGCAGTGCTTCATGGATTAGAGGAATATTCCTCTGCTGCTGCTTTTTCCTGTTTCCTATTTACTTGGTGGCATAGTGGTAATGTGTTGGGCTGCTAACCGCAAGGTCAGCAGTTCAAAACCACAAGCCCCTCTTCAGTAGAAAGGTGAGACTTTCTACTCCCATGAAAAGTCACAATCTCAGAAACCCACAGAAGCAGTTCTGCCCTGTTCTATAGGGTGGCTGCGAGTCAGCATCCACTGGATGGCAGTACATTTGCGTGCTTGTTTCTTTATTTTTCATTTACTTGGTGTGTTAGACCAGGTTGACTAGAGAAACAAATCCAGGGACCCTCATCGGCGTCTCAGAAAGAGGTTTAGATTACCGCTTGAAACCACCCACCTTGACGTCGGCACGGTTGCCGAGGACAGGAATCCTGCGGGCCTGCTGGTCCGGATCCTGCTGTCAAGGTGCTGGCCCCGGCTGCTGTAGCTCCCTCGGCGCTGGTGAAAGGTGCCCATTTCCCGCGGCTCTTTGACTGAGGGCCTGGGTGATTTGTCACCTCCTGTTAGAGGGCATTTGGTTCCCACCAGAATGAACACAGAGAACCAAAGAAGGTGAGCAAGGTTGAGGTGAGCATCTTTTTGGAGCCCACTTGTAGGCATGCTATCCATCCACCATTTTGGCTCTGTTCTCTGTTAGAAGCAAGTCACCTGGTCCAGCCCACACTCAGCCCTGTTGTTGTGGGTGCCCTTACAATGATGCAATCTCACACACCCTGGAACAGAATACTGCCTTACCCTAGGCTATCCGTGCGATATATTTATGATCTGACTATTGTGATTTATACGATTTCTACTGGCTACTTTTTAGAAGTAGATCCCCAGGCCCGTATTCCTAGTTAATTTTAATCTAGAAGTTCCACTGAAACCCGTTCAGCTTTAGCATCTTACAAGTATGCACTGGTAGATAGACATTAGTGTATTGGCTCAGAGTCTAACCTGGGTTTCCAACATGGAAGGAGAGAATTCTACCATTGGACCACCAATGTCCCCTGATATACCTTTATGTAGGCTACTGGTACTGTCAGATGGTTTAAGTAAGAGGGTCCCAGGAAACTCTTGCTTCCTTATAGGAACCATGATTGGCCCAAAGGGCTCTACTTGAGCTAGAGCTGACTTTGGTTGTTCAGCTATTGAGGGGAATTTGAGCCACCCCCACACCCCCTTAAAAGATTTTTAGACTTCGTCTGGCCTGGGTGGGCTAGACCACCTGAATGCTTGTGGACAGCTGAGCTCTGACTGACCCCCTGGACATTTTCAAGCTGCTAATGAAATTGCTGGAGGAGGCTGCCAAGGAGACAGATGCTATGCTGCTGGAGAAACACCTTTTGTAGCCTGGCATTTGCCTGGCAATTGTTCTCCATGCAAAAATAAACTCTTCACACGAGGGGGAACATGGCTGGTGCCTGATTGTCAAGCAGAGGGATGATTTAGAGCAAGGGTTGGAAATAAAATGCAAAAGATTTTATTAAGGAATAGAAGACATTTGTATAGATTTAAGGTTTGGCTTTTTAATAATACATTGACTTCAGAAACGCGTCTTGTTTTCCAGGCATAGACTAATAGAGAGTAAATTGAATCATGTGCAGAATGCCTCACCTCTCCCCTCGCTCCTTCCCTTTCACAGTCATATTTCTTTTCTTCCGGCCTGTGGATTCATAATGCAGTGGAAACCACATCGGCTGAGTGTTGGACAATATGTTCCATCTATAAATAATAGGGGATTAGAGTTTTCTCTCTACGGGTTTCTCATCTTTAAATTACATCGGTAATACTGCTCCCACAAAGTTGTTTTCAAGATCAAAAGGAACAGAGTAACAGCGACTATGTTCCCTGGTTCATAGTGGATAATAAATGGTATCTTTATGCTGCTAACATGGCAATAAAAATACTGGAAGGAAAACAACACCAACACAACAGTGCAAGGAAGGTTAGCCCTGAAGTTCTCTACGGCAGATTGGGAAAGTAAACCCCAGAAGCCGTAAGGAGTTTCTTAAAGCGCATCTGATGGTTAAACTTTCCACTCATCCATCCATCCATCCATCCATCCATCCATCCATCCATCCATCCTCCACCAGACCCCTCGATCCATTTGGTAAATATTCATTGAGGGGGTGCTCTCTGATGGCCGTTATCATTATGGTGGCTGACTTAATCAGTCAGGCATGCAAGTATCCTGTTCTCCTGGGGGCCAGGTAGACAATGAGCAAACGCATGACTAATAGCCTTGGGATGCAACAAGCATGCTGTAAAATAAGGAGTCCTTGTTGAATGGTGGAGAGCAGTGCTGGGAAGGAGATGAACTGCTCCTTCAGGCTGGATACCTGGGTAAACTGCTTGCATGTAGTTGACATCTGTGGGAGACCGGAAGGATCAGCAGGAAGCAAGAGAGCAGACAACTGTCAGAACAAACAAGCCCAGGGTGGTGGGTCTTCACAGGTCAGATGGGCTATTCATAGCTATGGAGGTGGTGGGGTACCCTATTTATATTTGGGGATTTCTGCTGATCAATGTTAAAAACTGGTCTGTTTGCAAATGCTCACTCACCTTAACTCATCTCACTGCCATGTACTTGGTGCTGAATCATAGCAACCCTTTAGGACAGGGTAGAACTGCCCCGATGAATTTCCAAGACAGGAACTGTTTACTGGAGTAGAAAGCCCCATCTTTGTCTGGAGGAGCAGCTGGTGGTTTTGAACTGCAGACCTAGTGGATCACAGCCCGACACTTAAAACACTGTGCCAAGTTGTCGTTGTCTTTAGTATAATAATATTAATTGTAATTTAAAAGGTAATACCCATTATGATATTTTTCAAGGGGTTTGGGGCCATTATCTTATAAAGTGTTTTCAGAACTGTTTAACCATGTATCTGTCCCTTTTTTCTGTCCTTCCATCTCTTACTTTTAAAGAGTTCCCTGAGGGAATGGCGAGTTTTGTGGGAGGAGACCCTGGTAAAATGCTTGGGGAGCACTCCCTCGTTCGCTCATTTGAGGCTTCTAAGGTCGCTGACAGAGTTAGGGATCGTGTTGCCCTGTTATAGAAATGGGGCCTGAGGCTTGATGTGTGAGGGACTTGCCAAGCCTCTGATGGGAGCCAGGCCTGCACAGGCTCCTGTTAGACCCCATGTCTGATGCACATCCCAATCCCCTGTGTCACTAACGGTCGACAAAGCCCCGGACACTGCTCATGCTCTAATAAAGTGTTTGTCCACATGTCCTCAGTACCTGAGAGGGAGCCTCGCCATTCCTGCTTCTAACAAACATTCTGGCTGTACTTCCTCCAATACGGTTCATTTTCCTGGCCGTCCATGGTGTTTTTAACATTCTTCCCAACATTGTCGTTCCATGACGTCCATTCTGCTGTGGTCTTCCTTATAGTAAATCCAGTTTCACAGGCATGTGAGGTGATCATAAAAACAGCACCGCTTGAGTCCTCTGCTCCTAACACTGTATGGAGATCTTGTGGAAGAGCTTTGTCCAATGCTATAGGTCACTTGATTTCCTGACCGCTACTTTGCAGCACTATGAGGGAGGGACCCACACAAATGTTTTAATTATCTTTCCAAATCAAAAGAAAACTGAATTTTTGCAGTCAAAGATTTTGTCTTCAAACCGACACAGTCATCAAATAGAACGTATTTTATTTATTTATTTTTTTTACGTATTTTATTTTTTAATGGGGGAAGAGGCCCATCATAGAGAAGTCATGTCTGGACCCCTGAGGCGGTCCTGGCTGAGGAAAGTGGCCACTTTCTTAAAGCCATGCGAAGGATGGGGACACACACAGCCAAGACTCAAGCCCCCAGCCTTAAGGCCTCATTTGCAACTGGCTTTCCCCACACACTCTCTGACTCCCAGCCGGAGCATCATTGCCACAGAAACAGCAAGTGCCTGAAAACTGGGGCATTGCATCCTTAATTTTAGCACCCCATCTGCTCCGGGGTAATGACAGGCAGGAATGCACAGAATCTTCTTCTCAGTGGGCCTTGTCCCAGCATTCCCCGGCAAAGCACGCAGGCCTGCCAGGGTCCTAATGAGAGCAAGTACCTTGGGGAGCCCGACACTGCTGGCTCCAGCCTTGTTAACGTGCACAGTTCAATCCCGCGTAAGAGCTCCCATTCAATTAGGCCGAGTGTGGGACTGGCCTCCCGGAGCCCCACGATAACAAGCGGATGGAGAAGGGTGGGAAGCAGCAGCGGTGGAGTTTCCATACAGCACTGCTGCCCACCAGCCACTTCCGCAATTAGTGCCTTTGGACAATGTGCCTTCGTTCGTGGAAATTCAAGGCACGTGGCACTTGGCTCTACGCTACTGTGTAAAATGGAGTTTTAATAAAGCCTTTGTATGATTCTGGGCATTACATCAACTACATTTGATCCTGGGTGCATCGATCTATGCCCTGGTGGTGGTCCTCATCACATTCAACCTCTGATGCCACGCTGCCTTTGACCGAGTTTATCACAAAGAGGTTTGGACTTGTTATAGAAGACACCTGCTTAGATGAAGAAAAAAAAAAAAGCGTTCCATCTTTAAGCCTGAATTTCCCCATTGGTAAAATGAGAGGTTTATTATTTCTAAACCCCCTCAGTACGTTTTTGTTGTTAACAGTGGTCAAGTTGGTTCAGACTTATGGCCACCCCAGGTTCAATGGAATAATATGTGGCCTGGTTCAGTGGCATCTCCACGGACGGTCAGGGGGTGGCTCTTGTGGTTCATCGGGTTTTCATTGACTGCTTTTCAGAGGCAGCTCCCAAAGGCCTTTCTTATTAGTGTGGATGCTCCGCTGAAGCCTCAGTAGCAGCACGCCGGTTTCCGTTGATAAATTGGTGGGCGCTGTCCTTGAGATGCTTTGCCTGAGAATTGAACCAGTGTCCCCTAAACTCTTTCCCCAATTTGGGTATTTTCCCTCTCGCTTGCATGCTTTCTCTCTCTCTCTCTCTCTCTCTCTCTCTCTCTGTATTTAGTGCCTACGAAGTGGTGACAGGTGTCATGTGTAGGTCTGGGCATACTGGCTATTTGCCATGGGGATCAAGTGTGATCAGGAATAGAAATAGTGTAGATATGCCTCTGATTTTTATGGGGGAGTAACAACTTGCAATCACTAAGGAACTACTGTGGGCAAAGGACTTTACATATTTGTATTGTTTTCTCACAATAACTATCCTGCACCGTGAGTGCTAGCAGTCACATTTCAAAGATGAGTTGACGTAGGTGCAGAGAGGTTCAGAGACCATACCTTTAGAGTCAGACATCAAACTTAGGATGGTTAACCCGTGATCCCTCGTAGTCTGATCAGCATCATCAACACGCTTGTTGTCACTGTTCTTTCAACCCAAAAAGAAAGCTGTACCGATGTCAATAGCAGCAATAGCACACCGTCAGTATGGAGTTAAACCTGTCTGAGTTATTCACTGGCGACCTTGACCGGGACACGATGCTATTGGAAATAAAAGGTGTCGGGTATTCCAGTGAGTCGGCATTCTGAAAAAATGTTAACTTCTGGTGAATTAAACTACACCTTGATTTATTGGGAGCAAAGTCCTATGCCATAAACATGCGCCGATCAGCCTTCCTGATTTCCGTCTCTCTGCTTCCAACAGGCTGGAAGCAGGAGGTAGGTCTTTTGGAAAGAAAGACCGTCTAACATCCTAAGACAGTTATGGAGAGTTTGCTGTCATTTTTAACCCCCTGCGAGCTTAGCTTTCTAAACCTGGGGGTGAGGGCAACCTACATGGCTGTCTGTTTCCCAACATCGCGGTGTCCACCTTTGACTGGGATGCCCCTGGGACTGCCCAACTCTCATATTGAGATACAGCCTTGGGACTCGTCTTCCTACTGAAGAAGCTTGGGTGCTGGCACCTCAACATGTTGCCTGATCTCCCTCAACACACCACTTCCATCTGCCATTTTCCTGGGGTCGTGGCAAAAGCAACTCAGTGCAGTGGGCTTTGGGTCACAAAGACCTTTGTTCAAATCCCAGTTCTGTCGCAACCTAGATTGATTGAGCAAGAATCACGGAGATCATAATTTCAAACTCATTTTTAAACCACGTGGTTCTCAGGAGTAAAAGCGACACCTCACCTGGGGAGGGTCTAGCATTTAGAACCATCTCACGCAGGTATGGAAGCAGGGGCAGTGGGGGAGGTAAAATGACTTTATTCATGTTCTTCTCTTACAAAGAAAGGAATAGTCTTGAAAATAATTTTCTTTTCCCAGGGTCACATGGCTAGTGAGTGGTGAAGCCAGCCCTGAACACCTGCCTACTAGGAGGAATTGACCATGGATATAGACCGTGGGCTCCTTAAGTTCGAAGACTCCCTAGTGTGCTGTCCGCAGGGATGACTTCCTCACCACTGTCCCCACTGTCTTCCTTACTGTTCTTCGAAAATACACGGCTCTCTTCCCCTCAGAGTTTTGTGCTTGCTGTTCCGTCTGTCGGAAGTGCTGCCCCCCCCCC
>NW_022104341.1:69644676-69671325 GCF_000313985.2 Echinops telfairi
TCTGCATGGCTGGTGCCCAGAGGCTCGCTGTGCGTTAGAATCAACCCTATGGCTGTCAGGCTGTTCAAGGTTCTCTCAGTGAGACCACCATGGCCACCGGAGAAACAAGTGTATCACTCCAGATTACGTCTGACTCCTCTCTCTCACGTTATTTTTCTCCATCAGCATTGCCCGAACCTGACATATATTTTATATTTGATTGATTTGTTTCTCCGCCGCTCTCCCTCCACTAGCACGCGCAGAGCATTTCCACCACTGAATAATACATGGCGAACAGCCTGTGCGCCGTAAATTAAGCAACGTGTTGATCTAGTAAATGTGGGTGTTTGGAGAGGCGGGGTCTGCGTTATAGTGCCCCTTGTCCTGAAGGTCAGCTAGGCAGAGCACTTACTGCCTCTACTCAGACTGTGCTTGCCACACTCCTCTGACGATGACTTCTGCTCCAAGAATTGCCCTCTCAGCTGTGCCCTTTGTCCGGGGCTCCCCCAGTGTCTTTCTCGGGGCTCCCACCAGTGTCAGCACAGCTGTCTCTTCAGGAGCTTAGCTGTGCACCGTGCGCACATGGATAAGGTAACATAGAATTTAATTTAAAACATTTTTATCTCTGAGTTCAGCTTTTTATTAGGAATTAATTTGCGTAGGTTCTTGGGGTCTAGTTGCTTTTCGTACGCTGAAATATTTCCCTTGAGTAAGGGGCGGCAGGGGGAAGTTCGCTGAGCACTCTCTCCCTGTATCTGAAGTTCTAAGCGAGTGTTTAGTGCACCGTCTCTGGGATGTTCCAGGAATTCCATTTTGAATGGGATGACTCTTTCTCTATTGTGGACAGATCTTATTTTCCTTTCAGTCCTTATAAAAGTTTGTTTTGTGCTTTTTTGAAATATAATAAAAATACCACGGTCTTAAGAACTGTGTAAAAAATGAGCGGAGTTAGAAGTTATCTAGTGAAATCATAGGGGAAGGTGTTTGTACAAAGGCTGTAATAATGAGGTCAGAAATGGACGAGAGGTCAAGTGGCCTTGTTCTGAGTCTGTGTTTTTATTTGGGAAACTCCTTCAGCCCCTCCAAGGTATAGTCTCTATAGCTGGGAAGATGAAGAATAAATGCCACAAGACCACATGACATCCAACTTCCAGCTTCAAAACACAAGCCTGGAAGAGGCAGATTTGAATCCTAACTGAAACACAGCCACCCCCTAGTCCTGGAGCAGTGGGTAAACCGTCTTTCCTCTCAGTGCCTCAGCTAGCCAGTCTTTTTAAATGAGGACCAAAAAAAAAAAAGACCTTATTTTCCATTGTCGCCAGGGTCTTAAACAATCTGGGTACTCTACCTGCAGAGTCTTCCAAGGCTTGGCAGCAACTTCTTACGTTATTGTGATTTTCTAGTCCTGAACCCACAGAATGGAAAGATAAAAGTTAGAAGCTGAAAAGTCAATGTACATCCCACTGACAGCTTTTTTAATGTGCCCTAAAGACATGCTAGGTTTACATTTCACTTTTGATTTTTCTTCTTAATCCTCACCTCACATTTTAAATTCTTCCTAGCGTAGCTTCAAGAAGTCTCTAAACTCATTAAAATTGTGTACTAAATGTGGTGTGCGTGGACTTCCATCTAGGGAGAGGGTTCGTAGCTTTCACGAAACATTTCAAAGGAGTGTCTTGACGTCTTCCCGGTTTTCCGCCCTGTGAGTATCGGTGTGCTTCCCTCCCTCCCCAGGATTCCTGAGGGGCACCATCTTCCTCTTGTGACCGTTCCTTCCTGGTAGACAGTCAATGGTAACACCGGAGAATCACACATGTTGACTGAATGGCAGTTTACAAGACCAGAAAGCTGCTTTCTGGAAACAGTTCATGGAAACCCAATCAAAACAGGTCTATGCTTTAGCGATAACCCAGTTAGAAATCTGGAGTAACTCATTTACCAAGTTAGCTCTTGGAAGCTTTTTAGTATGAATCCTGTTAGCTGGCTCTTTCTATCCCTAATGAATACTGTAATGCTAACTGTATCAGTTTTCAGGTTCAAAGGCTGCATTTTCCCCCAGTGAAGGAGGAATTATCATCATGGGGCCTGGGCCCCACAGACTTTGGCCTGTTGGTAGCCGGGGCAGGTGGGGGTAAGAAGGGGGGCACTGGTGCAGAGATTCAGCAGGTGGGGAGAGGTGTGGTCTTGCTAGTGGGAGCCACTGGTGTCTGTGCCATGGTTCACTGTGATTCCTGGGGACTCCCTGTGTACAGAGGACAGCGTGCCACAGGGGTTGCCACACTGTGGCCTTTGGAGGAAGCAAATCCCCAGGTCTGTTCTGAGGATTTTCTGAATGGATGTGAACTGCCAAGTTCTTCTTCAGTAGGCAAGTGACACCCAGGCACGCCTAAGGCCAGCTCATGGCCTGGCACCTGAGACCCTGCCTTCCTTTCACTGACCCCACCACCACCACCACTGTGTTAATGTGAGCCCTACTATGCACCGTGGACTGTGAGAGCTGATGTTCAAATAAAAGAAACCGAATATGTACCCTGGGAGCCCCGCTGGTGAAAGGGTTAGGCGTCGGGCTGCGCCCTCTGTGGTCAGCAGTTGGAAACCACCAGCAGCAGCTCCTTGGGAGAAAGACTGGGCTTTCCACTCCCTTAGACAGTTCCCGTCGCAGCAGCCCACAAGGGGTCACGAGGAGTCAGTATTGACTCCATGGCAGTGAGCTTTATGTTTGTTTGTTTTTAATGAACCCAGTTAATATTTATAGAGGTAAATAAAAGAGCTGGGGGTGCAGAGACCTAGCAGTTGAGCCCATTTCCAGCCCGTATGGCGGGCTTCAACTTGTTGTGGAAGAGTGGAATGAAAAGATCATGGGATTTTCCCACGAACTCTTGTTGAAGCCCCCATAGACTCGCGGGGAAACTGAAGGGGGTCTGCTCAGCTTATGCAGCCCTTGACAAATGGAGGCACCTACACAGGTCCCCGATTTGCCATGGAGAGTGCAGAAGGGACCGTCGTCGTCGTTGGGCACCCATGGCAGTGGTTACAAAGGCTATGTCACCTGGGTGTGCCCAGCGGTCACCTGATGGCGCCCTGCTCGGGACAGGTCCTTTCTCCTGGCTTCCTCGGGTGGATGTCACCCAGTGCCCTGGTCCTGATATCAACCCCTTCTCCCTGCCCCTCGCCTCTCTCCTAGCCTCACAGAATCCTTCATAATGCTTATGATTGGTATTAAACATTGAGAATCCGCATGAGGGGCTTTAAAAATCTTGTGTGGAAAAAATCCCATAAACTTTTTTTTTTTTTTTCGTGTCAAGGTCTGAGTTTATTATCCCCATAAACTTTTAAATAACGTTTTTTCCACATGTTTTCAAGGCCTCCCTCTTGTATGGTAGTAAATTTCTCAAATGTGATATTTCTTAATTTCTATGAATGCTAACCACAAAATTGACTTTGGATTACACCATTATTAGTGACGGAGCAGAGGTTTTTCTTTTGTTTTGTTTTTAACTTTTCGCCTCCTTTTCCTTTACCGGAGCCCTGGTGCTGTAGTGGTTACGGGTTGGGCTGCAGTCCACATGGTCGGCAGTTCTAAAGCACCAGCAGTTCCAAGGGAGAAAGACTGGACTCACACTCCCATAAAAAAGTACAGTCCTCTGTGGCAGTGAGCTTGTTTGTTTGTTGGGGGGGGGGGGTGTTGTTTGTTTCGGGCTTTCCTTTAACCACTACTTCATTCTCAAAATTGCTCTTGATACTCACAAACTCATTGCCATTGAGTCCACGCCAACTCACAGTGTGTGGAGCACAGGGTGGAACTGCCCCTGGGGGTTTCCGAGACCGTAACTCTTTGTGAAAGTGGAAAGCTAAGTCTTTATCCTGCTGAGCAGCCAGTGGTTCTGAACTGCTGACCTTTCTTTCAGATTCCAGCCCAACCCAAAGCCACTACATCACCAGAGCCCTATTGTTTACTAGTTCACAAATATGACTCACCCACCAATGCTGTGCCTAAAACACCAGAACATTTGACAAGATCGGTGAGTTACAAACAAAGGCACCAGGGAAGCAACAGGTTGTGCCTGCCACCTGTAGCGTATAATCACACCCACCGGATTCACAGTGTCATTGTGATTAAATGACAGTGGCTGTCTGACGAGGCTGCTGTAGCAGACTCAAAAAGGAAGTTCAGCACAGTTTTCATCTTATAGGTTGGTACTTCGATAATAATCTGGGTTACGAAAAATGCTTTTGGTGGTTAAAAATAACTATAAGAATAACTTCTTTAAAAAACAACAACACTGTGTGTGACCTCCTCCCTGGGGGACAGACAACCAAAAAGTGGGTGAAGGGAGATGTTGGACAGGGCAAGATATGACAAAATACCAATTTATAAACTATCAAGGGCTCATGAGGGAGGGGGGAGCAGGGAGGGAGGGGAAAAATGAGGACCTGATGTCGGGGTTTAAGTGGAGAGAAAATGTTTTGAGAATGATGTACAAATGCGCTTTACACAATTGATGTGTGTAGATTGCGATAACAGTTGTATGAGCCCCTAATAAAATGTTTAAAAAAACAACAACACTTTTCTGTTGAAACACTGCTCAAGTTATAGACCGTCATTTGGTGTCTTCCTTCTCACTCACTGGCAGCCCCACTGCTCAAGTTATAGACCGTCATTTGGTGTCTTCCTTCTCACTCACTGGCAGCCCCTGCGTGCGCGCGCACACCGCCCCCCATACACACCCTGACACACACAGACACACATACCCTGACACACATTGACACACTGACACGCACACGCTGACGCACACACTGACACACACACAGACACCCCGTTGCTACATTCTGACAGAGGTTGTGGTCTTTCTATTAAACGAAAATGGGAGGTGAGTGTGGAGTGGAGGAAGTGAGTTGCTTGGGCCTCGGGCCTCAACCTTCCCGGAGCTCACACAGCTCACCTTTGCTCGCCAGCAGAGAAGGCAGAGGAGTTAATGAGGAAGTGTCAGGAAGGCACTCGGGGGCGTTTAGAAACATTCGGGAGGTAATAGTGCTGCAGTTGTATTATTCATTTTACTATTAGTATTATTATTTCTATTGGTAATAAAGACTTTAATTCAAAGAGTCCGTGTTTAAAATGCTCTCGGATATGCTTAAGTAAATGAACATCATCTTTCTTTGAGAACTTTGCCCGAGATGTCTCCTCAGTCTTGGCACTTGGCAGGCAGAAATTAATCTAAACTGTTTTCCGAATTTACTAAGTGCTTGCCTGAACAGACAAGGAGCCTGTGGGTATTTCTTGTGGGAGTGACGAGTTGTGAATCCCAATATGAGATGTGTGTAGAAAAATTGTTTTAAGAAGGAATAGACATTTCTGAGTGGTTTGGCTAAACAGGTTATTTTTAAACTGAAGAAAAAATAGAATTGTGGGGATTTCAAAGATTCTGCGACTTGGCATATTCAGTTGAGATTTACATGGGGGCTTGCTTGCATCTCATAAGTGTAGGGCCAGAGAGAGATGCACTTGGAGTTGAAGACCACCTATGTCTTCAGATTATCTGCACTCTTCTACACATGAGATGTGCTGTTTTCAGAGACTGATTGGCAAACGCTGACTCCTGGTGACTTTATGAGGACAGGCTAGATTGCTCTCTGGTACTACATCACATGTGGTTACAAATAACTAGAGAGAACAGAAAATAACAAGGGATAACTAGGGAGGCTACCATGTGAATCCATCTCA
This sequence comes from Echinops telfairi, assembly GCF_000313985.2. Classification (NCBI taxonomy): domain Eukaryota; kingdom Metazoa; phylum Chordata; class Mammalia; order Afrosoricida; family Tenrecidae; genus Echinops; species Echinops telfairi. Next base: position 69,650,381 of record NW_022104341.1, read on the forward strand.
TTGAGACCCAGAGCCCCCATTGGCCTGCTGCTTCTCCAAACATGCCCATCACACTGATGATGTGTACCAAACAAATGAGTCAGAGAATGTTTAACTCACAAAGTATTCCTGGGCTAATCTTTTTCCTTGTCTGCCTCAGTCTAGAAGTTCTGCTCAAACATACCCCGCCCCCCCCCCCTTCCTAGTGTACCCTTCATAATTAAAACCCGGTCCCGAGAGGCTCCTCCGTCCTAGATTCCCTCCCCCCTTGCCCCCCCCCCAGGCAACCCTGGTGGTGTTTGAAATACAGGTGACAGACCTTACAGTGTCACAGCAATCATTGTGCAAGCCATCGCACAATGGACAAATGGGGGGCAAGTGGACAGATAGGTGATGGATACAAGACATAGGTAGATTAAAAACTGAACCATTTATACAAGGGTAGTTTTATGGAGACAGTATGGTGTTTGGATTTAGACATACTTCGGTACTATATCTGGGTCTTGGGAGTAGAATTGAGACCAGGGACTAGTTATTTAATCAATTCTCTGCCTTGGTTCCCAGTGCCACAAAGTGTGGCTAATAAGACCAACTTTCTTGAACTGTAAGTATTTATTTAGCTCCACCAATGACCTAGAACATTGGAGGGAAAGTGGGAAGACATGCCTTGTGAGAACTTAACCTGAAGTAGAGTATATGGTGCTAATAATATATTATAAAAGTCTATTGAATTAGACAGAAATTTAACTAGATGAGGAGTGTACAATAATCAGCAGAGAACCTAGGCAACAGTCAAACCGAAATTAAACTTATTGCCATCGAGTTGAGGAGGCCTCATAGGGACCCCATAGGAAAGGGTAGAGCTACCCCCGTGGGCTTGGGAGACTGCACAGCAAGAGAAAGCCCGGTCTTTCTCCGGAGGAGCAGCTGGTATTTTCCAGCCACTGCCCTTGTGGTTAGCAGCGCAACCACTGGACCGCTGGGCTCCTGGCTAGAGGACAGAGGTTTATATAAAAGCGATTCTGTGCTTTTTTCATTTCTCCCCTCTAGTCTGTACTCTACGGAGTTCTGATGGCAGAGAGGGGTATGTATTCGTCTGCTAACTACAAGGTCAATGATTCAAACCTACCAAACACTTTATTGGAGATAAACGAGGCTTCTGCTCCTGTAAAAATTTACAGCCTCAGAAGTCCCTTACAGGGGTCCGTTCTACTCTGTCCTATAGGGTTTGGTTCGGTTCGATTCGGTTTTATGCCCTACCTCAAGGATACATAACAAACAGGAAGTTTCTTAGGAACTTTGTTTGAGGAATAAGGGCTATGGTTCAAACAAACAAACTCAAAACAACAACAACAACGGAAACTGCATGGAAAAGAAGGATCGTAGTTTGTCTCTTGGGTAGTTGTCTTGCCTTTCTCTGGGAGGCGGACCAGTGTGGGCACGAAGTGTGCGTTTCCTTGTCCCTTGACTTCTTGGAATTAGCTACAGGTGAGTCCCAACAGGAGGCCGAAAGGACTGTTCGCCTGTATTTTTGACCCCAGGTTTCTCCCTGATGGCTTATCCTGGGCTTGCCCTGTCCCATCACTGGGAAGTCACAGCTTCTTGAAGGCGACCTTCTCTACAGGGCTCCCTCTAGTTCTGATAGCTTCTCCCCCCTCATCCTTTGAGGTCTAGGATGACCCGTGTGCCATTCTGTTCTCTGAAGACTGTACTGTCTTGTGGGATTTTCTTGCAACACAGGTTGTCCGTGTGTAAATAATCCCTTTACCAGCCTCGCTGCAGTTCTTCTTAGATGGAGTGTGTTCACTGCTTCCTGCTGGGCCACGGACGGATGCAGCAGTCTGCAAAGTGGGGTGCTTTAGAGGAAGTGGGTTGTCTTAGGATGGCCAAGGCTTGTGAGCTCTGCAGTCTGTGACCAACCTAACATGACGCCAGCATGCATGTCATATGAAGACGAGGAACCGAATGAGTTGGGAAGCTGAGCTGGAATGGAGTTTGCAGATCAGGTCAAGGTGGCACAGAAGACAGATCTCAGAGCACAGCCGAAATCATTTTGTGCTCTTTGTTTCCTCTTTGACAAGTGTGCATTGAAAAAAACCAAAGGGTGTGTGGTATAGGAAATAAATATTGGAAATGCCTCCATTATCATTCCAAAGAGCTAGATGCAAATGAATAGAGGGAAGAAAGGCCAACAATATGTAATAAAGGCTTCTGCTGGTACTGGGCAATTTACATATATTACTTTTTTATTCTATCTAGCAACCATTAGGGGTAAGGTCCCAACATCTCAACATTACAGAGGTAGAAATTGAGGCACAAAGCCTTCAAGGGACTTGCTGAAGGAATTAGGATTTGGAATCCTGAGGGACATCTGGGAGATTCTGATGCACATGCTCTTTTCTCCTTGCCAGTTGCACACACAGTCTAACTGTGACCAATAAATGGGATCTGAGGAGAGGTATTGATCATTGTACCAAGTGCAACCCTCCGGGTGTTTGCTGCAGACCCCCTAGAAAGGAGTGTCGGATGATAAGATCAGGTATAGGAATACGTAATGCAGGGGAAGCTTCGCTGGAGTCTAGGACTTGCCATACAGCCTGATCTCCCAGAGATTTCAGGGCCGGAGTATCTCGCATATCTCTCAGGGAATGGGTGCAGCCATCACACTGGCCTTAGCTTCCTCCCTGCATTGAGTGCCTTCAGATTCTCTTGATGAAAGTGATCCCACGCTCTCCTCATTTTATTTATATATATATATACACACACACACATATATATACATATTCGTATACATATACACACACATGTAGTGATTCCTGGTGGTGGTAATGATAGTTCAGTAGTAGAACTCTTGCCTTTCACGTGGGAGACCTGGTCCGTGTCTACACCTTAAGCACCATTACCACCCATCTGTCACTGGAGACTTGTGTGGTGCTGTATGATGCTGAACAAGTTTCAAAGGAACTTCCAGGCAAAGACAAACCAGAAAGACAGGCCTAGCAGTCTACTTCAGAAAATGGTCCTCTGAAGACCCTATTGATGACCCCTGTTGTTGGGGCGGAGCCACCATAAGCTGGAGGCTGAGGTTTCTCCTACTTGTCCATCTGCCGACTCACAGCTCCTGCCAGGTCAGGGCCTCGCTGCCACATGACTCCTCTCTGTGCAGCTCTTCATTTCTGATCCCATGACCAGCAGTGCCTGCATTAAGTGCTTGAAGAGAGAGGGAGCCGAGAGGGAGAGAGGAGAAAGGAAAGATGGAGATAGATTTTTAGGAACCTTTTCAAGTGGTTGCAGGGGCCGGAAAGGCCAACATTTATAGGGCAGGCTGGAAACTCAGCACGATTTCTTTATTACAGTTTTGATGCAGAATTGCTTGCTTCTTCAGGAAATCTCCATTTTTGCTTTTAAAGCCTTCAGTTAGTTTGATGAGATCCAATGCCTTAGAGAGGGGTAATCTGCCTTATTTAATGTCAGCTGATGGTAATCACAGATTCGGAGGTGGAAGGTGTAGAGTCATACTCTAGCCCACCACAACCCGATTTTTCAGCCCCCACAGTCACATCGTCCCCATATGAGGCAAAATAAATTTCCTTAATTCCTTGTTCTGCCAGGGTCTCATCAACTCAAATTCCAAAAGTCTTATCTAACGATATCACTTTGAAATCCAAAATCAAAATATCTAAGTTTGGTCTCAGCGATGATGGAATGGGCATTTTATCATCATATGATAAGCCCTTACTTAACCACTATGTCATAAACACTGCACAGAGATATTATGTTCTCTTAATACAGCCAGTATATTTGGCATACGAGGGGGTACGCCCCCAATGGATTTTTCCCCCCAAAGCTATATAATTAATTTTTTAAAAACAAAATAACCTTATTACCTTCAAAGTACTCTCCATGACACTTAACATTTTTGTCAAATCTGTGATTCCATTCTTGGAAACATTTTTCAAACTCATCTGTTTGGATTGCTGACAGCACCTCCCTCGGTTTTTTTCTTCACTCTTCTATGTCTTCAAATTGCTGTCCTTTCACGCCCATCCCTCCTCATTTGCAGAAACAAAAAGGAGTTGCATGAAGTGAGGTCAAGTGAATTAGGTGCGTGGGGCAAGAGAGGCGTAGTTTTTTGCCAAAAAAACTGGCGCAATGAGATGGCTGCATGAGCAGGTGCATTATTGTGGCAAAACCAGTCCCTGTCTGCCACAAATCAGGCCATTTTTGGGTTGCAACTATTAGGCAATCTTTTCAGAACCTCTAAATAGAAAGCTTGATAAACAGCCTGACCTGGTGTACCGAAGTCCAACTCTATGACAAGTCAACATTTTTGTCCATTCAGAAAGTTGACGGACATCTAGAACAAGGTTTATCATCAATTGACATTTCACCCTTTTTGAAATGAGAAAACCACTCATACACTTGAATTTTCCCATAGCACTGTCTTTGTAATCAGTGTTCAATATCACACCAATTTCGGCGGCATTTTTCCCAAGAAGGAAAATTTCACAGCGGCATGTTGCTCTCTTAAATCAGCCATCACAAAAAACAAGGTTTGAGCAAAACTACTTTTACAAAAAAAGTTCATGGTGACTAGGGACAAGCTTCCTAGGTAACACCGACTGGATGCACTAACTCAGAGCAAGTTGCTTGATGCTCAGCTAGCAGGAAAAATGCATACTATGAAAGCTCCACTCCACCCAGGACAATTCTGGGTTTGGGGGGAGGTACCCCTTACTATATTCTTAGGGATCCCTTTTCTGTTTGTCCAGGGAGATTAGCTAATATGTATTGACTGCTGGCCTTGTGCTAGTTACTCTTCTTAATGTTCTGTTCTGTCCTCCATGTAGTCTCCACAACTCTAGGAGACAGAAGCTTTAAAAATCATAATAAACTTGTGTTGTGGTGAAATAAAAGTACCGAAATATATTTTTGTCATTATAACCACTTTTCTGCATACCATTCAGCGACACTGATTACATTCACCTAGTTGTATAACTATAGCTTCCATTCATTTCCAAATTATCTTCATTGCCCATACCAAAACTATCAGTACCACGTAAGAAATACTTTCTATTTTCCCCATCCCCTTTGTCCCTGGCAGCCACTAATAAGCTCTGGTCTTAGTGCATGCGTCTATTCTAGCTATCATCTCTCTACGGGGTCATATAACATTTGTCCTTTCATGACTGACGGATTTCACTCCATGTGGTAGTTAGGGATTGTATTTACTAAATACTGCTGGCTAGGCATGGCATCAAAACTGTCAACCAATTCACAATCTTGATGTCATAAGCCTTTTGTATAACAGTGAGGGACTCTATGAGGTTTGTAGTGCATGCATTCAGGCTCAAGTTCCTTAAATACCAGGTCCACTGAGGTGCTCATGGGAATTTTCTGAACCACTATGCCACTGGTTCGCCAACTTTGCTGTACATTGGAATCTCCCAGAGAGTTTTTAACTGCTCCAATGCTGTTAATTAAATGAGACTCTTGGGGGTAAGCAACAAGCATTGATGCCTGTTTCCCAGATCCCCAGGTGATTCCAACGTGAGGCAAGTTCAGAAGCTTCTGCCCTAGGCTGTCTCAGCCACTCTGCTGGTGGAGGTGCAGAGTGCGCACAGGGAGCGTGCACGTGCCCAGGGGTCCAGGCCATGCCCGAGTGTCCGGAGCAGGAACTGGGATTCATTTCTGCTTGATGCTTGATGCTGCCCGAGGGTATTCTGTGGGGAGAAAACAGCTGAACGAACACCAGCCACTCTCTCCCCGTGGAGGTGACTTGCTCAGTCTGTGGCAAACAGGGTTGAATTGTTATGCTTTTGTGTGATGGTTCAAATAAATACACTTGCAAATCAGGAAACAAAACAAAAGAGAAAGAAAGGCTCGTCCTTTGTCAGAGCCTCCATCCCTGCTTAAGATCCTGGGAAAACACAGACCCCACGGTGATTGCTGTTGCATATGCTTTTTGTCAGGGAGATAATTGTGGAAATTGGGTTGCTTCCCGCCAAGTGCAGAGCCTTTTGTAGAGAAAATCTGAGCAATCTGTGTCCCATTTTACAGTAACGGAGATTGGACTGGCGGGTCATTAGTGAAGGGAAGGAAGATGACAGGGCCCTTTTCTTTGCTCCTGTTTTTTCCCCTCCCCAAATAAAGGTGATAAGAATTTGATGTTTGAGAGGAGAGGTCGGGGGTAGAGCTGCTCCGAAAACAATAACGAGGATGTGGTAATGGAAGGAAGACACACACACACACACACACACACACACACACACACACACACACACACGATGGTGAGAAGAAGGCAGAGGGTGGCACGGCCAGTGGTCTACTACATTGCAGCAGAAAGGGAGGTGACCAGAAGCACAAGGCTGCTGATCACACTCATAGGAATGTGGTGGGCAGTAGGGGGTAGTGGGGTGGGGTGGGGGCTTTGCAGTCACTCCCCAGCCTCCCAGGTCCACCTCAGCAGCCAGGCAGGCTGGGGCCATGGCTGCAGGCCTGTTGGGCTTGCATTTACAGGTGGTGGCCTCCAGGCCCTCTTACCTATTGTCAACTTTGAAGGTAATGAAATGCAGCTTGTAGAAGGAATAGTAAATAATAGCCATATATCATTTAGGTAAATCAGCAGGGGAAGTTGCCCAATACTGCATTTGTTTATTTAAAATAGCTTTCCCTGGGCTGGGGGGCTGGGGTACTCATTAAATCCTTATCTTTTCTTCTTGCTAGTCCCCAGGGAAGAGCAAGTTCCCTGTTACTCAGATACGTGGGGGTGGGCTGTGGGGTGGCAGGGAGCAGCGCTGATAGTACAGGATGCCCATCCAGCTCAGCGCCCGCCCCCCTGTCCATGCACACACACCCTTCCCCCGACTCACTGCTATGGAGTGGATTCCGACTCCAGTGCCCCAGAGGACAGGGTAGAATAACCTCGATGGTTCTGACTCAGAGCGACCCTGTAGGACAAGGTAGAATAGCCGCAGTGGTTCCCACTCAGAGCGACCCTGTAGGACAGGGTGGGACTGAATGGCCCTGTGGGTTTCTGAGACTGAACTCTCTGTGGGAGTAGAAAGTCTCTTCTAGAAAGCTAGTGGGATTAATACGAGGAATGGGCACATGCCTCAAAGGCCAGCGAGGGTTGTGGCCCTCTGAGCCCCTTGCATGGATAGGCGAGTTGGCCCCTGTACCCCCCTTCTCTCTGGGGGCTGGAGCAGTGCCAGACTTCCGTACTTCTCTCTCTAACGCCCGCACCTAGCACAGGGAGGCCCGCTTTGCCCCAGTAACTGCCGCCATGAAAGGTTTTGAATGGAACCGGTTTGCACGGAACCTGCGATAGAATGGGTAGGTTTCAAAGGAATTGGGGACATACGTCACCGGTGGTTTTTGATCCCTACGTAGTCATCTGTTTAATGTATCTTTGGCAGAAGCTGTGAAGAGTTTCAGTTTGAACGGGTAGCCGCTCGCCCACTGGTGTCATCACTAGGGCTGTGTTGCCCAATGTGGTAGTGACGCATGGCATTCCCCCACCGCCTCCCACACCAGGCCGTACGGAACCCTTAGCCATGTGGAGTCACTACACTGCCAGTGCTCCCAGGGAGGGCACAGTAGTCAGTTCAAAGAAGAAAACTAGCTTAGCGTGTAAGCCTCGTGGGGGTCTGATGCCCCTACACTGGCCTACAAAAGATGTTTTTGTTGTGACCATTAAGTGCAGAGATTTTTTCTTAAAACGTAACACATTTCTCCAGAAACACTGCCCCAATCGTTTTATAGACCCTCATTTGGCTGCCCCTCCCTTTGACAGTGTCACCTGTCATGATCCACACGCCCTGCACGTCAGAAGCCACCCCACTTACTGAGCCCCAGGACTGCTCGGACTCTCGGATTGCTGGCCTTCAGTCTCTAGGAGACGCCTGGCCTAGTGCCGTCTTGAAGGATCAGGTGATCCAGTCCCCTGGTCAACCACTGTGGGGAGCCCTGGTCATTTGTGCTCATAGTTCCCACCTCCATCAGTGGATCGTTCTGGAGGTAGCACTCTGCCCCCAGGGCTGACTTTTTATATATGAAGTATTACGTCTCCTTGCCTTCAAGTCCATTTCCACTCACAGCAACCCTGTAGGACGGGCTAGAACTGCCCCGTGGCTTTCTGAGACTGTAACTCTCTCTGAGACTCGAAAGAAAGCCTCATCTTTCTCGCACGGAGTGGCTGGTGGTTTCAAACTGCTGACCCTGAGGGAGGTTAGCCGCCCAATAGGTAACTACTATGCCACCAGGGCTCCTTGTCCTAGGGATTTGCATATTAAAGTTTTATACTAATACTAAGTTTTTTAAAAACAAAAACAATTATAACTAGACAGTGCCTGTTCCATCTTCTTGCCCCAGTTTATGTTCTTGCCTACGCATCGGATGCTAGCTCCTTTTCAGGGCAGACTTCAGGGTCCACAGGCCCTTATTCCAGCTCCTCTTTCACACTGCCTGAAAGGCTGCCCCTTCAAACCTCTGGTGCCTTCAGTAGGCTCATCTCTTGTTGCTTATTCACTTACTCCCATCGAGTTGATGCCAACTCACAGTGATCATGCAGGACAGGGTAGAACAACCCCTGTCCTTTTACCAGATTGTAACTCCTCACAGGAGTAGAACGTTCCCCCTTTCTCCCACAGAGGGGATGGCTGGTGGTTTTGAACCACTCACCTTGTAGTTAGTCGTCCAACACATGTAACCAGTGTATCATCCGAGCTCTTCTGTTAGTCTCTAGCCATGCTCTACTGTTTGAGTTCCCATGATTGCTTTTCTATTCTCTCTTTCATGCCATTATGCAACACCTGTCTCCTTTACTTGACTCACATGTAGTAGTCTTTCAGAACTCAGGTCAAGGATCACCTCCTCTGCACATCCCTCTCACCTCTGAGTGTTTGGTCCCAGGTTGTGTCCTTGTTGTGTGAGTGGCTCTCGAGGTGGTTCCGACTCAGAGTGACCATGTGTACTGCAGAAGGAAACGTGTTCTGGCCCTGTGCCGTGCTCATGGTGGTTGGGCTTTGAGTGGATTGCAGCTACATGTCCGCCCATCTCACAGAGGACACCCCACGCTTGTTGGTGACCCTCTACTATACCAAACATATGCTCCTCTCTAGCGATGGGTGGACAGTAAGGATGACAAAGTCTTGCCATCCTTGCTTCTAAGGGATGCTTTGGCTGTGTTTCTTCCAAGATCGATTTTTGTTCTTCGGCCGCCCGTGGTGTCTTCAGTGTTCTTTGCCTCCAGGTTGACGTAGGTGCTGGTATTCTGTGTCCCTGAACAATAGCACATGATTTATTTTATTCCAAGTTCTGTCACATGATTTGTGACTCTGCCTGCCTCCTTAATGACACCTTGAGCTCCTTGTACTTAGAACTCTATCATGTTTATCTCTCTCTTAGCATGTAGCACAGTTCCTGGCACTGAAGAGGTGTTTTTCCTGAACATTTGTTCAATGAATAAATACATTTACTTCCTTATGTGTTGCCTACCTAAAGAATCTTCCCTGTGTAGCTGACTGGTGGGATCCCAAGGTAACTGGGCACTAATGCGGGGGAATTGCAGGATGAGTTGGGGAGATCAAGCAACTGTATTATACTTGGGGGAAGGAGCCTCTGAAAGGTGGGGCAGGGAGGTAGGATTAAGTGTGTGAAGTGAACATCAGACAACACCTGTGACAGCCTTTCACATAGCTTCGTCCATGGCGGTTTCCCATCAGCCAAGCAATCCCTGGAAAGTCAGCAATCCCATCTTACAAGTGAAGTTGAGACTCAGAGTACTGAAGTAGCTTTAATGGTGATAGGTGGCAGGTGTCAAACGTAGCCTCATCACTGTTTACTTCTTTAAGTTCCTCTGATAGGATTTTCACGTATTAAAGGTGGGGATTTTAGATGGTTGAGTGCAGTATAGGGTCCTAAGTATTGAAAAGATCAATGGAATTATTTAAGGTTTGTATACTTTTTTCACCCCCCTGATACCCTAAGAGTTAATGGATTGAATTTTCACAGTGCTATAAATACTTAATGAAACGGTGTGATCCATTAGTTAAATGAAATGTTCTGAAGTCTGTCTTTGTTGCTGTCACATAAATTCCTTCAATCTTGCTAAATCCTGGTTCTGACTTTTGTTAGCTTTGAGTTTGATTAAAGTGACATATTGTGTTTCATTGCCTTGCTGAAGGTTGCTGATACCTGAGTAATTAGAGTACTAGGCTCTCTGGGATATGGGACTTTTATTTTTCCGAGTGCATTTTTATTTAACTCTCTTTTATTCTCCTTTATTTAATCTCATGAGTTTTATCCAACATGATCCCATTTTACAGACCAGTAAATAGGTAATCAGTTTAAATATGTTTAGTTCTAGATTCTACCCTAGAAAATCCACCAGGAAGTTCTCAGATCGCTCTTCTTTAGTTTCCAATTAACTTGAAAAAGGAAGTTATGCCTAGGTATAAAGGATTTTAAATGAGTGTGTTAGTCTAGGCACACTAAAGAAACAAATCCATAGAGTTTCATGTGTATAAGAGAGAGTTTTATATAAAGGGTAAGTACATTAAGAAAGCATCCCAACCCAGTCCATTCTGAGCCCATAAATCCAATAGGAGCCCATATGTCCAATATCGATGTCCGAGATCATGAAACAGATGCAGTGAGACAGAATGCAGGAGGATCAGAGCCAGGGGGTAGAAAGTCTTTGGATCCAGTGGCGGTGTAAGCATCTCAGGACTGGCAGGGGTCTCTACGTGGCTTCTCTGGCTTCAGAGATCTGGGTGCATCAGGGTAGGTCCATGTTACTTCCCCAGCTCAGAGCACTTGTGTAGTTCCATGTGTCTTGTCAGTAGGGCGTCTCCAAGGGAGTGAAGTAGTGAGAGTCTCCCCTGCTCTCTGGAGGGAAAACCAGAGTTTTCCCAGAATTCTCAGGGGAAGGCCATGCCCACAGAGAGGCCTCATTGGTTCTATCTTGATGGACAGCTAGACTACCCCTTCATTCATAACCCTCAAATTGACACCAGATTATGTATCTAGCACCATGAGTTTAAATGATTACCACGAAAAGGTTGTGGTTGTGGTTAGTTGCTGTTAAGTCTATCCAAACTCATGGAGCCCCCTTGTGTTGCACAGTAGAACTGCCCCTTAGGATTTTCAAGGAGCCAATCTATCTCCAGGCCTGCCTTCCTAGGTGCCTCTGTTTGTACCACTCAGGGGCATCAGATACAGCATTGTACTCGGTTTAAACTTAAGGCCATTGAAATGTCTTGGTTGGATTTTCCTATAAAGACATTACTGAGCCTAACATGCATGATGTCACACAGAGTTGATTTTATGAAGAGCCCCACAGTCTCATCATTTTGAAGAATACAGCATCTATGCACATCCCCTCTCTTTTAAGTGTATAGTCTGAGTGGATATCTGGCTGGAATACTGCATGATATACTATGTAAGGGATGGCACATGTCCAAGGGTATCACGTAATATCCATCCACCACGCTTTGAGGGTGTTAACTTTGATGACCCAATGGCCCAGTTTCTCCTCTGTGTGAGAATGAGGCTTCCCTTGCAACCAAAATAATAAAAGAGGAGAAGCTTGATATCTGAACGTAACTTGCTTCTCAACATCATTTCCTCCTACACCAAACATTGATGATGCCATCAAGTGGATTCAAGTGACCCGGTGACAAAGTAGCACAGTCCTGTAGGTTTTTCTGGGGTGGGAATCTTTATGGGAAACAACAACCAAAATCTGTCTCGGAAGAAGTACAGCCAGAATGGGCCTTGGAAGTGAGGATAGGGAGGGAGACTTCCTCCCACCTACTTTGGACATGTTACCAGGAGAGACCAGACCCTGGAGAAGGGCCTCTTGCCTGGTACACGAGGAAGATCAGTGAAAAGGAGGAAGGCCCGCATGAGATGAATTGACACAGGGGGTGCAACAGTGGCCTTGAATTTAACCACAGCTCGGCTGTCCGTGACACGAGTCAGAACCTACTGGACAGCACTTAACAACACCAGCAGCAGCAACAGGAACAACACTCTTTTGGAGAGTAGACAAGGCCTTCTCCTGAGGAGCTGCTGTTGGGGTCACACCCTCCACCTGTGGGTGAGCAGCCAACTGCCGAATCACTGAGCAACCACTTCCGTAGGTGAGGGAGCTGACTGGGGCTTCTGGCCTGTACGCTTGGGGAGCTTCGTGCCTTTTCAACAAATGGTCTCTTTTCTGTCATTTACAGTTTGGAGAAAGCTGAGAAAATGACCCACATGCTACAATAAGCAGTTTGCAGATTCCTTTTTTAATCCATCGTGACTTTACAGAGAAGACCTTTTTTAATTAAAAGAATATTCACGTAACCTAAAAGTAACCATTTAAAGTGAACACTCACCAGGAGCATGTAGTACATTCACAGGGTTGGGTAATTATCCCCTCACTCTAGTTCTGAAACATCTCCATACACCACAGGTAGTCACTCCCCAGTTTTCTCTCTTCTCAGTCCCTGGCCAGCCAGGAAGCTGATCATGATGAATGCACCTGTTCTAGAGACTCCATGTACATGGAGCCGCGTGGCATCGGACGTTTTGTTCCTGAGCTACTTCACTTGTCATCAGAGTTGGTTCCGACTCATAGCGACCCTGTGTACCAGAGAACAAACCACGCCTGGCCCGGTGCCATCCGCACAGTTGTTTCATGTGTGAGCCCGTTGATGCAGCCACCTGTCATTCCGTGTTATGGAAGGTCGCCTTCTTTGTCAGTGCCCTGCTACGTCATCAAGCATGATGTCCTTCTCCAGGGACTAATCTTACTGACAACATGTCAAAAGTGCATGAGACAAAAGTCTGGCAATACGTGCCTCTTAGGAGCATTCTGGCTGTACCTCTTCCAAGCCAGACTTGTTTATCCATCTGGCAGCCCATGGTGCTTTTAATATTCTTCACCAGCGCCATGCTTCAAATGCATCAATTCTTCTAAGGCCGTCCTTGTTCATTGTCCAACTGTCCTATGCATATGAGGGGATTGACCTTACCCGGGCTTGGGTCAGGTGCACCGTAGTCCTCAAAGTAACATCCTTACTTTTCAACACTTTAAAAAGCTTTTGTGCAGCAGATTTACCTAATGCAATGTCACTTGACCCCTTGACTGCTGCTTCCTGGAGCACTGAATATGGATCCGCAAGATGAAATCCTGGACATCTTCGATCTTTTCTCTGCTTATCATGCTGTTACCTGTTGGTCTAGTGGGAAAGGAATGTATATTCACTTAGTATATATAATGTTTCAGAGTTCATCCATACTGTCGCACATGCCAGAATTTCATTACTCTTTATGGATGAATAATACCACATTTTGTCTACTCCTTTGTCTGTTGAAAGACAACTGGAGGGATTTTGAGTGAAGTTATGAAGAGAGGTGCCGTGTGGGCTGCCCCTGTGCTGGCGTGGGCAGCTGAGAAACAAACATAGACCGTGGGCATTATTCTGTGTAAATAGAGTGGGTCCTACCTTTTGCCATTAGGTCAACGTCCACATGTGGTGACTCCATGTGTGTCAGAATCAAATTGTGCTCCAGGGGGTTTCAGTGGTTGAATTTTTTGAAGTGTAGTTCCAGGTTTTTCTAGAGGGTGGACTCTACCTTTGGATTAGCCACCAAGCAGGTGGAATGCATGCACCCCCCCCTCCCAAGGATTTCTCAATAAAGGTGAGTTGTTTTGCTCTCTGATCATACGAGGAGAGAGACAACATGAAGGGAGAGGGAATCTACATCACCGTGATGTGTGTGTTTATGTGTTTGTTTCATTGTAGCTACTCCAAACGCTTGTGTTTTGCGGTAAAAAATTAAAATTCCATTTCAAAGTCTTATCTGCTTTTTTTTGCTTGCTGGGTTGATGTTTTGCCCTCCACCCAGACTCCCTAAACACAGGATTTTACATTTTAGAAGAAGTCTATGAGATTGTGTGGCTGTAGTAGAATGTTACATAATTCGCATTTAGATTTGAAGAGCTCATTATAAAAAACCAGACACACTTCAGGAATATTAAATTACCGCAGATTGTGCGGAGCAAAGAAACATTATTGAAGCATTTCAAAATTCTCGGTGAGCCTGAATTTAACTGATAGGGTTTCACAGCTTTTACTGGGGAAAATGATCTCAGTTGCCACGTGGTGGCTCACCCCAGAGGACTTTAATCTCCTTCATTACAAAGAAGCGAATTTCCTAAATAAGTTGGAGTTTCTTCACAGCGCTGGCCCAACCTCTGGGGTTTTGAAAATTCAAGATCGGAGGACCCACTGGGTGGTGGGTGCCCTGTGCACAGCAGCTCCCCCATTTTCAGTTTTTATTTTGAATGGTACCAGCCTCCTCTCTGTATTGATAGAGGGGTGTGCTTCTATTGACAAGTAATGCTTGGAACACTTGAACACAATCACATCTTGTCAAACAAGTGGCTCTGGAGATCCGCACGGAATCGGGAGAGGGGACTTATTGTGGTTTGTAAAGCTGAAGGAGAGAAAATGATGCAATTCAAACTATCTGTTTATAAGGACTTCGGGAAGGCCCTGAAATTTCGGGAAAGCCGTATTGTCTCCCTGACTTCAGGGTCGACCTAGCACGTATTCTTTTCCTTGGGAGCCCTGAGAGCACCCCTGGTGGTCTGCAGGGTTACTCATTGGGCTGCTAACTTCAAGGTCAGCAGTTTGGAACCACCAGCTGCTCGACTGGAGAAAGAGGAGGCTTTCGACTCCTGGGAAGAGTTACGGTCTTGAAATCCCACATGGCATGGGGCAGCTCTCCTTTGTCCGACAGGGTGGATATGAGTCAGCAAACTCACACGACGGCCATGTTTGTGGTTTGTGTTTAGGTTTACTGAGCCCTGTCGGAGTTGTCCTATGAGAGTAGGAAGGCTACCTGTAAGGCCAGTGGTTGAAACCCCCCGTGGCTCGGCCTTCTGGAAAGAAGTGCAGCCTCCGGAACCCTCCATAGGCTTGCACGGAGTCAGAACTCCCTGACTGGCGGTTGGGTTGGTTTGGGTAAGAAAGACCAGCATAGTGCAGGCATCATAGACCCTATCACTCCCTGCAACATGTTCTCAGAAAGCTGCCTCAGCGTCCTCGCTTGCCGTGAAAGAATCATAATGGAGACCCCAAGTCACGTAATAGGCTTGTGACTTTGGGTAAGAAAACATAGGCGATCATTTTATTAGCAGTTATCAATTGCAACTCCATGTGGGCCTGGTTGCAGGTCACGAAGATCCACAGATACTCAAGATGCTTGATTACAATGGCCCCGTATTTGTGTATCACCTCCACAGATCCTTCTGTGTGTGCATCCCATCATCCTGAGATTGCTCGTAATACCTAATACAACAGTGCTTTCCTTTCCCTCTTACAGTATGAGCAGTGGCTCCGACCCCCTCATCAATTGTTCCCCCTGCGTTGGGTCCACAAGTGTTGAATCCACAGATACGGAGGGCCAGCGGTATTGCTATTATCCCCACCGTACAGGTGATGAACTAGTGAGGGTTTGTTTGATGAGGCAAAGAGGTTGAGTAACATCTTCCGTCTCCTTCTAAGAAGCTGAACTCTAAAACTGGCCCAAAAAGGGAATATAAAAGCAAACTCGTCATAACGCAGAGGAAAAAGTCGATGTCATCTTAAGGGAGGAATCGGAAAGTCTTCTGCATGGGGTAGCTGAGATAGCCTCAGGGGTGGATGTCAAGGTCAACTTTGTTACAAAGAGAGATTCCAGAGAAAGGTAGCAACACAAGGAAAACCAGGCAAGATGGGAAAGTGTGTCACCTCTGTAGTAGACTTAGCTTGGTCGTTGACGCTGAGCCTCCTCACTTTTGCACACGCGGGTCCTTCTGCTTGCGGTAAGCATTTACTTGTACATTCCAAGTCGTGTCCATTGAGCACCTGCTGATCTCTTCACTTAGCCAGTTGACATTAGCATCCTCCTTCAGAACTCCAGAGTGTGGCTTCTCTCTGAAGTTTTCTTGGTGCGTCCAAGCAGAATGAATGTGTGCTCTTTCGTCCCCCCAGTTTGCCTGCTGTGTCTGCTTGCCTTCATTCTGGTCTATATTAGACGTCTTTACTGGCTGCCTTTTCTGCTGGATGGGGTGTGTCTCTGAGGACAGAATCCGGATGTGACTGTTTACCTCTGGCCAGAGTGGTTGACAGACACTGTCTGTTGGCAAACATGAGCCCATGAGTATTTGCACCTGGCCCATAATAGGTCCTTAGTAAATATTTATCAAAACAGTCAATATTATCTTTGAGATTAGTTGTGCCCATATGTTAAACATGGCTGATTTTGTGACTGCCATTTTCGGGACTGAGGTTGGGAGGGGCTGTGACAAGTGGCCTGGTGCTGCAGATAGCAGGCCTAGAGTAGAGTGACAGCAGTCGTTCTCTCTCTGTACTCCTGCAGATTGTTCCATGGGCTCCATTCTCGGAGAATGTACTTTGTCACTGTCCTTAGCTGTAGCCGGCACCTCCTAAACTTTAGGATCGAAAGCAAACAGCTATCCTTTGTGGTCAGTAGCAATGCCTTTGTGCCAGTCAGCAATTCAAAACCGCCAGCCTCTCCTCATGAGGAAGATGAGGCTTTGCTATTGGAGTGACTTTGTGCAGCAGAACAAAAAAACCCGTCTGATCCTGCGTCATCCTCATGACGACCGGCTTCTGTGAGTCATGTGTGGCTGTGGTCCCACCAAAGGCCTTGCGGGGCCTCACTGACCCGCGGTCTCATCACACGGTGTTTTCCACCAGCTACGGAGTGCTCCTGAGGGCATGTTCAGAGCGGGCAAGTCCGTCAATTAGGTTGTGACACATAAGGTTTTCATGGGCTACGTGTGGGAAGCAGATCACCCCGCCTTTCTTCCTCGTCTGTTGGAGTCTAGATGCTCTGCATAAACCTTTTCACCGTGTGTGAGTTTGCTGGTATCTGAAATACTGAGAGCATAACTTCCAGTATCATAGCAGCACACAAGCTACCACAATACAGAAGCAGTTGGTTTATTTAAAGAATCAATGAAAAATGAGGAAAGCCCAAGTATCTTTAGATAAGGGTGGCGTTTCCCCATATGCAGCCTTCCTATGTGGTTTGTGGACTAGGCTTCTGGGGAGGCCATCTGCGGTGGTCACGATGGAGAGTGTGGCATGCGATGAGTTTTGAGCCGAGACCGGCATTTGAGGTCAGCTTTTCCTAGAATCAGTGATTTTATGTCTGGGAGATGTGCGAGGCCGCGCCTAGATAGTCTGAAGGTCTATTCCTGGTGACGTTCTCCTAAAGCTCTTTATAAATAGATCAGAGGCGAAATGTTTACTTTCAACAGAACTCTCTGATCAAACTATCTGATAGTCACTGGGGCTGATTTGGCTCAGTAATTCATTCCTTCTGTTGAAATGAGGTCGGAGAGGTGTATGTGAAGCAGAGGCTGAGGGTGCTGTGTTTAAGGAATGCATACTCACCACTCGCTGTACTAGAAGTGGCTGTGTTAGCCTTGCTGTCCTTTTTCTTCGCTTAGCACAGTGTTGGAGGTGTGGAACAGAGTGGGTTTTTGTATTGGACTGCTAACCCACCCAGTCAGCAGTTCAAAACCCCTCATGAGGAAGATAAGGCTTTCTACTCCCATTGAAATTTACATTCAACCCAAGGGGGGAGCAATTCTACTCTGTCCTCGAAGTCACTGCAAATAGGAACCAACTCGATGACTGTTTTCTAATCCTGTGCAGTGCATTTATCGATGAATGAATGAAGGGAAGGTGTGTCTGCTTCTTCTCACTTCACATTCAGAGCTTGCCTGCTTTGAGAGCTGGCACCGGGGTTCACCATTAGAGTTGTCTGGTTAGAATACTTCTCTGTCCCCATTTGTCACCTTACTCATGTTTATCAGCTCCCCGCCCTTTCTGCTGCTGCCCATGGGACAGACCAAGGTTGCTTCCACGATCTGCTCTAGCACCCAAGGCACTCAGGAAGCTTGGCTGATGGATGGGTTGGAAATCTCTCCATGAAGCTGGTTAAGAAACCTGGCTTTGAGATATGTCCTGGGTGCCATCTACTGCTTGAATGTACAAAACAGGGAAAATTAAAAAAATTTCTCAGTGTGAGTTAGCTGGTTTGAGAAAGAGTTTCTTGTATAGATCCTCCTTCTCTGTGCTATATGAAAAACAAAGCAAGCAAAACACAACAGACAGCTGCCGTCGGATTGACGTCACCCCATGGGTATGTGGTGAACCTACTCCAGCCGGTCTTCCAAACTGGCACCCTCTGGAAGCAGGTCCCGAGCCTGTCTTCTGAGGGATTTTGAAGTGCCAGCCTCTCACTTAGAAGTCACAAGCTTCGACACTCCCCCACCCCACCTCGGATCCCTATTTCCTCCTAGTTATTGACTGCAGCACCCCCGTTGTTCCCCTGTCCATGGTGCAGCCTGCTCACTGCCCTCTTCCCCCACCACCCTCGCCTCCAAGATCTCTAGCTAAGAGGAGGTACCAAGAGGTAGACATAAGGGGAAAGTGACCGTGGGGCAGGAGGAAGGTCAAAGGAAACAGAGGAAGGTCAAAGGAAGCAAAGCAATGGATGGAGGTATCAACATAGCAGTGCACATATGTAAATACATTAATGCACAAAATAGAGGTATTGGCTCATGTACATATATTTATACAGCAATACACTGAGATAGGGGATGGACTTCAGGCCTCTGCCCATACCTTCCCCCAGTACAAGAACACTTTGTTTTAACCAGTTGGCCGTCTAAGATGTTCACGCTCCTTACACAATTGCTGAAGACAAAATGGTGCATAAGCAAATGTGGTAAAGAAGGTGGATGGTGCCCGGCTATTAAAAGATATAGTGTCTAGGGTCTTAAAGGCTTGAAGTTACACAAGCCGCCATTCAGGAGTGAAGCAGCAAGTCCACATGGAAGAAGCACACCACCGGGGCGATCATGAGGAGTCATAGGGACTTGGTAATAGGCAGGGTACAATAAAGCATCAATGAAACACTATATTCCTCTGGTTCCTTGAGGCTTCCTCACCCCTCACTACCATGACCCCAGTGCTGCTTCTCAATTCAGACTAGACCAGAATATAGACAGGGATGGGAGATCATGACACATGGATTCCAGGAACAGGAGTGGGAATAGTGGTACCAGAAGGGTAGAGGAAAGAGGGGGAGAGGAGGGAGAAAGGGGGAACCAATCACAATGATCGACATTTAACCATACACCCCACTACGGGGGAAGAACAACAGAAAACACGTGGGAAGGGAGACAGCGGTTGGTGTGAAAGATGAAAATAATAACAATGTTCAGTTTATCAGGGGGTTATGGGGGTGGCGAGGGAAGGGAAGAAAAAGAGCAGATACCAAGGGCTCAATAGAAAGTAAATGTCTAGAAAAGATTGAAGTCAACATATGTATAAACATGCCTGATTAAATTGATGTATAGATTGTGATAAGAGTTGTACGAGCCCCCAATAAAATAATTTTAAAAAACAAAACAAAAAATAAAGTAAACTAAAATAAAAGTTGAAAAAAAAGAAGTCGAAAGCTTACCTGCGTGTATGCCTTTATTATTGTTGTAAACCTTGCCAGTTGCTTCCTGACTTTACCAGTCTGTTTCGTATGTTTGCCTGCCAGGTCACCCCACCACCACCACCTGCCCCCTTGGTGATTTCTGCTTCCCTTCCCAGGGCATGAGTCTGACTTTCTGCCTCTCTCGGTTGGTTCGCAGCCCTCGGAAGGAGTGAATGAAATGAGCCGCCTGGGGAGTCCTTTCTGAAGGGAGGAGCGGTTCTCTTGGAGAGGAGTCCTCCATGAGCCTGGCCGAGGCCCGGGATCTGTGTGAAGTGGACTAAGGATTTAGTAGGATGTCAACTGAGACCGAGCTTCAAGTCGCTGTGAAAACCAGCACCAAGAAAGAGTGCAGAAAGAAAGGTAGGCCTGGGTCTCCGCCTGGTCCAAGGCGTCTCTGTTTGGGGAAGAGGCTTGCGCCGCTCCACAAGAGGCGGTCTTTCGGATGGTGCATGTCGTGTCTGTCGCCACCAGCATCGTGTGCTTCGTCGGGGTTAGTCAGCGCATTATTTGCTGTTGATGTTACTCGTTTCTTGGTAATACTTGAGCAGCGGATCTGTGTTTCCCTGGGTAAAATCCAAAATTCTTTTCATAATATACGAAGCCCTTTCTAATATGCCTTCTGACCATCTTTCCAGCCCCATCGCTCTCTGAACACCCTCCCCACCCCCCGCCGTGGTTTCCCCTGTGGGCATTCTGTCCCTTGGCACTCACCATGGAGAACTACCAGGGGTTCTCAAACTCGGCCAGCACCAGTCACAGGAGGGCTGCTGAAGCGCCCTCTGCTGGGCCCACCAGCAGAGTTCCTGCTTCTGGGCATCTTGAAGTGATCTGAGGAGTTGCACTTCCCACAAGCTCCCAGGTGACGCGGATGCTGGTGACATTGGTGGCCACTGGGCCATTAACTCATGCTAAACCTTCTTGTTCTTATGCTCCCCCTTGTGCTCAATTCACTCCTACCCATTCTGTGTGTGTGGGGGGGGGGGGGCGGAGCTTAGGCAACCCTCCAGGGAGAGCTTTGTTTACCCTCAGCAACAGATTACTTGCGTTTGGGTGGTTGGTTTCAGTAGTGTGTATCTGAAGTCTGACTTTTCTATTCATTTTCTTTTAATCGTTTTATTATGGGCTCATACAACTCTTATCACAATCCATGCACACATCAATTGTGTAAAGCACATTTGTACATTCATTGCCCTCATCATTCTCACAACATTTGCTCTCCACTTAAGCCCCTGGCATTAGGTCCTCATCTTTCCCCTCCCTCCCTGCTCCCCTCTCCCTCTTGAGCCCTTGATAATTTATAAATTATTATTTTGTCATATCTTTCCCTGTCTGAATGTACATATGAAAATATATTTATATATGATGATGGGGAAATAGATCTATGTGCCTATATTTATAGG
>NW_022104341.1:69672492-69688041 GCF_000313985.2 Echinops telfairi
ACTCTATAGCTTAGATTTATGTGACTTCCTTGTTTTTTGCGCGCGCGCGTGTGTGTGTGTGTGTGTGTGTGTGTGTGTGTGTGTGTGTGTGTGTGTGTTTCTGTCTGTTCTCCCAGTGGTTTTCAGCTCTTTCTCTCCCTCATTCTTCTCAGCTGCCTGGAACAGGATTAATGTCACTCTCTTTTAGGCCTTGGAGAATGTCATTATGGACTTGCAAAGAGGGGTGCCCATGGTTGCTGTGTATGGGCACTGCTTTGTACCAGACGCTCTGTGCCAGCCTGGTCATGCTTTGTGATGGCATTTGTCTGACACTCGATAGAAATCAAGGGACCTAAATGCAATACATATGCAGCTCTTGGACAGCCAAAACCCCAGGAAGGACGATAACTTTTTCTTTAGGTGTTTATTTGAAACACAAATATTTTGGAGGCAGTCTTTTTCATTCCTGAAAACATAATATAAACCTTGTTTTTTATGCCTTGTGGCCTAAGAATAATGGAAGAAAGCAAGTGGGTGAAAGAACGGGTCTTGAGAGAACTGCTGTGTGGGGGGAAAAATTGATTGTAGAGCCTTGTATGTACTAGAATTCAAATGCTTGCTTTTTTCACTGAAAACTGACAAGTTATATTTTTGCTTCAAGTTTAACCTTTCCACTAAACTTGTGCTCTTGAATGCTTAATGCATTAAAACTGTATGTTAGTGTATATTTTTTATTCTTAACATTAACATGCAAAACCAGAAGCATTCTGAAGCAAGGACTTAATGATTCAAGCCATGGGCTGGGCTGGGCATTTGGAATGGGTGGGTGAAGGTGACCCCTTTAGACTGCCATCTTCTTCACATCCCCCGAAACTCCCCAACTCAGCACAGTCCATATGAGAAGTCCTGTCTTCTGGAAAGCATTTAATTCCATGGAGTCTAGGTATGTCGCCATAGGTTCAAATCTTGCCTATCCCAGAATTCCTAGCTAAATGGCCTTGGAAAGCGATTTACCCCCACGGAGCCTCATCTCCCTCTCGTACAGAATGTATGTATGCTATGCAAACTTCATAAGCTCCCTCTGAAGATGATAATTGAAATAAGGAAAATAGAGCAATTAGTCTAGTACTTGACATTTATTAAGTGCTCAGTAAATGTTGAATGTGTTCTTTTCGCCCCATCTTCCTTAGCCTCCTCTTTCTCTTCGTATCTTTCCTTCCCTGCCTTCTTTCTCCACCTCCTTTCTTGTCCTATTTTTTTCCCTCGTCCATCTCCCCCTCTCCTAATCATCAGTTTAATCTTTACCATCATCTTCACATTGTTTTAGTTTCCTTTTAGAATCAAACCCTCTTAAAATATCTGTACCCCATCTGTCCCATAGCAAGAGTTCTCACTTGTCCGTACAATTGTAAACTGAGAACGGAGAGAGAGGAACCCACGGGGAGAACATGCACACCTACACATTCAGGAAGCAGCATGCTGCTAGATCTCGTGACGATCACGAACCTCAATGCGCTCATCTGGAGGAAGACAACAAAAGTACCACACGTCGAAAGAGAGAATGATGATGTGCGCAAGACCCATTCATTTCTTATTCTTCGTTTTGTGACTCTGGAGTATTAAATATTGGACTAAATATAGGTTGTAACTGGGCCAAAGTAAGCATAACTTTAAAAGGAAATAAACAATGAATTGATCTTGACTATAGAATGTTGTTAAACTGTATGAACGCTTCCTTCTTTTAATTCCTCTTGGGTTTTCTTTGTAGGAAACATGACCTACAAATACGTTTACCTCTTCTTCTTTCGCATAAGCACGTATTTCTTTTTCTGGTTTTACTGGATCGGTTGGGCCTGCTGGCGGAATAATAGTTACTGATAATAGATATCCTACTTTGTTCCTGAAAAATAGAACTGCTTCTGAATTACCGTTAATGATGACAGCTAAACTTTCAGAAGATTCTTTATTGTTGTCACTGTTAAAATAGACTTCTCCTTAAAATCTTCAGTTTGTGAAACAAACCACTCTGCTCAGTTTTGGAAACAGGCTTGGACTCTGAGGTGCCTTTGGGTGCATGTGCCCTCTGTTCCATTTATAATGTTCAGGGAGTTCTTATTCTTTTTTTTTTAATTCTGCATTTGCATGTTGAGTTTCATCATACATGTGTTTTATTTATTGCAGTGACTAAATGTCTATATGAATAATAGATGTTTTCCCTTTTGATTTATCTTGTGGTGGATTTCATTGATAGATTTTCTAATGTTCATTCCTGGAGTAAACCATAATTGACCATGATGTGTCGTTTCCTAATACTGCAGTATTGGATTTGATGATATTTTATTTAGGGCTTATTTTGTGTGTGTGTGTGTGTGTGTGTGTGTGTGTAGTCAAGATCTGCTGTTAGTTAAATTTGTATAACATTACATACCGATTTGCTGTTTAGGCCTATTTCTTGAAAAAAATTACTTTTTTTTATAACTAATTACCATTTTAAGAAAAGTCTACTACGTATCTTACCCAAAGCTAGAAAAGACAAAATCGGCATACCTGATCATGTCAAACAAAAAGACTAATTATTGGCATTGTGAAGTCTTTCCTTCTAGAATAAAATATGTTGAGATCTTTCTATTTATAAATTTACACCCAGCTCTATTTGACATTGCATCACAAGTACTTTCCCATATAAGTACATGTTATTGTACTAGAAGCCTTTTACAATTAGCAAGATCTAGAAGATTCCTGAGGCATATGTCTTATTTCCTAAAAAGAATAAAGGACTTAACAGCATAGTCTTCTCTCCTAAGGAGTGGGATAAAGAACCTTAAGAGGCCCTTCAGGCTTTCTCAGAAACCTATCACCCATTCTTTAACCTGGTGGTTGAAAGCTGGTCAGACGATTTCCAATCCAAGTCACACAGGGCCATGTTTCCCAGAACAAGCTTCTAGACAGGTCGTGTATGCAGCATCACCAGAGTGTTCACAGTTCAAGCAAAGGATGGGAGTAGTGAGGAATAAAGTTGTTGTCTTCATGTGCTCTTGATTGGGTTGTGTGTTAGTCTGGGTACATTAGAGAAACAAATCCACAGAAATTCATATGTATAAGAGAGAATTTT
This sequence comes from Echinops telfairi, assembly GCF_000313985.2. NCBI lineage: Eukaryota > Metazoa > Chordata > Mammalia > Afrosoricida > Tenrecidae > Echinops > Echinops telfairi. Next base: position 69,675,584 of record NW_022104341.1, read on the forward strand.
ATATAAAGAGTAAGTGTACATCAAGAAAACACCCCAACCCAGTGCTGCTCAAGCCCACAAGTGCAACATTAGCCCATATGTCCAACACCAATCCACAAAGCCCTCCTCCATCTCACAAAACACTATGACGCTGACTGCAGGAGTGAGCGTGTAAGCATCTCAGTGCTGGCAGGGGTCTCCACATGGCTGCTCCTGCACCCAGGACTGCATCAGGGAAGGTCCATGCGGCTTCTCCCCCCAGGATCTCTTGCAGGAAATGAGCCTTGCCAGTTGAAGCAGGGAACTGGCTAAGGCAGCTGCACCCTGGACCAACCATCACAAGGCAAGAAACCTGAGAACTAGAAAGGTGAGGCTCACTGAGCCATTTATCTCTCTGCCCTTCAATTAACCCCACATGTGTTTATTGGCCAGGTTGGTACAGTAAACTTTAACTACCTCAGGTTGGGTCACAATACATACAGCCTATGAAATGATGCCTATTCTAAGAGTTTTTGATGGAGGATTTGAGAAAGAAATTGTGTATTTTCTGGTTCGTTACCTAACACCAAAGGGAGGGGGCGGCGATTAGTTGACACAATTCTTGTTATTTATGGCCCTGGCATAAGCACACTTAATAGAAGTCTGGGGTAGAGGGATGAGTTCTGTGATGAGTGAATGGAATTTTTCCTGGGTTCCCTTCCTGGAGGGTTTCACTCAGCCCCATTTGGCAGCTACCGGTAGTGGAACAAGCACTGATTGTGGAACTAGCAGGCCTAGTTTTTAATTGTAAATCATTTTCTTCTCTATGGTGTAGGCCAGGATATTTATTTAGCTTTTTTAAGGCTTTACTCCTTGTTATACATATCATTAAGACAGGCAGGTGTTGATCTTGTTTCTGGCAATCATCCAAGGTGGCCCGACCCAGGGATGCTGGTGGTTTGCGTCCATGCAGAGGCACTTCGGCAGAAAGGCCTGGCAGTCTTCTTCCAAGAGTTCACGGCCACGGAGCACCCTGAGGAGCACAGTTCTGCTCCGACACACATGGAGTCAACGTGAGGCGGAAGCCACTCCACAGGCACCTGGCTTTCTGAAGGACCTGCTGGGCTCCAAGAGGAGTCAGCCATCAGCCGACTGTGCTCTGGAGACAGATTACGTCACCTGTGAGCTGTGACCCTATAGGTTCTCAGAAAAGCCTGGTCTATTTAGGCTAAGGGATGTTTCAGGTATGCCAGTGCCAGGGCTTGATCCCCTGATGGGCTAGTTAGCCTCAGAAAATAACCTTTGCTAATGGGCCTATCACTTAAGAGCTTATAAAGTGCTGTCATATTCATTAACCCATTGGACCCTCAAGGACCTTGGGAAATTAATTTAAAACAAAAAAATCTTTTAATCAGGACCACGGTGCAGAGAGAGCCAGCCAGTCCTTCCCACTGCCATCTGCTGCTCATGTCCTGCGGGGAAGGCAGCCTGGGGTCAGTCAGGACACCGAATGTGGATTCTGACCCCAGGCCGAACACTCACCGGCTGTGTTGCTTTACTCCATCCAGTAAGTTTTGAGTTTCCATTTCCCAGCCCTGCCATTGAGGTAGAGATAATATGTGTTCCATCAAAGTGGACACATCCAAAACTTACTGCCACCAAATCAATTCCAACTCATGGCAGTGCTACAGGACAGAGGAGAGCTGCCCTGGGGGTTCCCAGACTGTAACTCTTTCAGGATGCAGACAGCCACCTCTTTCTCCCGCATTCCCTAGTGATTTCACTTTGCTGACTTTTCAGTGTGCCCCTGAGCCCTTCAACACTGTGCCACCACGAGACCTTTGGAAACCTAGAGGGCCCCAACCTAGCCGAAATGCATGTTCATTGTAACTCCTGCCAAGTAGAACTGTGCTTCAGCGGGTCTTCGGGGTTCCGACCTTGCTAAAAGGTGGCCTGTCTCCAAAGCCCCCTCTCCGTGGGTTCAGACCTTCCATACAGTAGCCTCCATTGTAGCCCCTCTACCATGTGCACCGCCCGAAGGCATGTTCATTAATGATGTGTTCTGGTCCCAGCAACATACGTGCTGAGGCAGAGGGGGCGCTTGCTGAAGAAGTCTAGCTCCTTCGACTCTGTGGCTCTCACCTTCAACCACAGAAATCCATTGGGCCTCTACCTCTTTGATTCTCTCTCCATCTACTACTTTTGATAAAGTACCTTTTTTTTAAGTTTCCATTTTACTCCAAATTTAATTTCACTCATTTAAATGCTGGGTGTGTATCTTAGTGAAGAAACTCTTAATTAAAACTCGTTTCATTGCTTTCCCAACTGGAAGCAAGCAGCTTTTTGATATTCATAAACACAGGAACCCACTGCCCTACACGTCAAAATGTACTGAGACAGGAGGACGTTCCCTAGGAGGCAAAGCGCCCAAGACTTGGTTCTCTACCTTCCTCATGCCTCGACCCTTTAATACAGCTCCTCATGTTGTGGTGACCCCAAACCATAAAATTATTTTCATTGCTACTTTATCATTGTAATTTTGCTGCTGTTATGAATCAGGTGACCCCTGTGAAAGGGTCATTCGACCCCCAAAGGGGTGGCGACTGTAGGTTGAGAACCGCAGCCTAAGATGTGACCAGGAATTAGTGCGTGGTGAGAGTCTTGCAGTCACCGGTGAGGCCTCCAGAGGAGAAGTGACGTGCCCACAGTCGCACAGTGGGTCAGAGGCGGAGCCAGGGCTGGAAGGAGCAAGGATCCCTGGCCTGAGTTCCTTGAACTCAACAGATTCCAAACAGCTTCCCTGTTTAGGATCAACCCACCCTTTGTGTTGGCGCCTTACTCATTTCGATGAAGACAGTGGAAAGGCCCCCATACTTTAGTATTAGACACAAGTCTGAGTGCTTTTCTTAAACAAAAAAAGAAAAGCCTCAAACGTCAGTGGGTCTGATTCTGATGTGTGGGCCCCTTTCCGTCGTCCTCATTTACATGGAGGGAAGCGTGAAGGTGTCGAGGATCTTGTCTTATTTGGACCCGCCCCCAGTGCTCCTGGAAGCAGCAGTCAAGAGATCAAGACATTCGGCATTAGGTCAATCTGCTGCACAAGACCTCTTTAGAGTATAGAAGAGCAAGGATGTTACAATGAGGACTAAGGTGAGCCTGACCCAAGCCAGGGTATTTTCCATTGCCTCATACACCTGTGAGAGTTGAACATTGAATGGGGAAAACCGGAAGAATGGATGCATTTGAGATGTGTGCTAGGGAGGAATATTGAAAGTACCATGGGCCGCTAAAGGCACAAACCAATCTGTATTGGAAGTAGTAAGACCAGAGTGCTCCTTACAGGCAAGGATGATAAGACTTCTCATCGTACATACTTTGGGCATGTTGCTAGGAGAGAACCTGTCCTTGGAGAAAGACATCATGTCTGGTACGGTGGAAGGGCAGTGAAAAAGAGGAGGGTCCTCAGTGAGATGGACGGACACAGCGGCTGCAGCAATGGGCTCAGGCACAGGAACAATTGTGAGGATGGGCAGGACTGTGCTGTGTTTTGTTCTGTTGTGCAGACGGTCACTCAGCGTCGGAGCCAACTTGGTGGCACTTAATGACAACAACAACATTGTTTAAATTGAAGCCAAACCCACTGCCATCACACTGATGGAACTTAAAGCGATCCTGTAAGACAGGTTAGACCTGCCCCTGTGGGCTTCTACGGCTGTCCCAATATAAGAACATTTTTCCTTTCTGCTCACTTCTTTCAGCTTCCCCACCTCCCTTGAGGGGCAGCATAGTCCTTAGTGCTGTGGGACGTAAAGAGAGGGCAGGAGACATCCTGTAATAAGCTAATGGGACAGCAGGCTGATTCATTTTCAATTAGTGGTTGTTCCAAAAATAATTGAGAGTCTGGACAGAGAATGCAAAGGGAAATGGACCATGTTGTCAAATTATAAATATGTATTATTTTTTAGGTAACTTGTCCCTGATGAGCCTGCCGCCTGTCACCTGTTCTAACACCAAAGCATAATGTTCAGGGAGATCAAGAGGCTTGGCCAAGGTTCTGTGGCTTGTCTTCGTGTAGGTTTGCCCAGTGCTTAAAGCCTGTGCCGTCTTTGTTGACTGCATGCTGTGTGCTTGACCCCGAGTCTTGATGCTGGATGGTTGTGGGCATGTGGACCAATGAGAAAGGCTGTTCTTGGGAAGGGGGCTGTCGGGTAGGGGAGGACCAGAGAGAGCAACAGATAAGCCACACCATGGAAATGTATGGTATCATCCAACCTTAGCAGGGATTGGGATCTTGATGAGCTAAGAGTTCTCTGCTGACTGACTTGCAGGCTCTGGGAATTCAGAGTCAACGATATCATGACAATGTGGTAGGCATTTCTCTTGGGTTGTGTAGTAAAGCTCTTGGGCTGGAGAGCTTGGGAGGGATAGAATATTGTTTGGGGCAGGGCTTGAAAAGGTTCATTGTGGTTTGACCTCCTGCTGAGAATTTCCATATCTACCCCAGATATACTGAATCAAAATCTGTTTTAACAAGATCCCCAGGTAATTCTCAGGTATACCTAAGACTCACCTGGGTATCTCTCACCATCTATAAGCCACACTCAGTGTGCTCGTTCTCAGCCAGCACCCTCCCTCCTATTGAGTTTAAGTGGTGACTGCCTTCAGGACCTCATTCAAACTGGTTCCCTTGCACCAGCCATGCTTAGTCCAGTCCCACCTTCATGCTGTAGCACTTTCCCACTTGACCTTGTTCAGTAAGCCCAGCAGTACCCCTCACCAGACGACACACCAGGCCTCCCAAGATCTGGTCCATCTCCTGTCCTCTGCCTCCCCATGGCCTGAAGAAGCCACATTGACCTTCCAGTGTCTGTCAGCATGTGTGCTGCCCACTCCACTTGGGTCATCTTTCTGACCCTATTCACTGGCCAACTTTTGGTCAGATACTACTTTACTAGGTGGGTTAGTTAATTGTGCCAACCTGGCCAATAATCACATGTGGGGCTAATTGAAAGGCGGAGGGATAAATGGGTGGTGAGCCTCGCCTTTCTAGTTCTTGGGTTTCTTGCTTTGTGATGGTCGCACCAGGGTGCAGCTGCCTTAGCAGTTCCCTGCTTCAGCTGGCAAGATTGACTTCCTACAAGACATCCCCAAGGAGAAGCCGCATGGACCTATCCCAATGCAGCCCTGGGTGCTGGAGCAGCCGTGTGGAGACCCCTGCTAGTGCTGAGATGCTTATTCGTTCACTGACTCAGCTTTCCTCCTGCAGTCGGCATCATTGCCTCTGTTTTGTGAGGTGGAGGACTTTGCGGACTGGTGTTGGATTAATGGGTTAATGTTGGACTTGTGGGCTTGGGCAGCATTGGGTTGGGATGTTTTCGTGATGTACACTTTCTTTACATAAAACTCTCATACCTGAGTTGCTGTGGATTTGTTTCTCTAAAGTACCCAGACTAATACACTAGGGCATCATTCATGACATGTTGACCTTTCTGGTATTCCCCAAAATTTCTAACCTCACTGCCACTGAGTGAATGCTGACTCATAGTGACCTCCTGTGAGGTTCTGAGAGTAGAAAGCCCAGTCTTTTCCCTCAGAGCAGCTGGTGGGTCAAACTGCTGACCGTTCGGATTGCAGTCCAACACATAACCACCAGGGCTCCTTTCTGGTGTTAAGTGCCATCAAATCAGTTCTGACTCATAATGACCCACTGTACAACAGAATGAAACATTGCCTGGCTTGTTAGTGTGGGTACACTAGAGAAACATATTCATGGACACACATGTGTATAAGAGAGAGTTTGATATAAAAGGTAATTGTACATTAAGAAAGCATCCCAACCCAGTCCAGTCCAAACCCTTAAGTCTGAGATTAACCCATATGTCCAATACTATATCTGTGAAGTCTATAAGTCCTCTTCAGACTCACGAAACACATGCAGTGACACCGAATGCAGGACGATCAGAGGCCTTTGGATAGAACGTCTTTGGATCCAGTGGTGTTGGAAGCATCTCAGGGCTGGCAGGGGTCTCTGTGGGGCTTCTCCAGTTCCCAGGGTTGCATCAGGGTAGGTCCATGTGGCTTCTCCTCAGGGAGTGAGCAGAGAGAGAGTGTCTCCTGTCTCCAAGGAGGAAAAAAACAGATTTCCCAGAATTCTCAGGACTCCACCCCATCACTCTGAATCTTTTCAAGTCCCGAATTGACACCAGATTATGTAACGCCCACACCTGGTTTCATGTGTCCTCAGCTAATGAATTACCGAGGCCCATCTTAAATCTCCAACCTTTCCTCCTTTCTCTCCTTGCTGGAGCTCCTGCTGCCCTCCTCTTCCACCAGCATCCTCCTAGCAGCCTCCCAGGTGGCCCGCAGGCCTGTAGTCTGATTCTTCTTTCAACTAGTCTCCAGCTGCTCTCCAACTGGAAGCTGTGGTCCTGTCACACCTTCCCTGGCTTCTATTGCCCTCAAGACAAGGTCTACACTGCTCATCATGCATTCTAAGAGGTCTTGTCTAGTCGGGACCCTTGTTATTGTTCCAACCACATCCAACCCACTCCCCCATAATGATACTCAACTGGAGCTGATACTCAACTCAACTGATACTCAACTCAACGTCAGTGTCCTAGCCCACCACGTTCCTGGTGCAGTGGTGATGGGCTCAAACATGAGAATAATTGTGAGGGTGGTGCAAACCGGGACGATGGTTTGTTCTTTGGTGCCTCGAGCTGCCATGGGTTGGAAGTGACTTCATGGCACCTCCGGCACACCACGTGCTTGCTCACATTTGGGGTTTCACACACGTCTTTTCCCGCTCAAGAGTATCTGTTCCTTTTTCTTTTTTTCAGAAGCCCTGGCAGCATAGTGTTTATGCATTCGACCACTAACCGAGAGGTTCGAAACCACCAACCTCTGAGGGAGAAAGATGAGGCTTTCTATTCCCATAAACAGTTACACTCTTAGAAACCCACGGGGGCAGTTCTTCCCTGCTGTACAGGGTTGCCGGGCATCAGAATGGGCTCAATGGCAGTGCGTTCGGGTTTTATGCTTTTGCAAAGCTACTTCTACTCAGACCTTAGGTTTATGCTAGATGTCTGTCCTTTGTCCCAGAAACAGTTTGGGGCCGCATGGTAACTCCCTCCCTTGTGGCTCGTGACTGTCCTGCATGCTCCCAGTACCCCTCATGTTTCCCCATCATAACACCTCCCTTTAATGATCTTTTACTCCTCTTTCATCACTCACCAGGCTGGGAGTTCTGTGTGGGCAGGGTCATGTTAACTCCATTACTTCCATCACCAAGTGCAATGCCGAAGAATACAGACGTGCTGCGGGATTTGTTGAGTTATTGAGTGAGTGAACTTGAGAATGAACTTAAGGCTAAGAATAGCTCTGCTGATACCCTTGGATTTGTGAGGGGTCCTGTAGCACCCTGTCCTTAGTCAAATGTGGGATATCAGACTTGCCAAAGCCTCCTAGTCATGTTTTGCTTTTTTTTTTTTTTGGCTCTGTTGTGAACCATGAGTTCGTCCCACAGTGCATGGCACGTGCTAGGCCTTCAGGAAGTGTCTGTTGAAATCACTCTCAAACGTAAGGATGGCCATTGTGTAGGAGCCTGATTCACGCGGGGAGAAGGCAAGAAGAAAACACAAAGCTCTCCTCTCAGAGCTGCCTCGAGCTTCTCAGTGTGTGGCTTTCCCAATTCCTACCACTCAGCGAGCCCCTTCTCCTTTGTGATGTGTGTCCAGTCATGTTGGGCGCTGTCATTTAGCATGACGTGGGCCATATTGGAAGTCAGAGCGATGCAATTTGCCATATTAGTCCATCCCCCTGCTTCATTAAGCTCAGTGTGCTGCCTCTGGCAGTGGCCGGGCCTGAATTTTGATGTTAAGAAGAACAAAGCAGAAGAACCAACCCTCCAATTCCTGCCTGTCACAGTGAATTAGGTTAGGTGTAGCCTCCTTCCTGGGCCCGGAGAGTCTCCATCCTGGCAGATAAGCGTCAAGTGACCCAGAGCATGGGGTTTTAGTATCCCTGTGTGTCTGCTAAGCAGACCAGAAGCCCAGGTGTCCTGGGACTTCAGCAGCCTCCTCCCATCACTGGACAGCTTCTGGAAGGTCTGGTATGCATGCCACAGGCCTGAGCCTTTCTGCACTGCCCGGCAGTGGGCACCACAGAGGCTGGCCTGGAGGGGAGAGGAGAGGATGTACTGTCTGTTGTTCACATGTCTGTTGAGAACAAGTCTGGAGCCCCGGCATGGTACAGGCAATCAGTGCACTTGATGGCAAACCACAAAGGCTCTCCCGAGGAGGTCTTGGAAGGAAGGCATGGCAATCTACCTGTGTAAAAGTAGCCACAGAGAACCCTATTGGCAGAGTTCTACTCTGTCACATGCACGATGTCACGGTGCATCAGAATTGCCTTAACGGCAGCAAGTTTTGCACATTGTCTATTGCAGTTGGCCCATACATTTGACATGAGGGTCAACAGGCTCTGTGAGGTGGACACCTTGCCCGACCTTACAAATGAGGACCCTGTAGTTCTCAGATCGCAGAGGCCCTCTCGTCTTTAAGGCTGGACTCAACTGCTCCCCTACTGAGTGGCATGGGCTCTGATCAAAGGCCAAGTCATGTGCACCCTTCAGATTCCAGCAGTAGCACCTGCAGGTTGTGTTGGCCATAGAACGATGGTGGGATACGTCATGTAGTTATAAAGGAAACCTCCCCATGGGAACCCATAGCTCTTCAGTTCCCTTGTGTGTGTCCCCAGGGGAGCACCATGCGATTGACAAGAAACCGTTTCCCTTCTAAGAAGACCCTCAGCTACTCTCCGTACATTCCAGATATACAGAAGCAGAGAGGAGATGACCTTGAAGGATGAAGACTGGGCATAAACTGAACCATCACATACCTTCAAGGAAAGCATCCTCTCCGCATCTTACCTGGGAATAAGCTTTCCCCGAATTGCAGACCTGGAACTTTTGCCAAAGCCCCAAGTCTCTAAGTAGTGTCAGCAGCCTGGTTCACCACCTTCCGGTGTGCAGCCCATGCCACAAATAACACTGGTGCTGCTGCTGCCACTTGCCAACCTCTGCAGGCAGCCACAAAAGGGCAGGCAGAGGTGCTCAAGCCTTTGCTTGGGTATTTGCACTTAACCTTCAGAACAACCCTTCAAGATAGCGCCTTATTGATTTGTTTTAAAATTTATGTTGCTATTGTGGAGAATATGAATTATAAAACATTCAAGCATTTCTCCCTGCAGTGACCATCTTGTACAATCTGGGTTGTGCAACTATCTCATCTTCCTTACTTGACTGGCTCCTCCTCCATTCACAAAAGCTCCCTGGCTCCTAAAGTTCCTGTCTAATCTTTTGAGTTACTTTTGTCACTTGGGTGCCATGTAGATCATTCTTAAAGACCACAGTGCTCAAGGAAGACATTTTTTAATTAGTTAAGTCATCACATTGTATTTGCTTCTAATAAAACTTCAGGGGGGTATTTTTTGGGTTACCTTTGAAAGATTATCTCAGAGCAATAGTTTCAGAGCTTCATCCAGCCCCCATGGCTCCAGAAAGTCTGGATTCCATAAACATTTGAAATTCTATTCTGCATGTACCCTCTTTTGATAGGGAAGTTTTTTAGAGCGCAAGACAAGGTTAGTGCCACAACCAGGAACTGCTGCTGGAAGGGCACTGTAATTCACCGTCACCCGTTCAATAAATGTCATGCGGGACTTCCAGGCCCTGGGAATGTTCTGAACACACTGGCCTGCTCAGCCCTGTTCAGGTGTGTCTGCGTTTGCGTCAGCTTCCCTCTCAGCATGGAAAATACGCCCCCTGTCCCTTTTCTCTCAGTGTCCACCTGCTCCTCTGAGACCCAGCTACCATGCCACTCAACAAGTTCCTCGTGCCTGACTCGCTGCCTGCTCTGCCTGGCAGAAAAGGACAGTTTCTTTCAAATTTCTCACAGGGGATGGTGAAGTTTACTTAGTCAGATAAGTTTTGAATATATGAGTAGAAGGTCATACATTTTTAACTCAGATCTAATTGTTCTGAGGTAGTAGCGCTTTCCACCAAACTTTGCCAATTTGCAGCAGCAGCAGCAGCAGCCGCCTCAGAAATCAAATAAACCTTCCGTGAATGTCCAGTTCCTAGGGCTCTGGTTCCTGTTACAAAGGAGTAGCAATAGAGGCAGTTTAACTCTACAGATAATTTCTGTCTCAACAGTGATGATCCACTTCCCTCAAATTTGGGACCATTATTCTTTGAGTCATTCAGCCCCCCCTGGCTGGGATCCTACTCCAGGGCGACGTTGCCTCCCAATTGTTAAACCAGAGGCAAGAGAAGCCATGTAGCCCTTACATTGGAGGAAACCCAGCGGATGATGAATAGCAGACCTGAATCTTATCGTGTGTTTCAGGATGATGTACGGGACTGTTGGAAACTGCCTTTGACAAATGTGCATGGGAAGGGGAATTATCTCCAACAATGAAACATGTTCTTATTATGTGATCCTCAAAAAGGATCAGGACCCCGATCATTGAGGAAATGATCATCGCCATATCCCTTATTAACAACAATATGGAAGCATGTGCTAAAGACATTGGCCATCGCAGTGAAGCTGTGATGGATAGCCCTGAGTGCTGGAATCAGGTGGGACCAGCGCAAGGTAACTTGATGCTTGGTCGCAGGTGGGAAATGGGCAACTGGCCAAGATCTCTTTTAGCTTGTGCTTCACGAGGCTCTGCAAGATTTGGTCTTAGCCAATATCCGGTGGCTTTTGGTCAGGTGGAGTCGGTCGTTAAAGAGTGCAAAACATGTGATAAAAGATGGTAGGTATCGATTTTGATAAGAGGTGTATGAGTCCCTAATAAAATGATTTAAAAAGAAGAAGAAGAAGAAGATGGTAGGAAGCAAAACTCCATAGGGAGAGGATGGCTTGTGTGCTAAGCATTTTCAATATTTACTCTCATTTTAATTTCACATTTTAAATACATATAGGGAAACCTAGAGTCATAGCCGTTCAGTAACCTGCCCAAGGCTAGAAACTAGCAGAGTTGGGATTTGAATGAAGAACTTAAGCAGTCTGCTTTGTAGGCTGTGGTGGTTTTTAGCAAAGAACCTCCTGGTTGGATTTCAAAATAGCAGAAAGAAAAAATAATGGAATGCACCCGTGAAGACCAGCACAGCACCTACTACTGCACGTAGTAGGTGTTCAAGCAACCTGCTGGCACCTCCCAACAAGAAGAAATTATTACAATCCGCGGCAGTTGGTTGAAACCGCATAGACGAGAGAACTAAATTCCCAAGGACTTCTGAGAGATTGTGGGATATAAAGATTCTTCAAGTTCAGAATTTTTTTCTTCTTCTTTAAGTTCAATAGATGCTTTGTGAGTTACCACCTACTATGATAGACACAGTCTACCTATTGGATTTAAACCTGAATTTATAAAAATGAAATTGTGCCCAGTCCTCCAGTGAGAGGAAGACAAGCAAATCAAAAATCTTGATGGCTTCTCCCCTCCCCTAGAGTAAAAGCTCTGTCAGGTGACAGACACAGTGGCCTCATTCTGTGTGATGCACAGGGCCAGGTACGAAGTGTGTACCCAGGAAGCGGTTGTTGAACAATAGAACGTGCTATCGTAGATAGGTAGTTCTGTAGCCTTTGGCCTACAAGTCTGTAGAGTCAGTAATGCATATTCCATTAGTTTTCCCTTGATTGTTAAAATAATGATTAGCGTGGTTTCTCTTACAGCTCTGGAATGTTATGGATCACAAATAGATTTTGTGTACGGTGCCAATGCTGGTTAATTTTAATGACTGCTTCTCACACGCAGTAGCGAATCTGAAGTCACGGCTTGGCCTTGAGTGTCAACAGCTGACAATACATTTTCTTTACATCATTTTGGTCTGCACGTGAGTCTGTGTGTCCATTAGCATGCAAACTCATGTGGTGTAGTCTGAGCTGATTGTGTATTTAATTCTCCATTATGATGTTTTTTATGGAACCTTCCTATTTAAGCTATTCTCGGGTGATTATAGACGTTTGGCAATTTCCATCTTTCAAATGGCGAACTGATCTCATCTGATAGAGCTTTTACTCACAGATGCGCTTTCCCAGTCTGCTTCTCACCGATGCCCTTTATCACTGGTCTCTTGCAAGTTTGCCAAATCTCACTTAAGCTGTGGCTCACGCCACTGCTTTTAGCAGTCACGGTTTTCCTCCTTGAAATGGATGCAGTGTTTATCCCCTCTCTTTTGCGTCCGGGGAAGATGCTAACTTGTTTTTCTGCAGCGAGAACAAGCTGAGACTTTGGGGCCGGTGCCCTTCACAGCGTGTCACTGTGGGGAGACTACCGGCTAGCAAAGCAGGGGAGTGAAGATTTGCCAATCAAGGCCTGTGAATGGGAGTGCTTCCCACAGTTTAAATCTTGTAACTCAGCTTAGCAGCGCTAATCTGTTGGAGCCTTGAAAAATAAAAATAATAATAATATAAAAAAAATTAAAAACAAAA
>NW_022104341.1:69688141-69808385 GCF_000313985.2 Echinops telfairi
TTTTTTTTTTTTTTCATCTGTTTTAATGTGACGGAATGTAAAAACTCAGTTCAGATCTGTACCCCTTCATGATGGCTTTCAGGGTTTTTAGCTGACAACCTCACCCTAGGTCTGGTGACGATTCGAATTTTAAACAGCCCAAAGAGCATTTCCCTGGGTCTCTGTCATCACGTGATTAGTGCAACTCTTTAGTTCTGGTCTTCTTCTCTATTCTCTTGCTAGATTTATTTTCTCTCCTTAGAATTCTACGGTCGCTCTCGGTGTCTGGGAGACTGGAGATGTCATTTAAACCGTGCTTATTAGGATTCCATTATTTGTTCCCCATATACCGTCAGCTAAATCAAAAAGTCAGGCAGTGTTTTTAAATTGCAAATTTAGATGACAATTTATAGACCAGGTCTACTGGAAATTTTCTGTCCTTGGCATCCATCATTGCTTATGTGTGTATAGTTTTATGTCCTCTCTCGCCAGCACTCTTTTGATCTTCTGCAGAGCACAGCACAGCACACATATCCATCAGTGAGCTCCGGACTGCTTGCAATCAAACAAAAAATGCATTGAAAACTCTTGAACGGAAATGAAGACAAACACCCAGCACCTAGACACTCCTTAGATATTGGTTCCCTTCCTCCTCCCTGCCCTCCCTTGCCTCTCACAGAGCAAACTTGAATTCATCATCCCCCGCTTCATTTATTTATTTTAAGTGTTTAAGCTCACGGTTTTGAATCGGATAAACTAACTACTCACTGGAGACCTGGGGTATGCCAGACATGGTTATCCCAGTTAGTCTACGTGAAAACCCAGTAACGGTGGTACCATGACTAGTGATATTATGACAGCTGGTATCTTTGGATCACCCACAATGCACCAGGCAGAGGTCTGTGTACTCTGTGTCATGAGTTATTGAAGGTGATAATGTATTGATTTTTAATAGAGGAAATCGAAACTGATGACCAGTGGCTCACTGGTGGCCCCAAAGCTTATGGAGAGAAACAGCCCCTGACTGGGATCGCTGTTCACCACCCTGACCTCTCTTTTTGTTTTGCCAAGAGAATGTGGGGTCTATTTAGTATCTCAGTTTCATAAGAATGACAGGTTGAAAAATCTTCTCACTATGCCTTGGTGAGTTTTAATTTTTAGCACATTGGGTTAGGAGTGGCTTTAAACCTTGAAATCATCTTCTCTTATCGGTCCATTTTCTCTGGGATCAGAGTAGATTGGCAAAGCATTATGATCTTCCATTTCAGAGCTGAAGGATTATCTATCTCCGTGGGCGAAATCAGTTCTAAAATCCCAGTGAAGCCAGCTACAGAGGCTGGTATGTTTCAAGAGTGCCTCTCGTGCCCAGGACCTTCTGTGATGAAAATTAACAGGAGAAAATTTGCATGGTGGGGGGAGGGGGCCTCACCTTTATGATGCAGCCCCCTAGCACCTATCATGTTGAACTTTTCTATTTATAACAGGAGCATTAAGGTCTTTCAGCTCAAGTTCTGTTTAGGCTCCCATGTCAGCAGTGGTCAGTAGTAGATGGGACACTCATGGGCTGGCCACTGGGGATCAGGTGTAGGAAATGAGTGGCATGGCGAGGCGAAAAGGCATTTTTATGCCAGGGAGAAAAAATAGGGAGGGAGTTGGAGCAGGAGAGCTGTCAGACCACATTCTAGGTTTGCCCTTGAGTAAAGGAGGGAAGGAAGGAAAGAAGGAAGGTTGAGTAGAAGCACCAAGACTTCCATGCAGTGCTAAGGAGAGTTTATCAAGTATATTAGGGAGCACTGGAGCCAGGGCTCCCATGTTTCCCAGGAATAGGCCTGCTTGAATATCAGGCATTGGCTGGGATCAGCCTGTGGGGATCAGGACCTCTTTGGAGACATGGAGAGCATACCCAAGATACCAGCTCGGAACACTTGGTCAACTCCTTTCCCTGTAGCTGGAGTCTGCGAGACATGTTCTCAGAGCCCCCATAGTCACCAAACTGATACTCAAAAGCTCTAAATACTTACTACAAGTGCCTGTGAGCTGGCCCCCTCTAGTTTCATCCACATGGTACTGTTCGGTGCAAACTAGCTTTGTAGATTTTCCAAGTTAGCAAAGGTGGGCATATGTGGGTTAGAGGGTGATGCTAATGAAAGTTGGGATCCGCAGTTTTCTGGGATCCTTAGCCCAGCAATCACCAGAACCCTCTGTCTTCATTCACACAATACAGGGACTGAAAGAAGGGCCCACAGAAAAACAGCTTCTGGGTTGAGAGCCCAAGAAAAAACTCTCTTAGAAGCTGGTCTTGCTGTCCCCACATCTCTTTTCTCATCACAAAATGAAAGGAGAATGCCCATCCCATCCTTGTTGACCTCTTAAATGCTAAGACGTCTGCGAGACGTGTTCTTGATTATTTTCCACTGGCTAGCTTGCAGAGGGTCTAACTTAATAAGTTTCATCAACCCTCACTAGAACTCGTGAAGCAGACATTGTCTTGTGATTGTGCTACTATCCTCGGAGTCACAGATTGACCGTGTATTTATGAAGCTGTATAACCTCAGCAGCTTCCTTCCCTAATCTGTAAGTAGGAGTGTTAGTACCTACCTCTGAGTCTGCATCACTCCGTGGCAGTGAGTATTGAGTGCGTAGCTCTCAGGGTGAGTCTTAGGACCACGTGAAATTACATCTTTAAGTGCCCTGGCATAGTGCTTGGCGGAGAGTGACGTGCTAGTTGGCTGCTGCTGTCTGGCTGAGAATCCAAAGCCCGTGTATCACAGCTGGTCCGTGGGCGCCAAAGGTTTGTTGTGGGAGGTGGAATGTGCAGGCCTGTGTGCATGCACCCATCACTGCCTGACTCTGATATAGGGGTGGGGAAAGCCCAAAGGCCTCTTCCCTGGCTCCTAGGATGTTACAGCTTAACAATCCAGCGTGAACTAACTGGCCCTCAAGGGAACCAGGCTTCTCATCTCAGCCTTGACAGTGGCCTGCCTCCAGCATAGTTTGGTTGCCTGGACTAGAGCTCATTTATACAAGGAACAGAAGTTTAGGCCAGATTCAAAGGAAGATGTAAAAGCAGTGATATCATTGCTGATGTCAGATGGATCATGGCTCGATGGGAAGAATACCAGAGAGATGTTTACTTGAGTTCCATTGACTGTGCAAAGGCATTGACTGTGTGGACCGTGATTAACTGGGGGTGACCTTGAGAAGAATGGGAATTCCAGAGCACGTCCTTGTGTTAATTCAGAACTTGTACATGCATCAAGAAGCAGTTGCTTGAACAGAACAAGGGAGTACAGTGAACCCTCGTTTATCGCGGTTAATCGGTTCTAGACCCTACCGTGATAAATGAAATTCCGCAAAGTAGGATTCCTTATTTGTAAATCAAATATTTTCGTAGTTAGAGCATAGAGGACATGAAAAAACACCCTTTAGTCACCATTACACTCGTATTACCCAATTTATTAAACGAAAAAGGGAAAATACAGTAAAACATTTTGGACGTTACAATTATCATTGATTATTTATTATATTATTTATGGCATCTAGTTTACAGTATTACATATTTCACATACAGTATTATTATACATAGTTCTTACAAATACTGTAATCAATAGTCTATGAAATGACTTAAGGGATGTACTCTACAGGTGGGTCACCGTCTTTTTCCTCTGAAGGAGCGGGTGTAGGCAGTGGGGGCTGTTACGCAAAAACCGCGATAGAGTGAAGCCGCAGAAGTCGAAGCGCGAAGTGGCGAGGGTTCACTGTACTGCATAGTTTAAAATCAGGAAAGGTGTGGGTTAGCGTTGTATCCTTTCACCATACTTATTCAATTTATATATTGAACAGATCATCAGTGTGTTAGGCAGGGTTCTCTAGAGAAACAAAACAAGAAACTTATGATAGATAGATAGATAGATAGATAGATAGATAGATAGATAGATAGATAAGTTTATACAGCCTAAAAGACTGCAATACCTAATTAGTCCACACAGCAGTACAGAGAGCTCAGTTCAACTCACTTCCATGGAACAGTTCATATACTGGAAGTCCTTCAACTCACAAGGGCAGCCAGGTCCAAGGTCAAGGAAGCAGACAGCTGAGTCTTCCCTCAGGAAATGCAGGCAGAGTCCTCCCTCAGGCAGCAAACAACAGGGCGAGTCACCAACAGTCAGCAGCTCAGGAGCTTAGTGAAACAGGCCCTGATGGGATGTCGAACTCAAGCAATGCAAAATGACAGGATACACCAGCCTCAAGTTCAAGCGATGTATACACTAGTAGCGTGGCAAAGCAGGTCTTGAAGGAACGTTCAACTCTAGCAACACGATCTCCGGGTTGCCTGTCCCACAAGTAGTGTAGCTCACAAATTCAGGCAGAGAACTAGCTAAAGTAGCATCAGCAGCTCTCTGGTCTGATCAGCAGAGCGCTAGAGAGAGGAGGGTGGGCCGTGCAGGGCCATTTATCTTTTTGCCCTCCAATCAAACTGCAATCTGATTCATCCCACATGTTCCTTTTGGCCAGGTTGGCACAATAAACTTATCTATCACAATCAGAGAAGATGGATTATATGAAGAATCAGGCATTGGAGGACAGCTTATTAACAACCTGCAATATGCAGATGACACAACCTTTCTTGTCAAAAGTAAGGAGGAACTGAAGCGCTCCCTGATGAAGATCGTGGATGGTAGCCTTCAGTGTGGGTTACAACTCAGTGTAAGGAAGACCAAATCTCACAACTGGACCATCATGATCAGTGGAGAAAAGGTTAAAGTTGTCGAGGATTTTGTCTTACTTAGGTCCACAGTCAGTGCTCATGGAAACAGCAGTCAAGAGAACAAAATGTGTATTCTATTAGGTGAATCTGCTGCACAAGACTGTTAGAGTGTTGAAGAGCAAGGATTTTACTTTGAGGACTAAGATGTGCCTGACCCAAGCCTTGTATAATCCATTGTAACACAGTTGCATGTGAAAGTTGGCCATTGAATAAGGAAGACCACAGAAGAATCCATGTATTTGAATGATTTCGGTGAAGAATATTAAAAGGGCTGCAAAAAGGACAAACCGAGTCATAGTGGAAGAAGTAAGGCCAGCGTGCTCTTTAGAGGCAAGGATGGCAAGACTTCCTCTTACATACTTTGGACATGTTGTCAGGAGAGACCAGTCCAGTCCCTGTAGAAGGACATCATGTTTGGTAAAGTGGAGGGGCAGCAAAAAAGAGGAAGGCCTTTGGTGAGATGGATGGACACAGCGGCTGCATCCATGGGCTCAGGCACAGGAACAATTGTGAGGATGGCACAGGACCATGCAGTGCTTTGTTCTCTTGTCCTCAAGGTCACTGTGGGTCAGAGCTGCCTCGATGGCACCTAGCAACCTAACAACAACCTGCAAGGAAGGATACTGTGGGCTGGGAACCTGAGGGACATGGGATGGATGATGGAATGTCAAGACAGTGACATTCCTCTGTTGTAGTTAGATATTATGCCCAGAAGGCATTCCTAGCTAGGGGTGGAGCTCAGCTTGTCAATCAAGTGGTAGCTTGTTCCACTTGCTTGAGGGGGGGGGGCCTTTTGTATAAAAGCAAGATGGAACAGAGACAATTCCTCTCTGCCACTTCCCCTTCCTCCTCGCTGGATCTTCAGTGGGACTCAGTGTCTGAGCACCTTTCCACCTGTACCGGCCTCTGTACTTTCCGCACCCCCACATCTGTGTCCCCTCAAACTGTGCTCGCCCAGGGCAGGGTGGGGTCCAATTGCAGTCGGCAAACGCAGCCTGTAGCAGCATGCCTGCCCATGCCCCGTGTGTCCACGATTGTGGAATGAGTGTCTCCTGGGAGCCCGTACAGAATGAGGAGCACTGCGCAGTGGCAACGGGAGCAGGTGTTGCCCCACCCCTCGCCATCCCACTTCCCCACCCCCCAGACATGCTACCCGTTGGGCAGGATAGAAATGATAGAAGCCGAGCCTTTCGTGCCCCTTCATATCTGTGCCTGTGATCCCAGACTCCTTTAGAGTTTGAATCTTAAAGAGCTCTCTGCAGCTACCCACATAATAGCCATCCAGCACCCCATGTATTAGTGCCAATTAGCCTGGGAGAGATGAAACTTGGGGGACTTAATGAGCTGAGCTGGCATCCGCTCACTGAGTGCTGTAGCCCTCCTCTTCGGAGCTGCAGAAACCAAGGGGATGGGGGCAGGTTTCACCTTTGTGGGGAAAGGCTGACAGAGGCATTTTTACTTGGAGCCCCCCCCCCCCTCACTGACTGACCTGAAGATTGTTCAGAGAAAAGTTTTCAGAAACCTGGCCCCCATCCTCGTTCCCACTGCCACCCCCACCAATAAACCTAAGCCAGTTGCCCCTGGGTGGATGGATTGGTGACTCCTTAGGACTCCGTATGTGATCCATGGGTCTTTTTTTGGTGGCTGAATATTTGGAAAGTGATAGCCTGGCCCTTCTTGTGGGGTGTTTCTGGGTGGCCTTGAACCACCAACCTTTTGGTTAGCAGCTGAACACCAAACTATTTGTGGCACCTTCATATTCACCGCAGGTCCTCCCTGCCTATTTCTCCCTGATGAATGTGCTACAGCTGTATGAACATTGGTAGGACCCATTCTCTGCAGCCCATTGGAGTGTCACGTGAAAAATGTCAACTCCATCCAGCGCAGTTGCGTTCACTGCAAACACCAGCACCTCCCACAGTGCCTGCCACATTGTAAAGCCAGCCCATGGCTATTGAGTCGATTCTGACTCATAGGACAGCGTGGACCTGCCCTTGTGCATTTTAAAACTGTGAGTCCTTATTGAACAGAAAGTCTCTTCTTTCTCCTGTGGAGTAGCTGGTGGGTTTGAACCACCGGCCTTGAGGTTAGCCACCCAATGCTTAACCCACAGCACCACTGGGGTTCCTTTGGCATATAGTATATGTCTAAAACACTCACTTGCCGAATGGATGAATGAGCAGGCGATAAGCACTGAGCAGTAATTAAAAACTTTAGTTGGAGCAAGACCTGGATTTGAATGTGGATTGCCCCTCTTCCAAACACGGTGACCACAGACACAACACTTACCGTGTCCCAGACTCTGATCCTTCCTCTCTCCTCCCTCCTGGTGTGGGTGTAGCTATAAAGCAATAGGTGCAGCATCGGCACACAGTGATGACTCCCAGCCACTCTCATGATTAGTGACATCACTTTAATAAAGCCCCTCGGAGCCACACCCCAGTTTCTTCATTTATAAACTGGAAGTACCCATCCGCCTCACAGGGTCCTCAGGGGCACCGTGCAATGCAGTACACAGAGCATCTGGGCTCCTGGCCTGGTGGAGTGCTCACTGCACGGTGGCAGGCATCACCACTGACCTGTCAGAGGGTTCAGGCAGGGACTGCCCAGCCTCCTGGAGTGCTGCGCAAGAGCGAGGGATCAGTGAGGGATCAGGTTTGGAAAGCGGCTTGTCAGGTGGCGGTGGCAGCGGCTTTGACACACAACCGTCCCGCTCTGGGCTTCTCTTTGCCTTTTCCATGCACCCCTGGGCCCCATTAGCAGACTTTCACCCAGCCAGCAAGCTGTTCTTAGCAGCAGATGGAATTTCAGAATTCTCAGAGCCAAACGCCAGCCCTTTTCTCCCCCAAACCCCATAATCCTTTCATCTGGTCTCATTCGCAAGAAATGATTGTCTACTATCATCGGCCGGACTTGATTCCCAGGCTACCGCTCACCTGCCTCTCCACCTCAGCCAGCCCCCTTCCTGAAGTGAAGTCCTCCGAGTGGCCCCTGGAAATACCCTTAGAAAGCAAAGAACTAAATAAGGAGGAGGGGGCTGGGGCGGAGGCTAGGGGCAGCTGGAGGGAAAAATCTGCAGGAAAACTGGCAGCGAAGGGGTACACCTCACAAGGAAGGCCAGCCCGTGTGGCTGAAGCGGGAACCCATGCCTCGGTCTCCACAGGTCCTCACGGGGCACTGGCCACTGGGCTAACTCGGTGAGTGGGCAGGCCTGGGGACACCAACTCCAGGGTACTGTTCATTAAGGTCTGATTGTTGTTACCTGAGTATCCGGCTATGTTCAGGGTCTAACCCCGGGTACCCACCCCGGGGACCTTATTTGCAAATAGTAATTTTGTATTGCCTTGCAGATGTCATTAGTTAACATGAGGTCACAGTGGATAAGAGGGGGCCCAAACAACAGGACTAGTGTCCTTTTACGAGGAGGTGCAGCGATAAAGAGGGGAGCGGGGGCAAAGGGGCAACACTACAGACAGACAGAAGCAGAGCGCCTGACTGATGCATGGAAATGCCCAGGTCCACCAGAAGCTGGGAGAAGCAAGGGTGGACCCACCCCTCGAGCTGCCAGGGAGAGCTGGGCTCTGCCGGCACCTTTACTTCAGACTTCTTGCCGTGGCGAGAATGCCCTTGTGTTGTTGTAAGCTGCACCATGTGTGGTCATTTGTCAGGGCAGTCCTGGGAAAGGAATCCACTGTCAAGGAAACCCAGGCGCGGAATATCACCTGGGCTTGCCTGAGATCACCTGGTGCGCAATTGCCATTTCTAGCCTGGCTTCCAAGCCATGCTTCTGATCGCCTTGGGGTCTGTGGTCAGAAAGAGCCAGGCAGAGACTGGCCTGTCGGCTCTCAGAAGCATTCTCCTCCTCTGTGGGGTGGGCTGTACTCGGGATCCCTGGGAGCTAAGGCTGGCAATGCCACTTTTGCATGTTTCCCTGGCAGCAGGCTTTTTCCTAAACTCAACCAAAGAGAGGCGTGGCTGAGGGGTTAAGTTGGGGCCCATTTCCCCCTGGCTCTCTAAAGCAGTCACTCAACTTCTCTGAGGATCCAGCTCCCCCTACTAAATGCCTTCTTTCTCCATCGCCACAGCCCTCCACAGAGACCCTGCCATATTGTTAGCCACCTCCTGAAAGCCCCGCTCCTGGCTTCTACACACTTGTCTGTCTAATCACAGAGCTGTGGGACAGGCCATTCCCCTGGTGGCTTGTGCCCCTCCCCCCCACTCCCACCCCCCGCCCCAGCCCCCAGCCCTGCATCCCAGCTTTCGAGCACCATGCCAGGGTTCTACCTGCTGCTCTGATTGTCCCGCTGGCTCTTTCTAACCCTCTGTGTTTGAAATGTGGTGAGAATAGAAGGTGGGGCAGCGCCTCAGTTTCACCCCTAAGATGGGCATTTTCTGACTGGATATTGAATATGTAAAGAACCCAGCGAAGGGCTTGGGGCATCAGAAGTGTTTGGTAAATGGCAACTGCGGGTATTAATTTCTTGTGGTAAAAATATACATGACAAAACACTTGCTATGCATCCCTTACTGTTTCATGACACGCGGTGTAGGGAGGGGATGGGGTCTTTTTCAGGAAGGACTCCGCTCTTGGTTTTCTTTTGAATTTCTGGCAGCATGCTGCAGACATGGGGGTGCTTCATACCTGTTGACGACGTCATCAACGTGTATTCCACATTTCTCAAGGATCGATTCAAAGAGTGTGTCCTGGATTTTTCTGGCGGCGTTTGTGCAATCTGTCTACCCCAGAAGCGCCTTTTAAATGTTCATTGCCATTAAGTTCACAAACCAGAAATACCACAGGAACATTCTGAGTTGATTTACGAGGTTTTGGAGGGTGGGGCTGTTTCCTTTCGTTCCTCCCAGTCTCGGGTCCTCCAAACAGCATCCCTTTCACAGTCCACAGCAGCTGTGGCTACCTCCCACCCCACCACTCCACTCGCAAACTAAGTTGCTCTTAGTTTCAGAATTCTCGAAGGATCACCCCCACCCCGCTGTGCTTGGAGTGCTTTAAGGGTGCATTAGTCGCACTTGCTAAAAGTGTAAATCTCAGGTGGCCTTGTTGAACATGGAGAAACGTCTACCTGTAAATATTTATGAATGGGGAATCAAATATTACATGTCTACTTCAGCTTCCTGGAATTAGAAATGCTTTAATAAACCCTATGGGGAGCTGCCCCTGTGAGTGCCTGAGGCTGTAACTCTGTAAGGGAACAGAATGCCCCATCTTTCTCCTGGGGAGCTGCTGGTGGTTTTAAACCATGGACCTCGAGGAGAGCAGCCCAATGCATAACCACTATGCCACCAAGGCCTCTTGTAACATGTCCTGTAAGGTCACTGTGTGTCACATCGACTTGATGGCAGTTAGTGAGTGAACGAGCGAGCGAGTGATGGGTAGTTGGGCTGGCTTTGCCTTAGAACCAACTGTTAAACTGAACTGCTTTCCCAGCCACCCCTTCTGAACCCTCAGTAGCACAGGGAACTTTAGGTGCCCGTGAAAATGACAGAATCAAGTCTATGGGTTGGAGTTTGGTTCGTTCTCCCCAGCGCTACATCATGTGCTCTGGAATTGGCCTTCACTGACAGCACTGGAAGAAAGGGTTTTCAGTGCTCTGACGCTCCAATACAGCACAGCTACCTCAAGACCTGGGAAAGACACAGGTGTCAAGGCTAGTTCTGCCCAGATCGAATCCACGGGAATTTGCAAGTGGTGGGGCCTGAGCATCAGTCTGCTGCGCCAGAAATGCGGAACTCTCCTGCTCTCTCTGTGGACACGGGTACGTGGTAGCGGCTGTAGAATACCGTCCAGCTCGGCTGCAGAGCTCTTGTTTGAGTTCCCTGGGCACGTGAACATAGCTTGTCAGTGGCCCAGTCCATGATCTAAACGGCAGTATCACCCAGCAGAGAAGCCAGGTGCGTCTGATGGGAACCTGTGCCACAAGTGTCTTCGAAGTTGGCTTCTTGTGGAGGTTAGGACTGTTATGGGCTGTAACTATGTTTGGTGGTTCGTAAGGGGCAGAAAGTGCTTTTCAAAGTATGTTCGCACGTGCTGTTGCGAGGGAGGTACTATCTGGGTGAGTTTTCAGCTCACGGGGGCCTCATGTGACACCGTGGAACTGCCCAGGGATGTTTCTGAGTCGGACTCTCAATGGGAACAGATGGCTGGGTCTCTCTCCCTCTGAGCACACTGAGTGGGTTCGAGTTGCCCCCAATCTGCTGGCAGCAGAACACAGTGGTCATTATTTATCTGGCCCTGTATTAATTCCTTCGCTTTGCACTTGTTACTCATTTTTCCATTGGCTGAATGAGCACCTGCGATCCACTAGCCCCTTGCTGAGGGTGTGGAGTAGAATGCAGTTTGCTGGGGGCCTGAGTGGGGAGCACTCTGCCCCTCTGAGTTGCCGTCCAGTTGACTGACTCATGGTCATCCAACGGGGGTGGGGGGGGCAGTTAGAAAATTTGGGGAGAAAAATAGAGTTGAAAGATAAAGCAGTTTTTCCATGAACTTTTTGTAGTCCTCTCAGATGTCCAACAACATGGAATATGGATGGACCCTACACCATCCTCACAATTGTCTGTGTGTGTGAGCTCATTATTGCCCCCACTGTGCCAATCCAGCGCACTGCGGTCTTGTCCTGGCTGGGCATCTGCTTCACCAAGCATCGTAGCTTCCCCTAGTTGTTGGTGTTTTCCACTGTGTCCAACGCCAGTGTGTGAGTGTTCTCTTGTGATCCATTAGGTTTTCGTGGGCTCACCTTCAGAAGTACTTTGCCAGATCTTGTATCCTAGTTTGTCTTAGTCTGGAAGCTCTACCGCAACCTATTCACCAGGGGTGATCATGCTGGTGGCGGAGTTTCCAGCATCAGAGCAACACACACGATTGTGCAAGGTGACAGGTGAGTGGTTAGTGGTACAATACAAAGGTAGGCCACACACACACACACACACACACACGAATGTTGCTACTAGGGCACCAGGTTCATACATGCATGCATTTACTCACAAAAGATGTTTAAACCAGTCTGGTCCCTGGATGGCTGTACAAAAGTTCTCTTGGTAATGCACTTAGCTTAATCTCTTCAGGGTGACTTCCAAGTATAAAAGGAGGTACTTTTGTGCCATGGACAAAATACTTCCGATGTCAAGTTTTTAACATGACTCAAGTGGACATCTTCCCAACTGAGTGGCCCTTTGCAAGGGCCCACAGAACAACAGTGTTGCAGTGGATCAAATGTTTTATGGATGATCACGAAGACCCCCTGGATGAGCTGAGAGGGGCAAGACCAACAAGAGGAAGAAAGGAAAGAACCTGTGGCTGTCGTTGAGAAAGTGCTGGAGGAAGAATGTAGAATTCCAGGATGTGTAATAGCTACTGAGCTTGAGATCGCACAGGCCCTGCTGTTTGAATTTCACGCAAGCCTCTTAGTCCCAGCACGCTTTGGGCTCAATCGATGCCAAAAGTATTACACGAAGATCAGCTCGCTCAAAGAGATGATCCTTCTCTCAGTATTTTAAGCAATGAATGTGTATTTTAAGCTAATGAATGTGATTTTATGTAATGACTCATAGCTATGGATCAGCCTTGGATTTACTTATATGATCCAGAGAGCAAGATCCAATGTAAACAGTGGCTTCTAAGGGGATCTGCTGTCCTTTTCCATTCAAGGCAGAGAGGTCAGTTTGGAACGTTTTGCCAACTTGTTTTAAGGATTCCAAAGGGTTCATCTTAATAGGGTTTCTGGAAGGACATCGGGCAAGAAAGGGTGCTTGTGAAGAAGGTCTTTAAAAATTGAAAATTTCATTGGTGAGGAAAAGACCAGGAATGTTGCCTGGAGGCATATTGTTTTCCATCTCCCCAATGCATCTCCCACTCTTGGAGAGTAGCAGGGGCTGCCCTACATGTAGTTCACTGGTAAACCGTACCCCATCCAGCTTACAGCCCTGGGCTTGCCCCTTGAGACTTCTTTTTATTCCCCAAACTCAAAGAACATTGGGAAGGAACATGATTGGCATGCCTTGATGATGTCAAAACTGCCCTGTGTGGCGTGATGTAGAGCAAAGAGTACAGAATTCCCGGAGGAAGGGCTAGAGAGAGGATGACAAGACTTTCAGAAGACGTATAGACCTAGATAGAGGATTGTTGAGAAACAATACGTTCACATCTTGATATTCTTGTTTAACAAAAAGTCCTAGGATTTTGCAGCAAGACTTTGGGACTGGCACTTATAGATGTATTTTCTCAGGACTTAAATGTACCTGAGAAGCTGGAGAAGGTTTGGCTTCACAGTGACAACATTTGAACGAGACTAAGCAGGCTGATTAGGAGTTGATTGAATATGGACGGAGTACTTACTTTGCCTGACATGTTCCGTGTCCTTGAAGCACAGGAAATGGTAACCATTCGGAGGCATCGTGAGGAGTTGAGGGTGCTGAAGCCTGGGTTCATCAAGGGGATGCCAGTAAACGCTGCCAGTCCCATTGAAATTCAGTAACTTACGCCACGTCCTCTCCCTGGTGGCAGGAGGACTTGCACTCAGTTTTGTGTCTCTGCTTTTTCTGATTGCAGTACACAAGTCTCCTTAATGCCCTGCTCCCTTTGTTTGTGAGGGTGAGTCTTTTCTTTTCAGCTTCTTAGTGTGGTGTGGGTGAAAGTTTACTGAGCAAATCGATTTTCCCTTCCACAAGTCATACACTCTTGTTTCATGCTCTTGAGTGCAATCCCTATAACTGTACTCATCATACCGCCTCCTCTTTGTGTTCCCAATTTCAATCGCCCTTCTTTCCCAGCGGTCCCTGCCTTCTGGGCTCCATGATTCTGCATAACTGCTGCCCTTTTGGGGACTTTAAGGAGTGGGTGCCTCCCTGGTTTTATTGTTCACCATCATGTCTTGGTCCATTGAAAGTGGAGCCATGGCTATTCCAGGCTCGGAGGGTGACCAGGAGCCACATCTTGAGGATACCCCAGTCTCCATCTGGCCAGGGACCCTGGTCTTTTGAATGATTTTGAGGTTTCCTCTACAATCTTCTCCCACTCTACCTAGGACCTTCTATTTTGATCGCTTCCAGAGCACCCAGGCACTTTGCTTGTCTTCTGGCCCATCTTTATGAGGAACCTCTGGACCCGAGGGGCCCTGGGTTGTGCCTAGCCTGTGCCTCTGGCTGGCATCAAGGCACTCCAGAGGCCTGGAGTAAATTGGAGGGGATTGCAGCAGGAATTATGTCATCAAGCAGGAGAGCGGGGCCAGATTCCTTCTGAAGTCTTCTCTGGCCTCGCACTTCCAGAATGAGTTTGCCTACATGGAAAGGTGAAATTTTCCATTGGGGTCAAAACACATGGACACCACCTGGGACACGCTGCTACTTGCTTCACCAGGAGAGGGGGGGATGGTGCTCGCCGGAGCCTGCTCTCCCCGTCTGTCGCACGCTGCTTGATTGGTTTACACGTACAGATCTATTTGTGCCTGCCGTCCACACGAGTGCAGTTTGTTCAATAATTCATAGAAACGTCGGGCAAAATGAATCCACCAGGGAACCGCCACCTTGTCTTTGCTCCTGACAGCTTTCATGGGAGTGCCTTTTTAGGGTTTTGTAAGTTCCGAGTTTTCCTTTAAGGTGAGCCAGATTGAGGAAATCGTTAATCTCTGGCAGTTGTGTAGATATAATTAAAGATATATGAATATAAAAATACCTGCTATCTCAAATTACTTCCTAAAAGAACGGGGAGGGGGGAAGAGTGCATTCTATTTAAAATGTCAGATACAGATGCATTAGGCCGGGTAGTCAAAGCACTGCATGTCTGTCACTCATGAACACTGACAATTAGGTCCATAAATAGATTGTACAGGCTTCCTCCACACAAGAGTGCACATCCTGCACATCCCGCATGGGCGCGTAGGGATGAGAAACCTGGAAGGCAGCAGCAGCTCAGGCCAGGGAAGGGGCTGGAAGGCAGTGGAAGAGATGTTCAGAGCAAGTCCTTTGTTCCTGTGGGGCCGGGTGGGGGCTCCTTTGAGAAGGCCAGCCCAGTGGCACTCCCAGCGGGCAAGGCGCCCCATCCTGATGCCTCCACAGCAGCCAGTCTTCTCTCCTCCCCTCGCCTGTGCCCCCCTCACCCCACCCCCCACACATACACACACTCCAAGATGAAGGCTATCAAAGAGAGATATCTCAGAGGTGTTAGGTATTGGAAGTCACCCTCTTGAAGGTGTGTTACATGGTTTAACCCAGGATTGATGAAGCCAAGAGACAGCAAGTAGAATAAGGGTTTGGGGTAGGGGGTACAGGGGTGGTGGCAGGGAGATAAAAGGGAGACGGGGTTTGGAAACTGATTGCGGTCACAATTGTACAATTCTGCTTGACGTGATTGATCTATGGAATGATCGCATATATGGATTTACTCCCAGTTAATAACAATCATTTTTAAAAAGATGAAAGCGATCCCAGCAGTCTCCAGTGTTCCTCCTCCTTATGGGTTGTTGGGAGGATGAAATACAACTCCTGGGAACCTGAGAAACACAACTCAGAGGAAGGCTTTGCTTTTTTTTTAAAACTAGGATCACTATTCCAGTGTATTCCTGAAAACACCAGGAAGAGATAGAGTAGGAGATCATAAAACATGTCCCAGGGAAGTGGCAGAGAGCAGCACTGTACTCAGCCTCACCTTTTAGTGCAGAGTGAGGGCCTGGGTGGCATGCAGGGAAAGACCCTAAGTCCTGCATCCAGTGTCGGATCCTGGTCCAGGCCTTGTCGTTCTCTGTCTGTCCAACCTTGTTTAAGATGCACAGCATCTCGGTTTTCCTCTCCACACATAGGACACGCTGGCAGTCTTAAAAATGTGTAGGTAAATTGGAGCAGGTGCATACAATTCTTATTTAGCCTTCCTTTAGTGCCTAAGTTCCCAAGCTTAGCTGGTATTCAGAATTACCTATGGATCTGGTCAAGTTACAGATCCCTTAGATCCAGTTGCAACCTAATGAATCAGAGTCCCTAGGGTGAGCAGCCCTGCGTGCTCAGCCAAGTTTGATCACATAGGGTATAGTGCGTGGAGGGGACCTAGCAGCAGAGGGGGTACTATGTTGGCTGCTAACCACAAGGTCATTGGTTCACACCTACCAACTTCTCTGCCGGAGAAAGATGAGCCTTTCTTCTCCCGTACAGATTTATAGTCTCAGCAACCCTCGGGAGCAGGTCTATCCGTCCTCTCCTGTCACTGTGTGTGAGGGTCAACTTGAAGGCGTGGGTTCACTGTAAGAAAGGACTTGGAGCCTTTTCAGTGATTTGAACATGTATAACAAGGGAAGGTGAGGATGATGAATTCGCTGAGCATTGGGGTTGGTCTCATACCTTTGAGGCGAAGAAAATGTATACAATAGTAAAGGGCAAGTAAGAGATGTTCATAAATTGGGTATCAATAAACCAGTGACTGCCTATATAATTGCCTTCTTCACAGGACTGGTGTGAGATCAGATGAAGTCTCAGATATACATGCAGGAATTACAATGACGTTGTGAAGTTCATGATCAAATTATGATCTTGATCAAATTGTAAAGGGATAAAGAGGAGGTCGGGTACCCATTCATTCCATCCACCTGGCCATTCTGTCATTGAATCACTAATTCACCTGATTCAATAATCACATTTAATTTACCGATTTATATGTTTCCTTTGTATTATCTGTCTCCTACTCATAGAATGTAAGTTCCATGAGGCAAGGTGTGTGCGTGCATGTGTGTGCATGCACGCGTGCCTGTGTGTATGTGTGTGTTTCATTAAAATGTCTCTAGTGCTTGGGAGAATTGCCAGCACTTAGTGCACAGTAAATATTTAGTGAATGCAGTAATTTCGGCATTGTGGTGGATATGAGTGCTGGGGCTTGAAAAGAGGAACAGAAACTTTTTTCCTTCAAAGAGTTGACAGTTCAGCTGGGAAACTAGACCAACATAGAGACAGGTGGCTGTACTGCAAGGTGGTGTATGCGTGGGAACGAAGAAGAAAGGTGTTTTCCAGGACTGATGGCTAGGAGTTTTGAAGCTCTAAGGGAAGCTATCCTGATATCTTATCATTCATCCCTGGCAGTGTAAAATAGAGTATGGATTTGACATACCTGGGCTTGACTCCAGAATTTACCATCCAAAGCGGTGACCTAGAATACATCACCTAACACTCTAAGCGCTGATTTCTTCTTTTGAATCTAGGCTTATTAATAAGATGATGGATGCAACACCCATTTATTGGCATATGGACTGGCTCTTAGTTCACCATCAATTTTTTTTTTCCAACTCTGCAAATAAAATCTGTTGTTCCCGAGACTTTGCCTTTGAGATCTCTTCTTCTCCTCATGCCTCATGTAGCTCAGAGGGTGCAGCTGCATATTCACTGTCCGGCTTGGCCTCCACTGCTGCTGCTTCTAACACTGCCAACCAACCACTGCTGCTGCTTCTAACACTGCCAGCCAACCACCGCCACCGCTGCCACCACCGCTGCCACCGGGACCGCTTCCCATGGCCACTGTAATGAGTACTGGTCTGACCATGGCACTAAGCACTGAACGCGGATTATTTCACTCACTCATCAGAACAAGCCTGGGGGGCCGGGGGATTGTGTCTTCTCATTCTACACACGGTGAATCTCAGGGTCAGTGGATAGTTTTGCTTCCTATTTGGAGTCGACTTGGTGATCCTACGAACGACAACAAAAAGACTGTCGTGGCAAAATAAAGCTGTTGTGCCACCGTTCAGGAGGCTGGTAGCCCGGATTCTGGTGTCCGCAGCTCCCTGTTCTCTCCAAAGGCTCGGGGGCCGTGATTCTCAACCTTCCTGATGCCACGGCCCTCGGAGTCAATGCCGCATGTGGTGGTGACCCCCAACCTAAACATTATTTCCCTTGCTACTTCATCACTGTCACTTTGCTACTGTTATGAATCGGGCGACCCCTGTGAAAGGGTCATTTGACCCCCAAAGGGGTTGCAACCCACAGGTTAAGAACCGCTGAGCTAGAGCAAGATCTGCTCTTTTCCATCCTGGTGGCAGTTCGGCCTGCGTAGCCCTTGGTTTGCAGGGAGAGCATGGTTCCTCCATCACATGGCTCCCTTCCCTCTGTCTGCCTGCGTCCTTTCTCTTCGTTTGTAAAGGAGCTACTCTGATTCGGCTGGAGCCCCTACTCCAGTACGACTTCATATTCACTTAACTCAGGAGTGGAGCGTGCCTGGCCCTGAGGATGCAGTCTGTGACATCACTAAGACCAGCTGACATCACACCCCTCACCAAGTAGAGATAGGTCTAGCCATCACATTGAACTCTAAACTCACGGCCATTGAGTCAATTCCGACTCATGGCAGCCCTATAAGGTCAGGGTAGAACTGCCCTTGAGGTTTCAGAGACTAACTTTTTGTGGCAATCGAAAGCCCCATCTTTCTCCCTTGGAAGCACTGGTGATTTCGAACTGCTGGCCTTGCCGATCACAGCCCAACAAGTAGCCACTACACCACCAGGACTCCTCACATTCAAACCAAAAACCAAACTCACAGCCTTCAGTCCTATGCCCCCTCAGAGTGAGCCGATACGACAGGGTAGAACGACCCTACTCCACGAGTTTCTGAGACTGTAAGTCTTTCTGGCAGTTGGAAGGAAGCCCCATCTCTCTCCTGAGCAGGGCCTGGTGGTTTTGAACTGCTGAGCTGTGCGGCCCAGTTCAATGCAGTAATAGAATATTTCACCAATAAGGCCCACAAATGATACTACAAATCCCCCAAAAGCCTTTGGCAACAAAAAGGTTCCCCACCCCCAACTGAACTGACAACATCTTTAAAGACCCTGTTTTCAAACAGTTCATACTCCTGGGTACCAGTAACAGGGACTTCAGCATGAATTTGGGGGTCAGGTGAGATGGTGGACACAATTCAGTCCATCATGGAGGGGATATAACCTGCCTCAGGTCATTGCTAGACAGAGGCAGAGGCCAATAAGAGACCCCCTTGGTCCCTGGCTCCATGAGGGAAGAGAAGGCTGTGTCCACAATGCTCCTAATGTGGGGGACATGCCTGGAACAGGTGTGGAATTCATAGGGCACATCCTGCTGAACTGCTCGGCAATACTCACTGTCACCCAATCATTTCAACTCAGGACAGGGCATAACTGCCCCTGAGGGTTTCTGAGACTGTAACGCCATGTGAATAGAAAGCCCAGTCTTTCTCCCATTCTCCCAAAGGGTTTTTGAACAGCTGACCTTGCAGTTAATAGCTATTACAGCACCAGGGCACTGTGCTTACTTATTTCCACTGTGTTCTGGGACACCTGGGCCATGGGCCTTCACTTGGCACTCTGTGGGTAGAGCCCATGTTCCCAGGGTCTGAGAGCACTTGTAGGGACCTTCTCACAACCTACCTGGGAGCAGAGGTGTGAGACTCCAGCACTCCTGCCCACAGCCTCCAGAAGTGGCTCTGTGGTGCTGTGTGTGGCCAATGGAGGTTCTGGACCTCACAAAGGGGAACCATGGCCCCAGCAGGGGGCCTGAATGCAGATGAGGCTCTTAGTGATGTAGATGACTTTCCTCCAAAGAGCTCTGGTGAGCTCTGAAGGAACTGTGACTAAAAACACATATAGAAGGAAGCCTTCCTTGGGGATTCTCTAGCTGATTAGTAAGACCTGCCTGACAGTTTAAGGAGCCCTGGTGGATATAATGGTCAAGCATGTGGCTGGTGTCTGCATGGTCAGCAGTTCAAAACCACCTGACGCCCCTGGGGATGCAAGGCGAGACTTTCTACTCCTTTTAACTGCGACAGGGGATTCAACTAGATTCAGCTTTGACTTGAAGGCAATGGGTTTCATTCTGTTTTTCGCCTGCCCTGCTTGGAAACCTTACTCCATCCTGTAAGGTTGCTGTTACTCAGAGGTGTGTAGCCCCTTGGCGGCTAGTCTGCAGGGGTGGCAGCTTGGGGGCTTGGTGCTCGCTCTGCTTCTCTGTGGGTGACTCTGAGCAGTGCCCAGACCCTGGGGCTCTGTTTTATTCATCATAGCACTCGATGTTATAAGCCCTCCCAAAGAAACAAAACTTCACTTGGATTATATCATCTCATGGTTGTATCTGATAGGGCCCCAGTCGGCAGGCCCACTTCAAATGTGGAGGCTCCATCACATAGAAACTGCATGAACTTGGACAAGCCATGTACCTTTGTGAGTCTCAATTTCCTCATCGTTGGAAGGTAAATGAAGTGCCCAAGACACAAGCTTTCATGAGTATTAATGATTGCAAGTTGCCTGCCCCCTAGCTGTATTTCTTTACTGTGTGACATGCCTATTTACCTCCTTCTCTGAAAAGCATCCCTAGACCCCATTTGTTTGCTGGGGTCCCTTTCCCCATTGACTGGTTCGGAATCCTCTCCACAGACACCCAACCCAACCCAACCCAACCCAACCCAACCATAATCCCTGCCATCAAGTCAGTGCTGACTCCTAGTGACCCTATAATTCAGGGTAGAACTGCCCCTGTGGGTTTCCGAGACTGTAACTCTTTACAAGAGTAGAGAGCCCCATCTTTCTCCCATGAAGTGTATGGTGGTTTCAAACTGCCAACCTTGCAGTTAAGAGCCTAACCTGTACCCACTATGTCACCAGGGCTCTTATAAACAATAGTAAATAAACATTTTAAAATAACCTTTCAAACTGAAATGTGGCAAAGAAATGCGAATCGGGTCATCCTGAGTCAGCATGGACTCAATGGCAGTGGGTATTTGCTTTCATTATTCTTCATCTTGGAGTGACCTATGAGGCCCTGGTAAGAATAATGAGGCTTTCTGAGGTCAGAAGTGACTTGTACAAAGTCACACCAGGCTGATGCATGCACTTGGCTAGGCAACAAGCTTGCATAGAGTGCTCACCAAGTACCAGGCACGACAAGAGCCTGCTACTTTCTCCCTGTTTCTGTGGACGAATTGGCCTGGTTCTTTCTCAGACCAGCAGTCACTTGATGTGACTCCTTAGGTTTTTGGGAGACGTCAGTGCACAACAGTAGTAGAGATCGCTGCCTTCCTAGGGCTTCCGTTCAACCAAGGAGTGCCGAAAGCAGAGGTAAGGACCTCACTTGATACATAAAAGGCCGTGCAGATGGAGAGAGAGACTCATGCTATGTAACCAGGAGCAGTGGCCGCTGAGACTTGTGGAAACTCTTCAGCCTCCAGCCTCTCATAGTGTTAAACAATATCACTTAGACCTTAAGTGAAGGGGCTACTTTGTACATCTGTGTGAGAAAGTAAATGTCAGATCCCAAGAGATCTTGAAAAGTATAAAGA
The DNA here is from genome assembly GCF_000313985.2 of Echinops telfairi. Classification (NCBI taxonomy): domain Eukaryota; kingdom Metazoa; phylum Chordata; class Mammalia; order Afrosoricida; family Tenrecidae; genus Echinops; species Echinops telfairi. Next base: position 69,709,171 of record NW_022104341.1, read on the forward strand.
GATCCAGGTTTCTTGTGTTCCTTGCAAACGCTGGAGTGGAGAGTGTCTGAATAAATGAGTTCCCACTGCCATCCAGTCGTTGCCAATGCCTAACAACCCTATATGGGATTTCTGAGACTTTGTAACTCTTTATAAGAGCAGTCAGACTCATCTTTCTCCCTTGGAGTGGCTGGTGGGCTTGAACCACCGGCCTTACGGTTAGCTGTTCAATGCTTACCCAACAGCCTCAGCTTACCCAACAACATCATGGGATGGGGTGACCAGTTTGTGCTTGGGTACCAACCAAAGGGGTAGAATACTGAATCCACTCAGCAACATATTTGAAGAAAGCTCTGTCAATCTACATTTATAAAATCCAAATAAGTATGTTGCCATTGAATTCATTACAATTGATGGCAATCCTTGTGTTTCAGAGTAGAACTGCTTCATAGAGCCCTGGTGACACTGCGGGTTAGGGGTTGAGCTGCTAACTGCAAGATCAGCAGCAGTTCAAACCCATCAGTGCCTCTCAGGAGGAAGATGAGGCTCTCTGTTTCCAGAAAGATATGCAGTCTCAGAAACACTGCACACGTTCACTATGAGTCAGAACTGACCCGATGGGTGTTGGTCATCTTTAAGGAAGTACATCACCGGGCTGTTCTTTTGTGGCATGGCTATGTGAGTTTGAACCAGCAACCTTTAGGTTGGTGGTCAAAGCACAGACCACTAAACCACCCTCAAAAACAGGGAGCGAGCACACTTTGACTCTGACAGGCGGAATTGTCAGGAGTGGGGAGCAACTTAACAGCAATGGCTTTGGCGTGGAGTAGTTAGCATGAGCCTTGCTAACAAATGTGGAAGGGTTAATAGGTGCTAGGCACTGATCCGAGCCCCTTACACATGGGCACTCCTTTGACTCACTGCAACCATATTTCCCAGTCATCTCCTGGGGCCTCATTGGAGAAAGAGAAATGACCAAGGTTCCCAAGGTGACACAGTAGCAGGAGCCAATGTAGAATGCGAATCCCATTCCTGTCTTCCTCAGTAAGTTAGCCAACAATAAAAATCCGAGGTCAATGTAAAATAACAATAATAGAAGAGAACTGAATTAGCTTAAAAGCTGTGAAGAGCCCTCCAAGGTAGTGCTTGGGGTCCTGGTCTATTTTTAACCCTGGGGTCCTCACAGCAGGGTGGCAGATCCCAGAAAGAGAGGCAGCAATCGGCAGAGGAAAGGTTTTCCCTTAAAACTGGTTAATAACCTCCCCAGCCAGCACTTGTTGCTGGCTTCATTGTGATGTGAGTGCCTTTCAAATCACTGACCCTTCACAGTGTAGGTTGTTCACCCTGTGGCTTTGCAAGCTTTTGACCATTGCTCTGCCCTGTCTCTGCTCACGGGGAGCCCGGCGCTCCACCCAGGGGTCTGCAAACCAGAAGCGTTGCAAAGGCCTTCTCTGTCCACTGATTTTTTAAGCCTTTGCGCATGCTGTTCCCTCAGCCCAGCAGGGGCTGCTGCTTCCCTCAGAGCCAGCTCCTGCCCGCTGGTTAAGACTTGGGTCAGGCACCCCTCCTTGTGGAAGCAGGTCGGCTAGCTCACTGGCCCTTGGGCTCTGAACTGGGACCCTCTCCTCTGATCCTCTAGTCTCTTTTGGGTCCTTTCTCGGTATTCCTCACCTCGTCGCATTTCAGTCTCCTCGTTCCTGGTCTGCTTCACGTCGGAACTGGGAGTCTTTGTAGGACAAGGCTGACAGCATCTGCTTGGTTGATAAATGGATTCATGGATTTACCAAAAGGGGTCAGACAGGGGCTTGGGTGCAAAAAGTGCACTGCACAGGGGAGCCAGAGACTAAAGGTTAGGGTGTTGGCACCAGGAATTTTGGATCTAGCTTCTGATGTACAACAGCTGATTACATAATGTCATCCAGATGTCAGTTGTCTACATTGTGTTTCTCTCCAAGGTGCTTAAGCCAAACCATCTCATTAATCCTCAAGATCTTCCGAGAAAGCTAGACGTAGAATTCATTTAAAAAAATTTTGGGGTGGTAGTGGTGATGTAGCATGAGAAAATGAGGCATCAAAGGTGCTGAACCTGCATATTCAGAGGTTGATACAATTAGCTTGTCAGCCCCTCTTGGGGAAGCTGGTACTGGACTCCTCTCCTCTTGAGGCTTGCTTCTCCCTCCCTTTCCTTCTCTGCCTGACTTCAGTCACACTGACACAAGTCCCCCACCTCCCACATTCCCACTCCCTGCTATTTGCGACTCCCATGTGTCCCATCCATGTTCACAGATGACTATGGAAGTGGGGAGCGAGCAAATCCTGCCGAACAATTTAACCAGATTCAGAGGGATTTGGATCATTTGCCTAATTGAGCTAGCAGATGGTAATTGTAGTTCAAAGTACAAAAATGTAGAATAATGACAAAGGGAGCAAGCGGCACAATGGATGGATGAGGAAAGTGGAGTTGGGAGCAAAGCCCACTGAAGTCCTGAGCCCCCCGGGGGTGTGGGGAGGAGAAGGACAGAGGGCACGGCTCTGATGGCGCTGCATCCATGTGGGTTGGAACGAGGCAGAAATGCCATGTCAGACCCCTGGAAGTGAGAGCAGAAATGACCCGAGAGCAGGAAGGTCAGGCAGAAGAGCCATCCTGGCGGTCTGGAGAGCTGGCCTTCCTGGGCTCAGCTCTCACCCTGGACACCCCTCTCTGAGAATCTCACTCCCTCTGAGCTTCAGGCTCTGCTGTAGCCAGTGAGCTTACCCATGCCTACCTCCTTGCTGCCTAAGGGAAGAGTATGGGAGAACATAGGAATACAAACAACTTGTGATGGAAATCCACTCTTGTGGGTGTTAACTATATATTCACAATGATAAGCCAAGCCCTGTGTGTTCAATGAAAGAAGACTGGCGATGGGTTGTTTTGTAGTGTGACAGACTGAGTAATGGACCACGCCCACATATGTGAGGGGGCTTCAAAGAGTTCATGGAAAAATTTAATTAGCTTTGACTTCCATTTTCCCATGAACCTTTAAACCCTCTCTCCTAAATATCCCAATCCCCAGAATCTCTTACATTGCCTGACGATAGAAAGATCGGTGGGCCCTGAGGACAGTCACAGGTGCTCATACAAGGTAGAGGCAGAGGGAGCTTGGAGAGAGAAGAAAAATCAAACCAAACTCACTGCCATGGAGGCAATGCCAACGCATAGTGACCCTATAGGACAGGGTCGAGCTGCACCAATGAGTTCTCGAGACTGTCACTCTTCATGGGAGCAGAAAGCCCCATCTTTCTCCCCAGGAGCAGCTGGTGGTTTTAACCTGCTGTCCTCTGGGACTGCAGCCCAATGAAGAACCACTTCGCCACCAGGGCTCCTTGAGAGAGAAGAGCAGATGATAATATGACTAGACAGTCAGAGATGGAGCGATGCCGCTACAAGTTAAGGAATACCAGCTGCCCCCCCATAAGCTGGAAGAGATACCCCCTCAAATGTTTATCAGTATGATTCAGTGAAGCTGGCTTTTGACCTTCTGCATCCAGAACTGCGAGACGAGAAAAACGACCATTTGTTTTAGGCTGCAGTGGCTGTGGGGGTGATGTTCCGGAGCAGGCGCAGGAAGCTGACACCCATGGAAAGATAACTGGGCCGGGACATACAAGACCTGGATCAAGCTCAGGCCCTGACACTCTCTTCTGTGGGATGCCAGGCCCCTTGTCCTGACCTCAGTTTCTTAACCTCTGAGTAGGATAATCACACATTGCTTCTACTGGGTTATTTGAAAGATGCACAGAGATAAAGCATGTGCCGGCTCCACTGTAGACATGTAACAACGTGCCTGCCATACTTTCAAGTTTTCATTTCGGCAGAATTCGGTGAGCACCCAGAATTTAAAACCAACAAAACCTAACAGCATGTTGTTGGGGAGTGTTGACGGCGGTCATTGTCATGAGGACACTTGGACAGTTGGTCTCAAAGAGGCAGGAGGCAGTAGACACCACATTGGGGCACTGCTTCTCTGCTTGAGGTTTGAGGACCAGGCAGGACAATCTGGCAGAGTCCAAGGGTGACCACCATGACCATGGGAGGGGGCTGCTGGAACAAGGAAAACACGATCATTGGGAAGGGGGCACATCTTGGAACTATTTGATCCCAGGTCTGGCTGCCAGTGAGGGAAATTCAGATAAGGTTTCTGGGTCCAGATCATAACAAAAATCCTATTACTTTCAAGTCAGTTCCAACTCAGCAACCCTGTAGGACAGAGTAAAATTCTGAGCTTGTAAATCATTATAGGAACTGACACCTTCATCCCACCCACCCAGGAGTGACAGGTGGATTTGAACCACTGACCTTGTGATTAGCAGCCCAATGCTTAGCTTTCAGCACAACCATGGTTCCTTGGTCCATATCCTAGATTTCTAAAATAAATCCCATCACTTGATATTTGAAGTCAGACTTCAAATCTGCACCCGTCAAAACAGATCTAGGGACCGGTTGGCCCAGCCCAGAAACAGTGGCAGGCACACTGTCCAGGGTTTCCGCAGCGTGCCCCAGAGCCAGAGCTAGCCTAGCCATGGAAGGCTGAGCCCCAGCTCAGAGAGCGGGGTGCTTCTGGAGCCCAGGAGACCTGGGCCCTTCAGACGGCATGTAACTCATGACCTAAGAGAGAACACAAGACTGGCACAGCTATTCAAAGGTTTTAGCTTGAAAACGGAGGCAAGGGAGTAGAGGAAGAAAAGAATTAAGAATTAAGTCAGAACCTGAGATGGATGAACATTATTTCTAAAAGTTGTGTGCCAGATGAGAAAGAGCTAAGAATCCCATTGAAGACTGTAGACAAGGATGGGATTTGGGTGGTTCTCTCTCTCTCTCTCTCTCTCTCTCTCTCTCTCTCTCTCTCTCGTGTGTGTGTGTGTGTGTGTGTGTGTGTGTGTGTGTGTGTGTGTGTGACTGGCTGTGGCCTGTCAGAGGTTGAGATAGAACAACTTGCTAATGGACACATGGCATGTTGGGCCAGAGCTGGACCTACAACAGCTGACCTTTGCCAGATCTGTAAACTGGGAACTGAGGAGTATGATCTTTATGGGGCTCTTTGCTTGTGAAGCTGAGAGATTATTTTCCAGACCTTGTCTCTTTTCTAATCAGCATCTATGGTTTAGCAGCTAATCTGTGATCTCTGATTACACCTCAAGTTTGTGAGCATCATCCAAGGAAAGAATGTGAAAGGAGAAAGGGGGGATTTCAGGGAACTAAAAGTAATTAAGCATAATCAGTCTTTGGAGATTAGCCATTAATTTGGAAGTAAAATGTAAAATGGCCTTTAAAGTAATAAGGGATAATATTGAGCCACTGTAATATCCAGCTTGGGAAGTAACATGCTGATAACATTGCGTGGGGCAGGGTAATACATGTAGCAGTCCTCTGATTTTCATGGAATTAATGATGGCGGGTTCGTTTTGCTGCTGATTTAAGATAACGTTTCATAAATGGCACATTAAGGAAAATGTGACAAAATTGCACCTAAGGAGCTGAGTAGACAGGAAATGGCAGCCCCTTGAACACAGGGATTTGATGATATTTTAAGTCTAATGCGTAATCAGGAGATATTTACAACTGTTTATTTTAATGCCTTGAAATGGCAGTTCAACCGAATTAGGGAAGTCTCCTGAAGGGGCTTGCTTGGTACTTTTAATCAGTTGGTAGCCTCCGAAACAGAGACTGGAACACCATTGAAGAAAAGACCTGACAGTGTTTGAAGACAACAGCAGAGATGCCGCTTAGTCATTGTGCCAGAGGAGATGTGATGCCGGGCTGATCCACGATAGATAAGGCCCATAACAAAAGGGCTTTTCTGTTTCTGAATTCAAACTATACGTTCACTAACTTTTTGTTCAGGCACTAGCTTCACAGTGGAGGGATTCGCTAGCAGGTGGGGAGACAAAAACAAACTTGTCTCTTCACTTACTGTGCTATAGGTATTATGTGCCCCAGTTCTTTTAGTGGGTAAGGAAGGACCTGGCATGTGGCAACATGCTTATGATCTGAGTGAAGATGCAGGGTAAAGGTTCTCATTTGTAATTGTGCCTGTGTGTATATTTCCTGTATGTGTGTGGGGCGGGGGTGAATGGATGAAACAAAAAAAAGTTATTGGAGCAAAATATTCTAAATATTCTGGTTTTCCAGATTTAGCGTGTGTTCAATTTGCATCATTGCATTTATATTTTTCAAGTTTTCCATAACTTTGCATTACTTAGTGATTGAAATGTAACCCTGATTGTTACTGGCCACGTGGTTAACCAGCATATGTGCAATGGAGGACATTAGAACTCTAGGCTCAGTCTATGGAAAATTAGTATAAATCAATCAATTGTTTTGATTCTTTATCACCCTGAATTTGCCCTTGGTTTTAGGTCAAGGCTCTCTTTTGATTTTTTTTTTTTTTAGTATATAGGCAGTTTCTGCGTTAACAGCAACTTACTTCCACACAATTTATAGTTAAGAACCATCGTCCTCCCTAAAGCCGGTTATATTAAATATTTGAGGCATATTCAATGGTTCATAATAGCAAACAAATACTATTTTGCAACAGGCATCCAAGCACAATTATTATCGTAGAGTGATGATGTGAAAGATGTTGCCAGGTAGCTGAAAGTGTGTAATGTGTTCCCTGCGTTGAAACATGCACTATACAAGAAGGGAAACATTTGGCTGAGTTTGGTTATGAACTGTATGGTATCTGTTTCCACTGAGGTACAAATTTGACTTCAAGATTGACTTGAGAATGGAACTCTTTCATAATCAGAGGATTAACACAAGCAACATGGTTATGACATGGTTACGGTATTCCCTGTCGTGTGTGTGTGTGTGTGTGTGTGTGTGTGTGTGTGTGTGTGTGTGATTATTTAATTTCGCTGCTTTGGGTAATTGATTACTTCATGTGTGTTGCTCTAGTGAACCTATCTGGGGGAGCAACACATTTTTCTCCTTTTCCCAGAACAGTCTTTAGTAAGTACTGAGCTGGTGATGTGGATTTGGGCAAATGGCGCAGCCCCCGTATGTACCATTCCTACGTGCTCTGTGTGGGTGCTCTGTGAAACATAAGATGATCCCTGGTAACACTGGGATTTCTTCACTGCCTGAGCCCTCAGTTGCACAGCCCCTGTTCCCAAGCTTGTGTGTGCTCCGCTCAGAGCGCGAGACCCCGCTGATGAACCAGCCTGGAGAGTGACTGAGGGCGTCATGGAATTTGGAAACCATTAGAAAGCTGGGCGATTTCATTATTCCTTCCTTGAAATAATCCCAGGACTGCTTTCAGTGACATGGTTCCTTCAGCAAATAAAGATAAGCCAAATCCCTGGGCACTCCAAGAAGGAGAAGAGTCTCTAAATTAATTCCCGGTTCAAATAATTCAGCAGTATTTGTAATATTCTATGCATAAATTGGCAATTTGCTAGAGAGATCAGGAAATGATAAAGGCTTTCTCCCCTCCTCCCATCCCATCCCCATCTTAACAACTGCTGAGGCAGCTATTGGGATAAAATAAATGTTTTATCCTTAATAAATGTCCTATCAGATAATGCACTGATTAAGGGTGTCCAACCCTTCCCCCCTCAAAGCAATTATTTTTCATCAGAGAAACGCAAATATATGGGCAACCGAAGATGGTTTTAATATACTTTTCATCAAGGGAAAGTTTCGGATGAAAAACTAATACCCCAATAATATCAAGAAATACAGAAATAATAATGCTTCCTTCCTTTCTCAATTGATAGACTGTTTCATTCTCTTGCTTTGTGATTATTTTTGCCTTTTCCTCGTGGCACTAGATCTGTCATTTGGATTACTAAATAATCCAATCTTCACTTATCTCTGGAATCTCTTTCTTCCTTCCCACTCGCACATATCAATTGTGTGATTCCGAGCTCTTGTTGCCATGGGGGGTGGGGGTGTCTTCCGGAGGGTTACTTAATCACACCCCTCTCCCAGTGCAGTTTGAATGAGTGCAAACCAAACACACTTCAGCTTGGCGGTAAAACTAGGCTGGAGAAGATTTGCTGTTAGGCTTCTTGTTCCAGGGCCCCCGTGTCAATACCTGGTTGACCTCATGGCATCAACCTTGGGTCTGTAGATTCATCCAGTTAGTCATAGGTATGAGCACAGCACCTCCCAGAAAGTCTCATGGCTTGCATACTCACACGTGCACGCGCGCACACACGTAAGAGCACGTGCTGGAAGCCCTTTCCCTGGTTGGCTTGTTACTCTTACGCAGCTCCAGAGGCTTGAGAGAGTGTACGCCAACAATGGGCTGACAGCTGTTCCTCGTTTCGTAGGTTCCATTTCTAAAGCCTGCACACACAGGGACCCACAGTTGGGTGGGATGAAAGAGCAGAAGCTCTGTCCCCTAATTAATAACGGGCAGCAATTCCCATTGTTGCCAGCCTCTTTCTCATTTCAGACTCTGTTAACCTCAGTCCTCTATCTGGTCCTTGGCTGGCTGAAATCACCTGCCCAAACCAATGATAACAATGTGTGTGGCTTTCTAGATATTCATGGTAACATTGTCCCCTTAGCATGGTATCTGAGGTCCTTTGGGATCGACCTTCTGTCTCCCCCTATCAGGCCATTCTCTCAGGTCCTTTAGCCAAGCTTGTTTATACCCATTGCATTATTTTTCACAGCGTATTTTCCTTGTTGGAGTTTTTCTCATCTCTCCAACTAGACCTATGCAACTTGCTAGTTGGCATTTAGTTGTCGCTTGGTGATGGGTGAGCCGCTCTGCCTCCAGTGACCCTAGGTAGAACTGAACAGAACCTCACCTGATCCTGCACGGCCCTCACAGTCGCTGCCAGTCTGAGGTCCATGGCATGCGCTTTAGGCACCTTCCGATGTAGGGACTTCATCTCCCAGCATTATACCAGACAGTTTTTATTGTTTGTTTGTTTTGTATTGGCTAATTTTCAAATGTAGATCTCCAGGTCTTTCTCTCTAGTCTTAGTCTAAAAGCGCCACTGAAATGTTTGTATCATGGGTGACTGTGCTGGCAACTAAAGACCAGAGGTCTACATCCTATCAAGCCAGCACAGTAGGACAAACTGATGAACAGTGTTGGTGTATAGTAGGCTTGCATTCATTGTTTGTTGGGTAACTAAATGAATGAATATATATAAAGAGTAAAAACCCTTATCTTTAATCAGTCTAGAAGGAGAGAGTCAAACAGATTTCTCGAGATTCATGGAAATCACTATTTTTAATGCAATTCTTCACAATTTTAATGGTGTCCTTAAAATAATAATGAGATTTGTTATTATCAGTGGAATCAAATAGAATAAGAGCCCTCGCCCCATCTAGGGTCCTTCAGGGTAAGTCACAATGAGTTCTTAATCCAATACTTAGATTGCAAGGACTGATTTTACCTTCTCTGAAATTTTATCCACCTTGCCGCAGAAGCAAACGCAGGAGCATGGGCGATGAGCCAGGTTTGCACTGGTATTTAGTCAGTGATGGCTGAAGGGTTTAAAAAAAATTTTTTTTAAGTACATAGGAAGGGCAAATGACGGTATCTTTACATTGGCTATAAATGGAATTTCCCCCTATTATTAAATTGACTCTTTTAAGTTATAGAGGAGTCTTCTTTGAATTCTTTGACTCACTAATACTGGGGTAACTGGCTGCGATTTATCCTGGAGGGTTAAAGGAAACGGAAGACAGCCTGAAGTGCCTTTCGCTGCCATCAGCCTGTGGGCCGTGGGCTAGGACGCTTCTGTAGGACATTTACTCCAGAAGGGACTGTGACGAAGGCCAGTGGCTCTTAGCCCCTCCATCAGCCCCCGGTGCACTCCTCCCAGCCCCTCTGATCACACAGAAAGTCCAGGACATTTCCTGCTCCTTGTCTAAGACCATTGTCTTCGAACAAAGAACCAGGACTTCGCCCAGCAGGTTTTGTTTGGAAGAAAAGATTTTTCTGGGACCAGCCAAGAGGGAGCAGGGAATAAAAAGCAATAACTTTCTCTAAATGTTAATAAGCAAGTTAAGAGGGAGCTCTTTTTTTTTTTTTTTTTGCCTTTGCTTTCTATTGAAACTGAGTTGATGAAAGTCCTGAAATGAGAAAATCTAGGGGCAGCGGCTATCAGCACTTGTCTAATGATGTCTCTTTTTGTCTCCTCAAGAGTGTGTTTAAGCTTCTTACTGGCTGTTTCCATGTACTCGAGGTTATTGGCTGTACAAAACTCTAAGCCTTTACCTACGTCTTTTACAAAATTATTCAGCTCTGGCAAGGCTAGACAACTCTAAAAGGTTGGTCTCTAAAGACACATCTGGGCATGTGTTGCAGCTTGCACGCATCCTCGCAAAATATCCCATCCATCTCAGCATATCAATAGGTCCTAAGGACCCTTGTGATTCACTGTGATATCAAGGCCATGTAATGACTGGGCTTTAAGAACTGGTGCTGTAAACGAGCAAGCCCAGAATGCTGCTTTTTCTTTTTGCAACAGGATCTTTCCTGCTAAAAAACCCATGCATTTACCCAGATAGTTGACAATTTAACGGGCACATTCAAGAGGCAGTTATTCTTAATGGTGAGTTCTGGTGGCTTTTTGAGGTAACTCAAAGAGATAAAACATTATCTATTTTTTTAAAATGGGAACATGGAATCGCTTGGTTAATGATGCTTATTTTGTCTTATCAAGCTGCTGACTGCTGAATGAATCTAAGATGGGCCCAGATATTGTCTAACAATAAGCATGTATAAATTACAGAGAGGATCAATTCTTACCAGAGTTGGCAATTAGAAAACTTGGGAAGATTTGTGGGAGTGCATTACTAAACTCCTAAAGAGGAGTGGCTAGGTCTAGCTTTCTGAGTCAGGAAATAAGGTAGCCCCCAAGGAACTTTTCTGTCTACATTTGCTGGTAAGGATTTTATAGTGTGATGGACCCTAGAAGACAAAGGTTATGGTGTTGGGTGGCCGCTTGTCCTAATGCTCGTGGATTATGACCGCCTTGGGTAGGCCCTACCCGAGTTTTACACATATTCTTTCTTCAATGCTTATAGCCCGAGTTTGGAAAAGATATTGAAACAGTGATACATTGATGGCCTAAATAAATACACTACCAAGCATGACAGATTGGAGGAGAATAGAATGCCTTGCAATTCAGGTGCACTCCTCACGTTTGTCTCCATGTAGAACTCTGACAAACCACATGGTCTAGGGCAATGGATTTGATTCATCTGGGCAAGGGCATGGATCTACTTTTAGCTCTTCTGCTAACCAGCTCTGTGGTCATTGGCCAGAACATTAGCTTCTTTGGTTTCCTGCTGGGCGCTTGCGTTCAGCACAGCAAAAGCTTCTGAAGTACTTGTGTACCAGTCTTGATTCCAGGTGCAAGTATCCTAAGGGTAAGAGATAGACCCTGCCTTGCAAGACCACCTTTAAAGAGGAAAACGGAGAGACAGACCTGCTGAATCCTAATTACACTGTGAACGTTACCAAAAAGGGAATTAACGTAAGGCACACAGAGTAGGACAGGCTGGTTTTGTTTTGTTTTTCTCTCCTGAATAAAGATGATCGCATTTTGGGTAGATGCCCTTGAGTCAGTTCTGATTCATATCAGCCACATGTACACCAGAATGAAACATTGCCCCTCCCTGCGCCAGCCTCCTTTGCTGCCAGAGCTCATTCCTGCTGCTACGGTGTCAATCTACTTCTTTGAGGGTCTTACTCGTTTTCATGAATCTTCTACTTGATCAAGCAGCTTAACCGAAGAAGAACTACCTGAGCAGAATTTTCAAAGGAGTGGGGAGTGTAGCCATCGCTAGGCATACAAAACGTAGTGGATGGGATGCAGTGGAAGAGAGAATACTAAAACATTCTGTGAAAAGTCATAGCATGCACAAAGGCATGGCATGTTCTTATTACCTAGTAACTAGACAAAGAATATTGAAAATGCCATCGACTGCCAAAAGAATATACGAGTCTGTCACGGAAGAAGTACAGCCAAGAAAGCCCCTTAGAGATAAGGATGTCGTTGGCTTTGAACATGTGTCAGGAGACCTCAGCCCCCGGAGAAGGACATCATGTTTGGGAGCGGGCCAGTGAAAAAGAGGAAGGCCTTCCACCAGATGGGCTGCCACAGCAGCTGCCACAGTGGGCTCAAACATAACAATCGTGGGTGTGCCACAGAACCAGGCAGGGATTTGCTCCGTTGTACATAGGGTCACCGTGAGTCAGAGCCAAGTCCATAGCACCTGACAACAACAAGTCACCAGGACTACTCACTCGAAAGCTTTGTGAGGTCAGAGTTGTTGTCTTCGTCACGGATGTATCTCTAGCTCCCAGAATACGACCTGGGACCGGATCCTCAATAAACAAATGAACGAGGGAGCAAAGGAATGATCAGAAAGCCAAGTGTGGATGCTTTCATATCTATATCTATATCTATATCTATATCATATATATCTATCATATATATCTCTATCATCTATATCATTTATACCTATATCATCTATATCTATATCTGTCTCTCTAAGGTCAACTTTAAAAGGTCAGTTACTAGGATTCTTATATAATTTGTCTTATTTCTTCAGCTAGACCCAAAGTTTCTCATGGGAAAAAAGCATCAGAAAGCCTTCAGCCTCTAGTATTACATCATTTATTCAAGCCTGAGTCACTGTGGACGGTCTTGGTAGAAGGTCAGATATGTCCCTGTCCATCTCTAAGGACCATGACCTTAACAGGACTCCCTTGTTAGAGGAGCAGCAGGCGGATGAAGCCTGATCATTATCCTCGGAAGGAGGAAAATGAAGCTACCACAGCACCTCTAACGCAGAGTCTTCACTGCATCTCCTGGAAGGGAGGACAAAGTGCTGGGAAAGAGTCAATGGGGATTAAATAACATTCCATGTACCATAATGAAGGCCTGAGCCAACGCAGATACCTGTGGTTAAAGAAAATCACAGCTCTTCCACCAGTAGCACAGTTGTGGGCGTAGGGGACCTTCCTGTTTCATTATTCTGAGGAATAGCATTATCAGGGAATGGCAAAGATTTGAGCTTCAAAATCAATATGTGCTGAGAATTACACGGCAGGAAAGGCAGGAGCTATAATACTTTGAGCACTGTTTTTATAGTCAATTTTGAAAAAGTCCATGAATTCAAATTCAAGGACATGCTTGTAGCACTGGCACTTATCAGCTAATATAGTCATATTTCTTTATATGTATGTATGCTTTAGTTCAGAAATAGTTAATGATAATATACTATTTATCCAGCAGTGTTATAATTCTGTGATGGATTCATGACTGCAGTTCCGACCCTAGTGTACCATTGTATTACAGTAGTTTGGACTCTTGTCATCAGTAGATCCAAATTTGTTTATTACCCAAACAGAACTCAAATTAATGTCTTGCTCTTCTAGGCAGGAAGCAAGGTTGGCTCCATGTAGTCGTCATTCAGGGCCCATGCTGAGCAGGTGGTGCTGTTTCCTGTGTTAACACAGCTGGCAGAGAACAAGCATGGGTGAGCTCTGGGAGCCGGCCTTAAGGTAGCTCGGGTCACGTTCATTTATATTATATGAGCTCAAACCAGTCACAGGGCAGCACCAGTCTCCAGGGAGTCTGGGAAATGTGGTCTTTGCATGTGCCCCGAAGGAAGAACACCCTGCACTTTGTTGTGGGAGCAATCTACCATGGAAGTTGAGTTAAGTTCAAAATTCACAAGAGAAAGGAAGACTGTGTAAGTGTATTGATTCCTATAGGGTAAGCCCCTTGCTTTACATTTACACATAAATTATAGCATACTGTCCCTAAATCAGGAAAAAAATGAGGCTTTCTACTCCTCTAGATAATTGCAGTCTCGGAAATCCACAGGGAAGTTCTACCCTGTTGTGTAGGGCATGTTGAGTGAGAATGAACTAGAGAGCAGTGCGTTTGGCCTGAGCCAGTCCTTCATATCTCTCTGTGAGTTTGGGTTACATGTCGTTACCCTGGTTTTATACAAGGAGATGGAGAGTCAGAGTGTTTTAAATAACAGTTCTTGGTGTTTACTTGAGGCCACAATAAACGGTGGATGGAATGTCGGATGCTGTTCCCCTCTCTGCTAGTAGCAGAGCAACCAACAACATTTTCTGTGGTCAAAGTGAGATGGAAATGGACTTGGAGTCTTTAGTGACAAACAAGTTCGTCTCCAATAATAATACTAATAGAATCATGTGCACTGGCCAAGAGTAATAATGCACTCAATACAACCCTGTACTTCTCAAGGTAGAGTTTGTGACTTCTGACCTTCACCTTCAGCATCATCAGCTCCCCTAGTCGGTTCCTTTGCCTGGTTGATGGTACAGTATGCTGCTAGTTGGAGGTTAGTTGGTGATAGTTTACTTAACTCTAAGACAGGGAGGGGACAGAGTCTTCTCTGCTCACTTATTGGTTCATTTATTTATTTGCTCCTCTACCCATCTATCCTTTATAAGTCCAGTTGTCATTTTTCATTCCCTCATTAAAAATGTCTAGCAGTTTCTTCTGCCTACTGAATGTACCAAGCACTGTTACTCATTTGAAACAGGAACACACAAAAGTTCTCGTCCCTCACTTTTGAAAAGCTCACCGTCTCATCAAGAAGCCAGACAAGGATAAGGTTGATTAAAATGTTAGAAAGTTTCCAAGAAGACATGGGGCAGAAAATGCCTAAGAGATAAGAGCACCAACTTTGCCTGGCTGCATAAAAAAGGACTCAAAACCAAGGTCAATGCCAGGAAAAGGATTCTGGTAGTAAATCTTACCGGGAGCAGGCAGCCTCATCTTTCTGCCTGGAGAGGTTGATGAGTTTGAACCTCTGACCTTGCAGTTAGAAACTCAATACCCATCCCACAGCAACACCAAGGCCTCTTCAAAAAGGGAGCAGATCTTGGGAAAGGAACACTTTTGCCAGGTTAGAGAAGTCTTAGGTAGAATACTGTAGGGAAAAGAAAGACCACAGGTAAAGGAAATGTATTATTCTAGAATGGTTTGGGGGAAATTGCCCACTAAAAGGTTCCTGGGAGGGGTAGCAAGAGACATGATGGGCTGGATCTAAATGTTGAAGAAAGGCACACCCATCAGGCTGATGTGCTGGTTTGCCTCCTTGCCAACGCTGGCTGCTGTGTGGTTACAAAGTTGAATCACTGTCCTTGGTGCAGGGAAGGTGACTCTCAACACTGGTGGCTGTTACATGTTGCCCGGAACAGAGTATCGCTTCAGGCCCTTCTGCTGCCACCCGGAGGCCCCTCCAGAATAGCTCCTGAGCACAGGAGCCAGAGTTGCATACGGAGCATTGAATACAGCCTTGTCCAGCAGACAAACCTGCTCTGCAAAAAAAAAAAAAAAATCCCAGCAATGAGCAACAAACTTTAAAAAAACCAATTCACTGCCACTGAGTCCATTCCAAGTCCCAGTGACCCCAAAGGACAGAGTACACCTGTCCCTGTGGTTTGGGGAGGCTCTCACCTCACAGGAGCAGCCAGCCTTATCTCTGTCTTTCTCCTGTGGAGCAGCTGGTGGGGTTCAAACTGCTGAACCTGCGGTTAGCAGCCCAGCTCCTAACCTACCTGCTCCGGCACCAGGGCTCCTGGCGGAGATGCAAACAAGAGGAAGGAGGCTAGTTACAAGGGAGAGGAGCCAGGGCTTTTCACTTGGAGCCTATATTCGGTATCCTATTGTGTCCTCTAACAGGATGCACTGTAAATCCTAACCCCAATCAACACATTGTTATAATCCCAATTGGGAATAGGATTTCTTTGTTATATTGATGGGCAGTGTTAATGTAAGGTGTGTCTTAAGTCAATCTTGCATGGGCGAGAAAAGAGGTCAATTAAACAAGCAGCCAGCAAGCAGACCTGGGGAAGGAAGATGCAACTCCGTGTGACCGGCACCCAGGAGATAAGGACCTTCCCCAGAAATCAGCAGAGAGAGCCAGGGAAAGCCATCTCCCTAGGGCGGGCACCCTGCATTCTGACTGCTTGCCTCCTCACCCTGAGAAAATACATCTCCGTTTGTTATCGCCACCCACTTGTGATGGCAGCACTAGGTAATGAAGTACGGTTGAATCTCCCCAACCCCACTAATCTGCACAATGCACACATCTGAAGTGTAGGGTGGGTAAGATCCCTTCTCCCAATGTACTCTTGTAAAGGGTTACAGCCTTGGAAACCCACAGCGGTACTTCTAGACTGTCTCACATGGCCGCTCCGACTTGGAATTGGCTCAATGGCAGTGAATTTATTGTTATTAATATTAATATTAATTTGTTCAATCAGGAAAAAATACACATGCCGACACATATCCGGGTGCACACACACAAAATTGGGGGGCAAAGGGACAGACAAAATGTAACAGGGCTACAGTTCTGCGTATGTGAATGTGTGTGAGAGGCCCAGCATTCACCACTGAGCCTCTATGGATTTTTCAAGTGCATCTCAGATGTTACATTCATTCACCGTGATTGCAGGGACCACACGTAAGGACACCAAGAAAGGCAACCCTTAAGAAAGATTAAAATAAGAATAATCACCGAAAACACGTGAGTATTGATCCACCATGGCTGATCAATCACATCTTGCCCACTTAGCTGGTGGATAATTAGTGCTGTGGGGTGGGGTGGGGTAGGAGGGCTTGCGTGTAAGTGAGAGGACATCAGGGAGGAGGGGGCTCGCTGGTTGCACCCACTTTAGGACCCTGCAGCAGCTGTTAACAACCCATTTCAAGTCAATTCCACAAGTATTTATTGAGTGTCTACTAAGTACAGGGATTGTGCTGCCAGAATCACAATGATCAAAGGATACTGATCTAAAATTGCCCTCCTTGAAATTCTCCCAGTTGGTTTATTGTGTTTCTAATGGTGGCTCTAGGGAGTGACAAATGGAGACTGTCTAAAAATGTAGTTTTGTTGAAATGTGTTTTGAAATGCTTGAAGAGAGGGGGACGCTGGGTCTTTTCTAAGGGAAAAGCAGGTTTAAATGCAGTTTGAAGAATGGTCGGTGTAGTGTGCGCCTTAGTGTTTACTGGTAGCTGTTAGGATCTTTAACAATAAGTGGCTTTACAGTCACGCTAAATGGGATTAGAAAACTAAACCAGAGAATAATGCAGACTTTAGAAAGCAATGAGAGAGGGATGCTTGCAAACCTACGGAGTTACCTTGTTGCTGTTGCTATTACTGGTGTTGTTGTTGTTGTCATCATTGAATGTTCGATTGTTTTCCTCCTCTCCTTCCTGCTCTCGTCTTGAGAAGGGACCAAGGATACCAGACAAGGAACAGGGCCCCAGACATCACATGTTCTGAGCATTTCTGGGTGGCCCCTATCTCCTTTTTTTCTCTCTGCCTCTGGCTCAAGGACAGTTCTTTTGTGACCCTTTGATGCAGAGTTACAGGTTAGAGACAGAGAGAAGCCACCGAAAATGCTTTTGCCCCCAAGATGCCTTGAATCCTGCGTGCGCACACACACACACACACACACACACACACCACATGATTGGGATGGGGGGACTGTAAGGATGCTTTTGCTAGGACCTTGTGATTGACTGCGGACATCACCACGTATGTTGTTAGGTGCCATCAAGTTGCATTCCAACTTACAGAACCCTGGCCCCAGGGTTGAGCTCGTGGCTGCAGACGCCATGGCCCTCCTTAGTGTTCCGTGTCTCCTCCACATCCTTCTCTTAGCCAGCATGATGATCTTCTCCAGGGATTAGTCCTTCTTGGTGATATGTCCAAAGTAAGATTAAGTCTGGTCATCCCTGCTTCTAAGGACCATTCTGACTATATTTCTTCCAAGACAGCTTTGTAATTGAAGAGGTCATTGAAAAGACCATGGTTTGGGCACAATTGAGTCTTCAAAATTACATCTTTGCTAAATTGAAAGAAGTCTTTAAATGTCCCCTTCTGAAGCCAGCTTTTCTGGCAATCTGGCATTTCTCTGTCAGTGTACCATTGCAACCGTTGTTTAATTATCTTCAGCAAAATTTTACTTGCATCTGATGACAACCTATCGCAATGTATTTATCAGTTCTTTATCCGACTCTTCATCTTCTCCGCACTTGCATGAGGTATTGGGGTACATCTTTCTCTTTACAGTTGTTCAGCCAATAATGTAACTTTGTTGACTGATCCTTAACAAGGGAAAAGTGGTTTAATATTTCAGTACACTTTCAGGGAGCACCTCATCTGTGCTAGTACCATGTTAAGTGGTAGGGATACGATGATGGATAAGGTGGTATCTGGAAAATTTCTGTAGAGCAACTCTGGGTTTGTTTTTTTTTGTACATCCACCATACTGCTAGATGAGTACAGTACAGGTAGATACAAATGTAACTGTGGCTCTTTTTTTTTTTTTTAATGTAGAGAGACAGGTTTAGCTAGGATATCCCAACAGGGAAGCAGGGAGGGACAAAGCCTGCACTTATTTAAAATAGGGACCTTCCCAGGACAAGGGGGATTCTCATAGGGAACTGATGCAATTAGCCAAACATTGATAGTAAGAGTCTGCTTTGTGGTTTCATTTCATACATTGGGTCTGTAATGGTAAGCATGATTTAATTACTAAAATGTTAATTTCCATATCCATTATTTATCCTTTCAGACCCTCCTCCTCAGCTCCGGCGCCACTCACTCGGGCCCATGTGTATCATCCGTGTCTCTCATTTGTTAACCCAGAACATGGAAGCCGTGATGGACATTGGACATGCGATCACAGGATTTGTTAGAGTTCTGGCGTCCCCAGCTCGTTGTCGTTACTAGTTTCAGTAGCTCGTCTGTCTTCCCCCATTTATCATGTGAGGACAGGAATGCTTTCCTTCGATGATGTCCATGAAATCTGGTGGCTTCTAAAACGGCTTCATGTGTCGTTGTTGCTTCCCTTTATTTCTCTCGGACACCTAGTCACCTCGCGCCTTCCACAGTGTGTGGCATGTGAAGATGGTTCAGACACGTGTATAAGAAAACCATTATTGAATGAGATGATCTTAACAGTTTTCACCTTGTCTTTTCAAAGGTGTCATTGTTTATTTCTCTACTGAAAATTCTAATTAAGAATGATGCCTCCTGAATCAGCTTCTCAAATCCTAAAGGGTCTTGCCTTTTGCGCATATTTATTTTGTCCTCTGCCTGCTCCATCCACGCAGGTCTTCCTGTGGGGGGAGGGGCTTTAAGGAATACTCAGCCAAGAGCAATACCTCTTGCTTCATTTGTTTTCCGTCACCATTTGTTAAAGGGCTGTTCTCAATATAATGACAGTACTCCCAAGCTTGGTGGGATTGGGGTGGGGTTGGGGGTGGGAGTGCTGGCGACGTAGCAGGATAGAAAGAAATGAAATCTGAACTTGAGTAATGGTTCCATTCAGAATCATCAGGGCCCAGAAGGAAGTCAGCTGCTGGCAGAGACAGACTGTTTGTTCTTCATCTCTGAATTCCCAGGGAAGGGATGAGCTCACAATGGGGAATCCATAGAAGTTTGTTGGTTGGATGGACAGATAAATTAATTAGCAAACTGACAACTGACCTGACAGACGATGAAAGTCTCTGAGAATCAGAAGGAAGGGAATTTATTAGTGGAGTGGAATGTTTTGATTTTTTTTTTCTAATTCTGAAAAGGAACCTAATTAATTCTTCTGGGTTTTGTCAGAGTGAAATAATCCTTTCGGTAAATAAAAAAGAAAAATAAAGACATAACCGTTCTCTCTAGGCAGGGGAAACCGAACAAGCACCATTCTGGAGGGGCAGAGACATCGCTGTTGAAGGATCAGGCAGAGCAGGCTGGCTCAAACCACTGGGAAGTGAGTGGCTGGCTCAAAGGCCTGCAGTTGGGCGGTCTGGAAGGCGCTCCCCAGTGCACACGCGCTCAGGGCCCACATAAGCTGGATCACATTCATTTCGTGTTCCAAGAGCCAGCCTCATTTGCCCGGCTCTGTGTTAGGCTTGATCTCCCCTATACTGGAGATGTACACACAGCACATGAACAAATGAGACGCGGTTGGGGCCTTTATGAAATGCAGAGCCTCAAAGGAAGGGGAACATTAGACATGTTGTGCACAAGCCTGTACATCCTGGGGACATGCGATGGTGGCAGGTCCTATGTAGGGGTCAGGTGGCGATGTGACGAAGGACCGCTGCTGGGAAAGGACATCTTGTTGGGAGGACCACGGAAGCCCTCTGTGAGATACGTGGACCCAGTGGTTCTCGCCATCAAACATGCCACTGGTCATGAAGATGGCGCTCACACGTGGTCCTGTGAAACACCAAGTCACGTATGAATTAGAAATAATTTGATGACAGCCACTCCTATCAAGAGGTACAGCCTGGGAAAGCCACGGGGGCAGTTCCACCCTGTCCTACAGGGTCTTCCTGAGTTTGAATTGGGTCGGAGGCAGTGAGTTTGTTTTCGTTCAACAACAGTTGGGGATGGTGAGCTCTTTGAGATGGGGAAGCAAGACAGGCGTATCTGGGGACATCACAGCGGAATGGAGACTTCGGTAGAAAGAAAGAGCAAGATAGCTTGTCCGCATCAACATCGACATGGACAAAAAGATACGCTTGTGCCAAAGGTTTTCAAGGTAGAATGATGTTGGTGAACTTGAGCAAGGGGAACCAAAACTATGTCCTAGACTCCTGTAAAAGGCATAGTCGCCAATCCAAACGAGGGCCATTGAGTCCAAGAGTTGTGCTCCTCTGGAACTGGTAAACACATTTATAGACAGAAACAAGATTAAGTCACATCATATGAAGCCCCAGCATCTTTTTAATATACTCAAGGACTCTTCTTTTTTTTTTACTTGCTCATACAGCTCTTACCACAATCCATACATATATCAATGGTGTAAAGCACATTTGTACATTCATTGCCCTCATCATTCTCAAAACATTTGCTGTCCACTTAAGCCCCTGGCATCAGCTGCTCATTTTTCCCCTCCCTCCCTACTCCCCAGTGGTTTTTAGGGCATCAGAATTTTATGGGGGGTGGGGGTAGGGTTGATAAAATATAGAGTACCAGGCTCCACCCCCAGTCCGTCATGCAGTAGTAGGTCTGGGCCCGGGCTGGTCATTCACAGTTTTAAAACATGTTCCAGATGAGACTGATGCTGAGGGCCCTCACAGTGTGAGCTCTGCTCTAAGCTATGGTCTCAGTACCTTCCTCTGCTGTTTCTTAGGCGGAGGAACAAATCTCCTTGCTCCCTCCCTACGTGCTGAAATGTCAACTCACATGCTTCCCCTGACATTTAGCATCCCTCAGTCTGTTGTCCGCTAGTCCTCTTTGGAGTCCCTGTGTGGTACACCTTGTTAGGCCTTTGACTGATCACTGCAAGATAGGGGTTCATGTTTCCTGAGATACACCTCAACAGAAAGACCTGGAGATGTACCTCTTTAAAAAAAGTCAGCTATTGAAAACCCCAAGGAGTACAATTCTACACTCACATCTGTTGGGGTTGCTGTGAATTTTGAATCGACCCCACAGTATTGGTTCTTCTTCTGTATCCTCCCACTCTGAGCTACTGATTGCCCATCTACACAGCCCCCAGACTCACCATCTCCCTCGGTTACCCTGGAAAAATTTCTGCTGCATTTATTTCCTTATGTCCAAATCCATTTCATTCTATGCTTCCCCAGAGTACTTTTAGGGCGTGGTTAAGTAGCTTTTTTAGATAAATCTGATTCTCAAACCCAACTGCACCTCTTAGGAACTTTGCATCTTTGAGCAATCTAGACATTCTCTCTGAACCTTGACTTCTTCAATAAAATGGGAAGGGTGATTTGAAACTTACAAGACTGTTGTTGAGATCAGACTTATTAGTAAATGTGCAAATGCATCCTAAATTTTGAAGTATTGAACAGTAGTTGGTTGGGCCATTGTTTTTGACGAGAGTATGTCTTAGAGTTAAGATATTAGAAAACTGTGTGATTGATGTTAGCAAGAGAAAACGGGAGTGCTATCTGAGAGATCTAGCGAGAGTCAATCTGCCTGTGTGCTGGCTTGGAGCCCTGACTCTGGGAAGAAGTAAACAGATTCTTTTGGATGGATGATAAAGGTAGCAGGCATCATTTATTTTCCTCTCTGCCTCTCCTCTGGGCCATTAAAAGAGTCTGGGGATGGCTGTGTTTAATTGTGAAGCTGCTCTAAGAGAAGATGAATGGGCTCTCCATGGAGGAGGCTGCCTTTCACATGAACAGTGTCTGACTCCTTCTGTTCCTTTTGCAGGTGCCATGCTGGGCACTTGGGCTTCCCCAGGTAGAAAAGGCCCTGACAGAATTCAAATCCAGTGAGTGACAGTCAGTAAAGAGAGCAGCAGGAAGGCCCCCCAAAGGGACAGGATCTCTCCTGCCAAACATTGGGAAACCAGAGTGATGGAGAGGTGGAAACGACACAGATGCATGCACACACGTTCTAGCTCTGTACTCTCCAACGCAGTGGCCGTCGGTCACAATCGGCCCTGCGCATTTTCATTCATTTGATTTAAATTAAAGAGTCAGTTCCTCCATGGCCAAGCCTTATTTCTAGTGCCCCATTGTCACTGGAAAGAGCCCTGGGGACCTAGCAGGCTCAGTGTTGGGCTGCTACTTGCAAGGTCAGCAGTTTGAAATTACCAGCTGGCTGTTGCAGCGGGAAAAGGTAATAAGCTGATCCATTCCTCAGGAGAATTGCCGTTTCAGAAACGCACAGGGGCCGTACAACTCTGTCCTGTGCCTCCCTCTGAGTCGGAGTCACCTCGATAGCAGTGAGGGAGATCGTCACAGGTGGCCAGTGACTACTGCACTGGTTGGTGCCAAGCACTTCTATGGTCCTAGAAAGTCCTGTCGGACAACCTTGTGAAGCTCACTCCTCTTCATCCTCTAGCAGGGCCATGTCTGTTGTCTTCTACCAGTGTCTTCCGTTTGACACCCTCTCCTCTGGGATGGGAAGAAGCCCTGTGGAGCTATTGGATACATGTTGGCCTGATAACCACAAAGTCAGCAGTTCAAATGCACCAGATGCCCCAGCTGCTCCGAGGAGGAAGATGATGCTGTCTGTTCCCATAAAGATGTACAGCTTTTAAAAGAATGTACAGGGCCACTTGTATTCAGTGCACTCAGATACTGATTCGAAGGGTGACGGTTTGAGTCCATACAGAGATGTCACAGAAGAGAGATCTGGTGATCTGTCTCTGAAAATTGAGTCACTGAAAACCCTGTGCAGCCCACTTCTACTTTGACACACAAGAGTTCAAATTAGCTGGACAGCCATTTGTGTTTAGATGGTTCTATTCTGCAAGCTCAAAATTGTCCACACTAAATGCATACCAATCATTTGCTTCTTATCTTGAGGATATCAGGTAATAAGGAAGACAAAAAACATTGATCTATTTGAACTATTGGTGTTGGTGAAGAATAGTGAAAGTACCATGAACTTCCAAATGATCAGCAACAACAACAAAACTACTTTGGAAGAAGTAGAACCAGAAAGCTCCTGTCGAGACAAGAATGACAAGACTTTGTCCCCTGTACTTTGGACCTAGTTTTCAGGAGAGACCAGTCCCTGGAGAAGGACATCAGGCCTGGTGCAGTACAGGGGCAGTGAAAGAGACGGAAGCCCTAGACTATATAAATCGACACAGTAGCTGCAACAATAGGCTCAAGCAAGAACAACGTGAGGATGGTACAGGACCCGGCAGTGTTTCCCTCTGTTGGGCACAGGGTCTCACTGAATGGTACCTCACAACAATAACTTTCAAAGGATGCTCCTCCTGCATCCTGCCTGTGCCGGGGGCAATGTACGACTCTATCGAATCTACACCTTCTAGTACCATTCTTCTGACCTTCTGCCTAGAATGCATCCTTCAACCCTCACCCATTCTCTCTTGTCCAAGCTTTTAGAATTTACCCTTCAAGACTGGTTAATTGTCTATGACGAACTGACTCATTCCAGCCTGTGCTTCTTTTACTCTTTGGTAGCAATTTAATGTCTCGCCATAAAGATCCATTCGCATGCCTGTTTCTCCTGCTGGACTGGGATCTTCTGGAGAGCAAGAACTTAGGCATCATCACCCTGGGGTTGTGGGCCAATAGTAATGGAGGAGATGAAAACTGTGAGTAGAATGAATGAATTGTTGAATCAATTTGGATGCGTTTGGGTGAGTGAATGAAGGGGGAACAAGCCCCGCTTCCCAACCAGATGAGGTCTAGAGAGCCTTTAGAACCAAAGTTCAGTTTTCCCACCTTGTCCTTGTCTAAACACCCTCGGTGACGTCTCAGTCCCTGAGCTACGAACCAAAGAGCTTTGAAGTCAGGATGTTAACCCAGATACCAGGGCACCTCACCCAAGTGTGGGTTCATCATCCTAAGAACAATATAGGTCAGGAGATAAGGAGCCGACCTGACTTCTTTCTCGACAGATGTTGCTAACAGGCTCTGTGAGGACTCCTAATGAAGTGGGCCATCAATTCTGCACTGTGCACACTGCGGCTAGGGCCGATGCTTGCATTGTGATGAGCCCACATTATTCTGTGAGTTTAGCGTTAAGGGGATTAACATGCAAGCCATTAAATTGTGCTTGCTGTGGATTCAGCTGCTCACGGGGAGTTTGTTTTCTGAGTTGAGATAGAAAGCTCAGGACTTGAGAGAGCTCACTGGCACACTGTTTAAATGCTGACAGCTAAGCGAAAGGTTGGCGGTTCAAGGCTCAAGCAGGGATGGCAGGTCTTATTCTTACGATCAAGCAAACTCTATGGGTGGTTCTGCTTCGCAAAGAGTCCAAATCCCCTCTCCTGAAACACAGCAACAACAATAGGGACAAGAAACGTTTATTTTGAAGTTATATACTTGAGAGACAGCAGGTAAATTACTTGAACCTTAAGTTCCAGATCTGTAAATTATAGGTGATGAAGCTTACCAACTCATGTGATGCTTAATGAGCTGCTTTAAACAATTTAAACCCTAAGCTCTCCAGTAAGAAGGATCTATTGTTAATCAAGTATGTACTAAGGGCTCTATGGGCCAGGCCCAGTGCTTAAACCCTTAAGTACATTATCTCATTTAATCCTTCACAGACCCATCGGAAGGTAAATGCCATTCCTTGAAAATGCTTTCTCCTGATTCTGAGCATATGCTCAGTATCAGACATTATAGTAAACAATGTCACAGTGTGTCACCAGCACATCCTAGCAGTTCTATACCACCAGCTGCTCTGCTGAAGAAAGAGGAGGCTTTTATGCCTGTGAACAGATACAGTCTCAGAAACCCAGGGGGCAGTAAGAATTTGCCCTGGTGGGCCTCTGTGAGTTGAAACCCACTCGATGGCAGTGAGGGTTGGAGTTGGCCACATGACAGAAGCCCTTGGTGGTGCTGTGGGGTAAGCCTTGGGCTACCAGCTGCAAGGCTGAGGGTTCAAACCTATCTACCCTCCACAGAGGAAGGTGGCACTGTCTGTTCCCGTATAGAATGACAGTCTTGGAAACCCTACCCAGTTCCCCGCCATCGAGTCGATGTGGAGTCAGTGATCTCACAGGACAGGATGGAACTGCCCCCTCTGAGCTTCTGAGACTAACTCTTTATGGAGTAGAAAGCCTGGTCTTTCTCCCATGAAGCAGATGGTGGTTTTGAACTGCCGACCATTCGGATCAAAGCCCAACTCATAACCACTATACCACTAGGGCTCCTGGAGAGCCCTGCATCCGTCCCACAGAGTCATGATGAATCAGAGTCAACTCAGTGTCAGAAGGTGGGTTCTACCATCTCAGAAAGAATGTGGGCCACCTTGAAGACATGAAAGGCCCCTAGTGCCAGCCAACAAGAACACAGGAACTCAGTCCCACCATGGTAGTAAGAACTGGTTTCTGCCAATGACCTGATGAGCTCGGATATAGATTCTGCACCGGAGCCTCCAAGTAAGAGCCACCTGGCTGACTCCCAGATTCTGGCCTCGTGAGACCCTGCACATAGAAGCCTGCTGCGTCCAGATGGACGCTGGCTATAGAACTGTGGAAAGAACAAGTGGGTGGTGTTTAAGCCCCTACGTTTGAGATTTTTGTCTTGTTTTTACAGCACAGTATATAGCGCAAACGGTAGCTTTATGTATTTATTTATATGAGTGACCCTGACAAGCCCACTGTGGCTGTGTGGATTGCAATGCCAATGGCTAGCGCCCTGCCCCAGGAGGTGTGCAGGGCTGGAACCGCCGTGGTCGGTTTCCAGCGGGGCAGCTCATGGGTTCCAGTCCCAGACCTTTCCGTAGCAACCCAGCCTGCACTATGGGCCGCCAGGCCTCCTTGCTTGTGCCTATCGCACAAGATCCTTTCCTGGAAGACACGGGGAAAGAAAGCTTGTCACACTTAACACACTTCCTGGCATTTAGGAAGCACTTTAAAAAGGTTACCCCCTTTTTTTTTTTTTCTTCCTCCCCTCGCATCATACTCATTTGACAGATGAAGAACTCAGGTCCCCAAAAGGTTAAGCTGCATGTCCAAGATCATAGTTCCAGTGAGAGCCAATGTGAGATCATAGTTGGAAGGCTAAGGCCAGTGGTTCTTCATTTTGAATACACCTTAGCTGTGGATGCTGCTAAAGTCTGGATTCTGAATTCCTAATCACAGTCGGAGCCCTGGTGATGCAAGGGATGAAGCATTGGGCGGTGAAAAGCAGGATTGGAGGTTCAAACCCACCCAGATGCTCCGGAGGGGAAAGATGAGACTTCCTGCTTCTGTAAGAATTTACAGACTTGGAAAGTCCGTGTGGAGCAGCTGCACTCTGTACTGGAGCGTGGCCCTGAGTGGCAGTAGCTGCACTGGCAGTGGGTTTGATGGGGTGGTGGTGAATCATAGTCAGTATCATTCCAAAGGGCTTGCGAGGTCCAGTTCCCTGTATTGGTCAAAGCTTCCTGAAGGCGTTTCACGAACACATCTGTCAGGTTACTGTGGTCCATAGCATGCTCATGGTGGAGAGCCTTTTAATCATCTTTGTGCCCACAGCCTGGCCTGGCACCATGCACTGTTGCTGGTGGCTGTCACCAAACCAGACTCAATGTGCTCACACTGGCTGGTTTTCCGTACCTTGTAGACATGCTAGAAAGCTTTGTCCAACAGCCTTTTGTGAAACCCAAATAGGACAGTATCCTTTCCTATTGGTTGTCTGTCTGTCTTTAATATTGTCTGGTAAGATTCTCCCTACTTCCACTATACTCCCTTTGGCCTTGGGGTGGTGACTAGTGACCATACTTATGTACCTTGGCCCTCCATCGCCCTTGGGGGACTGGCAGTGTGGACCTGGGACACAGTCCTCAAAGCCTCAGAATCCCACTCCCCAGGCCCAGGTCCCCCCACTCCCACCCAAGGGACTTGCTTCTCTTTCTCTCCTTCATCCTCAGAGAAGGCCATGCCCCTTACTTGCCAGCAGCATGTTTAAAATAAGAAGCTCATGAAAAGGAGAAGGCACCAGTGCCCCCCCCCCACTCCCTCCCATGGGCAGAGCAACTGGGGAAAGACCCATGGAGGAGCATCCTAGCACTGAGTGGGCACCCAAAGCTGAGTGTTGGTGCTTGGGTGGTTCATTTTAGTCTCAGGAGTGGGTGCCACTGTCTCTGTTTTTCCTACTCGGCCCTATTTTAAAACCAGCTTCCCTCGCTCAAAGCGGACCACCTCGTTCTCCGCAGGGTAACTCGTCCCCCAAAGGGAACCCTCCAGGGGAAAGAGGAAGGTGGCTCTGACCCTCGGGAGCAACCCCTTCTGACTGAACGCTGGACTGGCCATCATCACGCTAATGACAGCCCCATGCTAATAAAGTCATATGGCCCCTGCTGCCTTTCCAAAGAAATCACTCCACACTGTCAAATTAGTCCCCACCGCTTCTGCTGGGCGCCTGACAATGGAATTGGAAACTACAGAGCTCTCCATTCCTCGAATGCCAAGCCTTGTGAAATTCCCCTGCTTTCATGGCGCCTAATAAATGTCAGCTCACACACATGTTGCACATCAGATGGGCTGCATCTGCTGTGTTGGGAAGGGCGCTCCATTGTGAGATGGGAGGGGAACACCCATGGGAGGGACTTTGACTTCTGGGACCCAGTTTCTGCCCTGAGCCTGGATTTGTGTACTGAGATGCACTCTGTGGCTGTTGTTAGCCATTGTGGACTTGACCCCAGCTGCTGTGGTCCTCATAGGGTTGTCACTGGGGACAACTCTGGGGGAAGTACATCACCAGACCTTTCTTCCAAGTGCTGCCTCTAACTAAGCTCTGCTGAAACCTCTTGACCACTGTGGCTATACTTGAGCTTCCACTGACAGAGCAACAGGGGCTGCATCTGCTGGGCATTGGCTGAGCATCAGCTGCTGCCTGCTGATTGGAACATGAGCATGCTCCCACCAGCCTACCGCGCCCTCAGACTGTCGCTTACCTGTTAGAGCTCAAGGAATAGTCTAAAAATGGCAGCTTCAAGCACCCGTGTAAGGTAGGTGCCAACCAAGTCCACGGGGAAGAAGCACACTAGCCTGTGTGATCCAAAAACGACAAAGAACACAATCCAATTACAATGGAGGAAAAGGTGTCAGAGCTCAAATTGCGGACACCCAATTTGTAGAATTTGGGGGGGACAGTGGGAGCCCCAAATCCATCTGCCGGTTATCTATGAGGATTCAGCCTCTGACAGATCCCCTCTGCCCACAGTTGAGGTATGAGAATAGCCTCACATCAGGCCGAGATCAGTGTAAACTTGATCACACTGCATGCAACTGTGCTATCACAGGGTGCTTGGTCAGTTGATCTCCCTCTTGACCCATTCTGGACTTGTTCTAGGTTTAAATTCATCTTGCTTGTTTCTCAACAGAGGTTTTCTCTGGCTCATTTAGCATTGCTACTGGTCTCTTCTTTCCTTTTGTGTGTGGCACAGATGGGGTGAACATATAGAGACAATCATTGATGTAATAACTTGTCAGGGTCCAGGCCGGGGGGGGTGGGGTGGGGGCGAGGGGAACTGGGGAGAAAATGGTAAGGAGAGGGGGAGCTCTGGAACTGATTGTGGTGATGTACCCACAGCTCTTTTTAAAGATGACTGGACGAGGGAAGGGTATGACGTGAAGTTTTTCACAATGAAACCATTGGGGGGATCAAGAACCGCAGCTTCGTAGGGCAGAGGAACGTTCTGTCGTGGTCATTATGGTTTCTCCACTGCCCAGCAGGTGTAGCAAATAGGTTGAATAAATGATGGATTGCATGAGTGAATGGGTGAATAAACCAACGTCTATTATGCCAGCGGACGAGGTCGGCCTTTGGAGAATGTTTCTCAGGGAGAACTGTGGCCGAGGCTTTTGAGAAGTATATTAGCTGTGCTGGTACAAGAGTCTTAGGGGTCTTATTCTTGGTCCCTTCTGATCCCTAGACAATTAGTCTCCTTGTCTTTCTTGAGACAATTAGTCTCCTTGGCTGTTCATGAGAGGTTGGTCTTGATGCGGCAGGGGAAGCAGAAGGTATGGAGGCTGTGCAGAATGCAGTGGCTTCCCTTCAGCCTCAGAGTTGACCTACTACGAATTGAAGTCAAGGAGAGTTTTGAAATAGCAAAGTAGAGAGAGTCCCTGAATCAGGCAGTTAGTGGCCAGAGCTAGTGAGTCAGAGATTAAGGGGTGCGGGGTAGGGGTGGGGATAGGGAGGATAGCCAAGAGTAATAATTTCTTGAGGTCATATTCATCCTGACTCACAGCATCCCCAAGGGGTCTGAGTAGCACCGTGCTACACAGGAGTTTCCGTGCAGAATCGTTCAGCAGCAGATCACCAGGCTTTTCTTCTGCGGCACCTCTGGGCACTCCAGTCCGTCACGTTTCTGGTCCATGCTGCGTGCCTTGACTATTTGTACTGTGTAGAGTTTCTAGCAGAGAGATACTTATTGCCTTGCAGTTGATCTTGCGAGGACAGGGTAGAACTGAAATAGGATTACTAAGACCAAAACCTTGAGGGAAGCAGACTGCTCCATCTTCCTCCTCTGGTGGGTTGGAACTGTCGACCCTGTGAGCCTCTAAATGCTTAACCAGGGCTCTTTAGCAGAGAGGGGGTAGGGGTGGGGGGCTTGAAATCTGGCAGTAGAGAGAGAGAGAGAGAGAGAGAGAGAGGAGCCTGGCTTAGTCACTTCTAGAATCATTATCCATGAACGTTCGTTTCTATTCTGAAAGCTCCTATTTGCCCTACTTGTTCCCCAAATAGAGTTTATTCTGCAAAAGTGGGCGATGTAAGTTAATAGAGGGGAATAAGGCTTTAGAGGTAGAACCAAGTGAATTTGAAATTGAGTGCCATCACATCCTAGTTTCATACCCTTGAATGATGATTTCTCTCTCGGAGTCTTCATTTCTCCACCTCTAATATGCATTTGACCCGCGTGCCGGCTGTATCACGAGGCAGTGTCATACCTCACAGTGTTATTTGGACAATTGCAGTAGATGATCTGTGGCAAGCGCCTAGGTCTGCGTCTGGGACACAGCATGCAGTCAGTCCGCACTAGTTTTCTTCCTCTTTCGCGCCCCTAGTCAGTCATCAAACATTCATTGGGCACTTGGAGTTTGAGAGGCCCTGCGCTTGGCACAAAGGACACAGCAAGGAAAGAGCAGTCTCCCCACAAGGAGCTAGCTCACAGCGGAGTGGAAGCCACAGACCAGGAAACCGTCGAAGACAGTGTAGCATAGTTACTTTAATAGTAGAAATATGCAGGCTTCCATCATGGCTGCCCCGGACTCAGGGCAGGCAAACTGTCATGGAGAAGGTCGGGAACATGCCAACCTGCAACCCAACCTGTGTTGTATTCTGTGTTTCCCTTTTTAAAATGTTCTTTTAAAAGTAGTCATAGGAATCAGAACGGTTGGGGATGGATTGAAAACAGCGACAAGGTCTCGTGTGTCACTCATGTGTGCAAAGTGATAATTGTAATAGTTAATGTTTACGACCACTAAAATTATTCAGAGTCGTGATTATTAATTCATCTTGAACATGTGAAAGGCAGGTTTTTGGTTCTTCAACACATCCATCTGTGCTTCATTCATTCAGCTCGTCCTCCCAGATCTCTCAGAACATAGATCCTTTGATGATTCTTACTTACAAAGGAGGAAACTGGAGTTTAGCGACCTTTAGTAATTTGTCCAATGCCGTCAGGTTGTCCCTGGTAGAGCTGGGACTTGACCTTGGATCCGTCTGGCTTGAATACCCATGGTTTCTATGAGAACACTGTGTTGCTTCCAGGAGTCCCTGTATTTAGCCAAGAGAACTAGCACGGCTGAGTTTGGCGGTTGCCAATCCAAACTAGGAAATTAGAGATGATGTTTATGCACTTCGATAGCATCACTCAGTTCTAATGATCCTCCTTCCTTATCAGGATGATATTCCTTCTGACAATCTGATAAGTGCCCTTGATAGCTCTGCTATCGTTTAATTCACTTAGCATCTTCAGCAGCTGTTTTATTTTATGTGGATGGGGCGGTAGTTGTATTCTGTGGGGAACCTTTCTCCTTATTGTGCACATCTTCCCTGTTGAATGTTGCAAACCAGGCAAATGGTTAAAACAGTCTGCGAGTGGGAGGCTGCTACACACTTTCTGAGAACTTGTTCGTGGGCATAAACAGATAATACAGACATTGTCAGAATGAAAATTAAAGAGCTCAATTCCAGAGAAATCATCTGTAATCACGAGCAAGATGACTTGGCTGCTTCTTGAGTTCAGGAGTGAAATATAGACGGCTACGCTGTAGACATCTATTTTTCATGTGTTCGGGAGGAGGAATATATGCTTCCATAAACAAATCTTGATTACAATGATCAAATAAAGGGCAGGTGGGAGGCTGGGTGTAACTCACATGCCTTGCAGGTTTCCCCCTGATAATTGGGGTGCTGGGTGGGCATCCAGGGCATCCCATCTGAGATGGAGGCCAGCTGAAGGGCCTGCCTTGGACTCAGACTGGCCTGGGCGGGGCACAAAGAACAGCTGGACTCCATAGTAATGAAAGCGGAGAAGCCAGGACCTAATTTTTGGAAAATGTAAATGGTCCTTCACAAAAAGTCTCCTGCATCCCAATCAAATTGTCTCAAAGTATGTCCATGGCCTTGTTGGTGATAAAATGTTTCAAGCATGTAGATAATTCAAAAGGAATAATAAAAATAAGCACGTTGGCAAAGCTTACCATTTTGATAGAATATGAAAGTGTGTCTTATTTGCTTCTAATTTTTCCCTTTTAGAATTAAATATCATAGACTCAAGTAAAGCCTTCTGCTGTGTGGGATCCTATTTGATCCCTCCCATAAGTGGAAACCAATATTTTGATTAAACATTAAAACCCCTTCACAGTGTTTAGACTTTCACTGCATAGTATATACCTAAATCAAAATGTTCTTGGGGTGCTATGCTTCAAAACCTTCAAAAACAGGGATTCAAACTGAACATGGTCAGATGACTTTGCTTTTATTGCTCAGTATTGATTTGAGAATTACTTGCATTTATAGAAACAAACAAACAAACAAACCTGAACATACAAGCAGCAAACAAACTGCCATCACGTCAATTCTAACTTGAATGGCCCTCTAAGGATAGTGCAGAATTATCACTTTGGGTTTCTGAGGCTATAAATCTTTCTGGGAGCAGAAAGCCTCATCTTTCTCCTGAAGAGTGACTGATGGGTTTGAACTACTAACCTTGTGGTTCCCAGCCCCGTGGGTATCCCACTGTGTCATGATAACTACTCTTATATTGGTGTAATTTTTCCTAATATATTTATTTTAACTTCTTCATAGTTTTCTGTTAGATGAATATAATCATACCCATTTATTTACTCAATGATCTCACAATGAAGATTTAGGCAGTTTTCAATATGGGGCTGTTGAAAAACAACTTTAATATTCTTGTATCCATCCCTGAACCCTCACATAAGAGAAGTTTGCAAGATAAAATACCTAGAAGTCAATTGCTGGAATTTAGGTTACATGTATCTTTAGTTTTACTAGATATTGCCAAATTGTAAAGCAGCAAGTTTTAAGAGTTTCCTACACTTATGAAAGATTCATAGCTATAACCAAACACAACGAGTGGGGAGAAGTCCTGGGCCTAGGGCTCAGGACCATAGCTGTGGGTGAGTAGCAACTGGAGACTGAAAAGCTTGTTAGAAGGGTTCTAAGGTGCAACTCTTGGGTCTTTCCCAAGAAAGAAGAGCACTTGGAATCGTAAGACACCTCAAACATTTAGACAAAGGGACCATGCAAACATCAGGGTCACGATCCTGAGACCAGAAGAAACAGATGATGCCTGGCTACCATGACACTGCTGTGAAAACAGTCTCTTCAGAATAAAGGTCCTGGACAGAGTGGGAAAGAATGTGCAACAAGACTCAAAAAAGATAGACTGGTGGGACCTCCAGGACCGTGGCTCTGAGTCACCCCTTCAGATCCGGAACGGCTTTTCTCTCTGCGGCTCAATTTGTACCCAAACTATCCACAGTCAATTAGGGGGAACAGGGAGGCAGTCACGCCTTGGAATCGACAGGACATTATTCGCCGAACAACATTCCGAAGGGCTAGGAAACGGAACAGAGAGAGGACGTGGCACCATGATGTTCTGCTGAGGGGATTGGAATGGAGGAGGTGAAGCATTGTGTGTGAAGGGCTGGGTGTAAAACGGATGGCCTACTCTGCAAACCACTCCTCGATTCACAGGCAGAGGTGAAAGAAAGGAAAACTCACCAAGCCCAGTCACAGCCACTGAGTTCCTATGGACTCAGACTAATCCTAGAGGACAGGCTGGAACTGCCGTTCTGAGTTTCTAGGACTCTTAACTGTTCACGGAGTGAAAGAGCCCCATCTTTCCCCCATGGAGTTGCTGGTGGTTTTGAACTGCTGACCTTGCCGGTCGCAGCCCACTGCCTAAGCACGATGTCACCAGGGCTCCCTAAAAAGAAAGAAAGAAGGAAAAAAGAGTCCTGTATATTTCAAATAGATCATGAAACCATTGAGTATTGTCCCATTTTTTAGTTTCAGTCCATGTGGCGCCTATAGATGGATGCCTCCTCCTGTTACAAATACTGCATTTCCCCTCCCGTAGGCTAGCTTCCTGTTCTGTTTGTCCATCCAGGGTGTCTCTTCTATGAGTTACCTTCTTACTCTGTCCTTGTTTTATCTGGAGTGGTTTCCCTTTGGGGGGCTGGTAGGCAATGTTTATATTGCTCCAAGTCTTTTTGTGTGTGGTGACCCCCATGGTGAATGTTGTAGGTACAGCATATGTTTTTTTTGTTTTTTTGTTTTTTTTAAAACCTTTTCTTATTCTTTTTTTTTTAATTTTACATTTTATTAGGGGCTCATACAACTGTTATCCCAATCCATACACACATCAATTGTGTAAAGCGCATTTGTACATCGTTTCGCAAAACATTTTCTCTCCACTTAAACCCCTGACATTAGGTCCTCATTTTTCCCCTCCCTCCCCGCTTCCCTCTCCCTCACGAGCCCTTGATAGTTTATAAATGGGTATTTTGTCATATCTTGCCCTGTCCGACGTCTCCCTTCATCCACTTTTCGGTTGTCTGTCCCCCAGGGAGGAGGTCACACACAGTTCCATGTAATCAGTTCCCTCTTTCCTACCCATTCTCCCTTTACCCTCCCTGTTTTGCCACTCACACCACTGGTCCTATAGGGCTCATCTGTCCTGGATTCCCTGTATTTTCAGTTCCTATCTGTATCAGTGTTCCTCCTCTGGTCTAGCCAGACTTGAAAGATCGAATTCGAGTCATGGTAGTGGGCCATCTAGCTCAGAAGCAACAAAGCCCACATGGAACAACATATCAACCTGTGTGATCACAAGGTGTCGAACGGATCACTGAAGACAAATGGGTGCATAAGCAAATGTAGCGAAGAAAGCTGATGGTGCCCGGCTATCAAAAAGTATAGCGTCTGGGGTCTTAAAGGCTTGAAGGTAATCAAGCGGCCATCAAGCTCAGAAGCAACAAAGCCCACATGGAAGAAGCACACCAGCCTATGCAACCACGAGGTGTCGAAGGGATCAGGTATAAGGCATCATCAGAACAAAAAATCTTACCATAGTGAATGATGGGGGGAGTGCGGAGTGGAGATCCAAAGCCCATTAATAGGCCACTGGAGATCCCCTTGCAGAGGGGTCTCGGGGAGGAGATGAGCCAGTCAGGGTGCGATGTAACAATGATGAGAAATACAACTTTCCTCTAGTTCCTAAATGTTTCCTCCTCGCTCCCACTACCAGCGTATGTTTTATAGATTCAGTGCAAGCAAAAACTCTGAGACCTGTGTGATTGTGTATGTATATGTAAACTGACAGGTTCCTAAACGCTTAAGGGTAGTGAAGACGGTCTTGAAGCAGGAAGAGTACACGTGGCTTATGATCCCAGATCTGAAGACTACTTGAGCTTGTGCTATTTTCCAGGCACTGTTTGGGGACTTTCGTCTTGTTACTATGGTGAAAGGCTGGATGCATCCTCGCAATGCTTCAGGAGCGAGGAGAGTGTGTGCCGTTGCTGCGTGTGTTCTGAGTTACACTGCAGGCCCAGGCCAATGTTTCTAACCATTCCCCTTTTCTGTGCACTTCCTCCCAACGCCCCACCCTCTGGTACTCAGCGTCAGTCGATCACTGCCTCAGTGCACCCAGAGCAGCCCTGCCTTGACTTCTTTGCACCGCGTCCTGACCGTTGCTCCTGGCCCCTTTACACTGCTTTTCTGCTTCTGTATAGTTTATCACCCCTTGACATGTATTTATTTTTGTTTTACTGCTAGTCTCTCTTTTTAGACTCTAAGTTCTGTGGTGACAAAGATCGCTTTTTCTATTCATTGTTAAGCCCCCAGGCCCCAAATAGTATCCAGTGCATAATAAATTCTCACACATCATTTTTTGCTTGAATGAATGAATCTATACTGAGCACACTTTTAAAAATCGGATGTGGCTGAAATGGTAGATTTCAACTCCACGAAGGCTTTGCTAAGCAGCCTTGGCAGTGTAACGACAAGGCATTGGGCTAATCTTGAGGTCAACAATTCAACTCCAGCAGCCTCTCAGAGGGAGAAAGATGTGGCTGGCAGCTCCAGGAACAATGTGTAGCCTAAGAAACCCAAAGGGGCAGTTCTACCCATTAAAAGAGGGCAAACCCTCAGATGGATACACTAAGATAGAGGTGGGTTGGGATGAGGGCGAGGAGGGAGGAGAGGCCGGTTGCTAGGAGTTAGAGTCAACTTTGAGGGCAGAGGGGAAGGCGTTGTTAGGATGAAGGCCCTCTCAGTGTCACTGAGTAGATTCCAACTCAGAGTGACCGTTTAGGTCAGGATCAAACTGCCCCTGTGGGTTTCTGAGACTGATACTCTTTACTGGAGTAGACAGCCTCGTCTTTCTCCTGTGGAGTGGCTGGCGGTTTTGAACTGCTGACATTGTGATTAGCAGCCGAACTCATAACCACTACACCATCAGGGCTCTTATAAAGGCCCCGGAGTGGTGAAAACTGTTCTTGACAACTCACCTAAATTTTGGTAATTCAAATCTGCTTAGATGCATGGGGAGAAAGACTTAGGACATAAATGCATATATTACTTAAAGTATGGAATGGCTTCTTGCGGTATGGAATATGATGAAGCGGATAGACTTTGAATTCAGATGTACCTAGTCAGAAGGACTAGTCATCATTATTTTACTACATATTTGTTGTCTGACTCTTTGCTTAACCTCTTTAGACCCGTTTCCTCATGTACAAACATTGATATAACAGAACCACTTGTAACAAGAGCTGACTAATATTTTTTCCAGAGGCTCCCTCTGAGTGCTGTGTAGTGATTCACTTGGGAGGAGAGATGGGCAGAAAAGGAGGCAGAGACACAGTGCAGAAGTTGATGAGCCTGGATTTCCCCCGCCCCCCGAGGAAGTGAGGAAGGTTGAGACGCAGGCAAATTCTGCATCGATATTAATGCTAGAACATACAGAGTTCACTAAGAGTGTGCCTTTGGGGTATGGTAAAGAAAACTATCAAGAATGTTTCTGCCTGTGGGAGCTGAGAAATTGAGAAACCGTTAGTAAGGCTGGCGTTGCTCTGGGGTATAGCAGCCTTGGTGAGGTGAGTGATGGGGAGGGAGGAGGCAGTTGGAGGTTTCCTGGGGGTCAAGTGAAGAAGGAGACTCAGAACGGTGAGAGAGCCACACTGTTCAGTGCTGCGGGTGTGTCCAGTTGGATGAGGTGAAGAATGGATCGATATTTTGCAAAATGTAAATTATTTCGCACATTAAAGGTAAATGATCTATGAAGTTTGACCTGGGAAATTTATTAAAATTCTCTTACTTAAATAAAATATGTCCATATTAATCATTTTAAAAATTAATGTGTTGCACTTTGGTGATTTGCAGCTGTACACATTGGAATCCATTATGGCTCAGCTGTGCCTGTCAGAAAGGTCTCGATTGCCCCTTCTTGGCCGGAATGCCATTCTTCTTCCTTAACCCTTATGCCTTCATTGCTATTGCAACTGTATGTTGGCTTTTCTCAGCCCAGGGAATGCACCCTTTGATGGACAGGGGCTGTGTCTGATTCATCTGTCGATTCCTAGCAGGCAGCCCTGCACCTGATATGGCTGGGGGCTCAAGACGGATTTTTGAAAATAGAGCTGCACACAGGTAGGCGGTTGTGAAGCATCCTGAGCCCTTGGCAGCAAGGATGGGTAAGGGAGGAAGAATCTGTGATCGTGCTAGACAAGACTAAGGGGCATGATCATGTTTCAGGTCAGCCCCCAAAGGAAGTGCTGTCCAGAGGACGGCATGGGACTCGGATTAGAATTAGGTTGGTGCTGCTGGCCAAGGCAGCCCTGGCTGTTGGGTTGTTTGGATGGAACACAGGCTCATTTGAGGTGACTCGGTCTAGTCTCAGGATGGTTAATCCTTTGGAATCAAACCTTTAGCCAGTGGCAAAATGGAGAGCGGGGTAGGAACCTTCTCCAGACACAGGGTTCCAAAAGGTTCACCTGATGAGTTCCAATCCAGGGTGGCCATAATTCAGCAGAACTCAGGTGGTGATCAGGGATGGAGAGGGATGAGCTTAGCAGGCTTAGCATTTATTATGAACTAAAATCACAACACATTATGCGGTAGTTCTTTATACATTCCACAGCCAGCTTTTCAGGAAGCAATCCAGCCTTCATCTACTTACACTTATTGAGCTACTGCTATATACGAGGCCCTATCTTAGGCACTAGGGATAAATCTTTGGGTAAGCCTGATGGTATTATCGAGTAAGCATTGAATTGAGGACCACAAGGCCTGCAGTTCAAACCCACTAGGAAGAGGTTATCTGCTCCTAGAGAGACTTACTGGCTCCTGACCCTGTGCAGGGTTACTCTGAGTCAGAATCAACTCCACGGCGGAGTGTTAAGGCTGATGATGCTCTTTAAGGAACTCTCCTTCTAGTGGGAAATAATCACAAACTTTATATAGATCAATAATATGGTGTGTTAAGTGCAATGCCTGGTGCTCCGGAAGATGTTATTAACAGAATCAGAAACGGCATAACAGACTTACATTTATGAAGTTGGCAAGCAGTAGATTCAGGAATTGAACCCAGGCCTTTTCTGACTCCAAAATAAATGATTTCTACAGTGTCAGACTCTCCAGTCAGAAGAAGCATGTGAACGAGATAGGCCTGCAAGGACTGCTGTCCACCCTGGGGTTTGGGCACAGGGACTAACTAGGGTCCTGCCCACTGAGGGGCGTGGTGGGTCGTGATTGGCTTGATGACCTACTGAGTCAAGCTGGGACAATCCTGTGTGTGGACTGCAGAGTAGGATTGGCCTTTGAGAATCCCCTGAAGAGGTTTCTGTGTGGTGACTGCAGCCCTGCCCTACCACCCCACAGGCTCCTGAAGCATCTGCCGGCCTCTGCTCAGTGCCTGCTGAGGCCGCAGCTCCTGGATCCCGTCCACCTTGCTAACAAGGATGCAGACGCAGTGCTGGCCCAGTAGGCTCCTCCTTCCACTTCATGACGTGCTCTGCTCTGCTGAGACTGGACACGTCTGGTCACTGGTAGCTCACAGAGGAAGTGACAGACGTGGAGTGACGGCAGCCTGCTGTCAGCATCTAAGCCAGCGAGGCAACTTTCCAGTGTCTCCTGAACGACCTAGGGCACCTGGCCCTGGCAGATCCGTCGTGGAGACAGAAGCACTGACGTTTCCACACAAAGAGCTCTCTTTTATAACCCCACACGGCTTTGAAACCTCGGTGTTCCTCTATTCTACCTCTCCTTTAAAAAATCAAATCAATGTGCCTGGTGGGCAGTACATGTCCTCTTGGCCTCTTCCACCGTGGGTGCTGGTGTATATTCACCTCCGCCTCTTGGACCTCTCCCACTCTGTGCCTCGAACAAATGACTGCATCGATCGCTCTCTGAATAGCACGTGCCTTTGGCTTCTGGTGAGCTGGGGCTACCGAAATGTTTGAGACACACGGGAGATAGGGGGAGATGGGGGAGGAGCCCTGTGCATCTCAGCCATTGGAGTGAGCAGCGCAAGGGCAGGACAGATGCCCTGTTAGAGGGTCGTCTGAAGGGCTCCCGTCCTTCCTACACCAGGCGGGCCAGGGCAGCTGTGTCCAGCTTCCGGTGTGCAATGTGTTCCATGACATTGGTATCAATAATAAAGCACCAACCATTGCAGATGATTAGCTTTCTAAACGCAAAGGTCTCTCAGCCATCAGGTTCTCCTATGGCCATGGCTGGCATGCTGTGATGCGGGGAGCGCTGCCACATATTTCAAATGCTAGCCGGGCCACACATGTTGGACAAGCCTCCGCTGAGCCTCCAGACTGAGATGGAGCAGGAAGAAGGGCCTGGAGATCCCTTGGTGGAAGTTAGCCAAGGAAAAATGCGTGGATCACAACAAAATGGTATCCAACTCATTGGCATCGACCATAAACCTAAGTCTGTTACGCCATTTCTGATTCTGTTAATAACATCTTCCGGAGCACCAGGCATTGTCCTCAGCAGGAGGACATCATGTTTGGCAAACTGGAGGGCCAATGATAAGGTGACCAGATTTTAACATTGGTAAAGCGGGATACCATTGATAAAACTCATATCCTGGCAAAATAGCCTCATGGCAGCCGAAAACCGTATACCCTAGCTTGTCGTGCATTCTTTCCAAAAATCGGGACTTTTTTAAAACACCATGGGACGCAGGAAAAATTGTTAAAATTCGGGACTGTCCCGCCAAAAGTGGGACGTCTGGTCACCTTAGCCAATGAGGATATAGTCAGCCCACAGGAAGATGGATTGGCACAATAGCTGGAATGGTGAATTCAAACGTGATGATAACTTGGCAGTGTGTTTTTCTATTGTACATATGGCTGCTATGAGTAACTGACCTAAGTTAGAATGGATGTAGGATTATTTCTATTATAACACCCTCCCCCTCAATACTTGATTTAATCATTCCCTAAGCAAGAAAGCAAGGGGTTAGAGTTATAACTAGCTTGCAGTCGGTTGCGTGTCATCCTGTTCACACCTTTGTGCATGAGTTACATACATGGATGACTTATCTTGTGTGACTCTTTTGAGACCCATAAACAGTGATGGCCATGGTATAGTGGATCAAGACTGAATTCCTTAGGGTTGCATAAAACACCCTCACCTGCATGGCTTTCACCAGAGGGCCAGCCCTCTGTAATGTTCTGCACCCCAGGCATCCTGACCACAGGGTGTGCAGTTGGCCTAATCTTACCTACCTGTCTGGACTTGGCCACCTGACGCTGGTTCTGCCCACCTATGCCATGCTCTCTCAGAAGGTTTAGCTTACCATTCTAGCCCCAATTGCTTGTCCCAGTGCCCCACTCTGTGCCCCCACTGCTCCTGTGCCCCCCTCCATCACAGCATTTAGAACACAGACTGGCCATTAGCTGAAGAGAGCTCCCAAGATAGTGCCAGAATGTTCTATCCCTGGTGGTAGGGGTTTGCTCGTGCATTTGGAAGGAGGAGGGAAGAAAGAGTTGGGGAGAGGCTCTCAGGACTGAGCGGAGGAAGGGCAGCCAGGCTGTGGAGGCATATGGATGTGGATCTCGTTCCTGGCCTTTCTCGGTCACATCAAACCCGTTGCTTCCCCTCTTGACCCTTCAGCTGAAGGACAGAAAGCGGAAGGAAAGCACGATTGGACGTTCCTTACTGAGGTGTTGAGGGACCTATGGAGAAAACATTTGTCAAAGGCCCGACCGTACCCATCCTTGGGAAGCAGGGAGTAAATGCTAGTTCCTGACCTGTTTTTCCTAAATGGTCACTTGGGGCAAAGAAACATGAAACTGAAGTCGTATGACAGGAACCGGGAAGAGCTGTCGACAACAGCAACAACAACAACAACAAACACAGGCGCTTGTAGGGATGTGGGTGCTATAAATACAAGGCTGAGGGTAACACCGCAGTTAGATGACGGGGCGTTGTGACAGGAAAGGAAGAGAGGCGTGTTTTCAGTCTCTCCTTCTCCTCAGAGAAGACCCACCCGAGCCCTGCCTCTCTTTCTCAGAGCTCCCCCAGAGTCTCTGGGCTGCCCGTCTCAGAGGTCTCTCCCCTTCTCCTAGTCTCCGTCGGCTGTTTCTGAGCAGCAGGCCACAGGAAGGCGCTACACACACACACACACACACACACACACACACACACACACACACACACGAGTGCATGTGTGTGTGTGGAGTGCCCTGGTGGTGCAGCGGTTAGATGCTGGGCTGCTGAAAGGCTGGAGTTCAAACCGACCCAGAAGCCCCAGGGGGCAGATGTTTTCGTGATGCACACTTTCTTTACATAAAACTGCCTCTTATACATGAGTTGCTGTGGATTTGTTTCTCCAAAGCACCTAGACTAATACAGTGAGTGCTTATGGGTTTGGGCTATTATAGAATTAAATAAAGAGGGAAAGAAAAAACATAATTTACCTTTGTTGTCCACACCTTATTGCTGTAGGTAACATGATACGAAGCAAACCCACTGCCGTCAGTTCAATGCTAACTCATAGTAACGCTATCAGAGAGACAATTGCTCCTTTGGGTTTCTGAGACTGCAAATCGTTTTGAGGGCAGACAGCCTCGTCTTTTTCTCCCACAGAGTGGCTGGCAGGTTTGAACTGCCAACCTTTTGGCTAGCGAGCAGCCCAACACTTAGCCACTGTCCTCCCGGGCTCCTTCCACGATGTTTTACCTACATGAGATTCTTGAAGTAATCACGTCGAGAGGCAACATGAAACTGGAATCCACAAACAAGAAAGCAGAAAAAAACAGATAAGTTTGGTAACCTTTCCAAGGTCACAGAGCTAGGAAACTGGAACTAAAATCCAAACTCACATCTTTAAGGAGCTAAGCCTTTAAGTGGACACATCTCATCCGGAAAACCGGCAGAAAGAGTGTGTTGAAAGTTAAGTGTGCGACAAGGACGCCTATTTCTGGATTTATTTCTGATTGCTTCCTTCCTGTCTGCTTGCTCCAGCCTGATCCAGCTAGTTCTTCAATCTGTTTGACTCTGCAGGTCAGACCCTATTAGACAAGTTGACTACAAAAACGGGGTGCCTCCCCATTTTCTCATATGGCTGCTAGTGTAGACTGGGTTTTGTCCAAACCAGGGACTTTCTGAGACGCTTTGGTACCCGATAGCAGCAGTCTGAATGTATGTTCAAGACAGACACTCTCACTAAGCCAACCCGTTGCTAAGGCATTGATTCTGATGTGGCTACCCTGGAGTAGAGCCACTCCCTGCGATCCCCCCGGTCAAATCTGCCCAGTAAGCCGACCATCTCCTCTTTCCCCGGTGGAGGTGTCTGGTCGGCTCAGACCTGTGCCCTTTCCGTTAGTTGATGAGTGCTTAACCTCGGCACCACCAGGGTTCCTCGTCCTAAGAAGGAGATGAGAAACTTCCACATCCACCAAGGTCTGGTTAGGGGAGGGGGGCAGAAGGGAGAGGGGAGGAGGCAATTTTTTACTTTTCAATGATGCCTGTGTTTCCATTAGAAGTGGGGTGACCTTCTCAGAAAGGTTATAGAATCGTTATTAGAGATCGTCAGAGCTGACTAGACACTGGATTAATGGGGATTTGGTAGATTTCTATAAAGAGCGCCCAGACACAAAATTCATGGGCCAACACAAAGCCTTGTTTTTTTTAAACCTCAAACAAAGACTGTGTGCTCAGAAAGTTTCTGGCTACAGAAAGCTCATATCGGGCATCATTCAGGGGCAAAGATTTCAGGCGAAGCCGTCAAAACGGAGGGTGGCGTTCTTGGGTGGCTCTTTTATGTCCTTCCTGGCGGTTGTGAGCAGTGTCAAATAGGGAAGTGGTGTGTTTGTTCTAGCAAGTCCTCACAGGGAGCAAGTGCTTCTTTTATTAGGTGTCTACATGCACGTTACTTGCTGACGGCCTTTTGTCTCCATCTGATTTGGGAAACATTGCTTTTCCCCGACATTTTTCACATCAAGCTAATATTATGCATTCATCACAGTGTGGGAAGCTGCGAGATCGCTGCTTAAGCTCAAACCCCAGATATCGCGGTCTCCACAGGATGACTGGATGCTCCACGGGGTGAATTGGAGTTGTGAAAGAGCTTGTTGTTTCAGATCGGGGATGTCAGCAGTGCTCCGGGGATTAGTTAGTTCATCGTCTCTCACTCTGAAATCTGTCTGGAATCCTGTGTTTCTCTTGATGCTTAAAGACACGAATCTTCCATCAGTTTTCACGATTTATTTTGTTTGTTTGTTGTTTTTCGTAATCTCAAGCAGGCAGCGAGCCCCTGCTCCCCTTGCGGGGTGGATTGTCGTTGTTAGCTGCCAAGTTTCTTTATATGCCCTTGTGATTGTTTCTGTTCGGACAGCGAGTCTGACACACAGCCTGTGCCATCTCCTGCCTGTGCTGGTTTTGACTCGTCGCCACTCCAGTCTCTCTTTTGTTGTTGGTACGGGACACCGAGTCAGCTCTTCAGAGTGGTGACCCTGCGGACAACTGGAGGAAAGAAACAATGCATGGCCCGAGGCATTCTCATGATCCCTGTTGTGTTTGAGCCCATTCC
The DNA here is from genome assembly GCF_000313985.2 of Echinops telfairi. Classification (NCBI taxonomy): domain Eukaryota; kingdom Metazoa; phylum Chordata; class Mammalia; order Afrosoricida; family Tenrecidae; genus Echinops; species Echinops telfairi. Next base: position 69,753,152 of record NW_022104341.1, read on the forward strand.
CCCCGCTACTGCATCAGTCCATCTCGCCAGGTGACCTTCCTTCCCTTCCCTTCCACTTTGCCAACCACGATGCCCATTTCTAGAGACTAATCTTTTCGGAAAAAGTATTCAAAGTAAACTAAGGCCAACGAAAAGGTCAAGTTTGTTTTGGGGCGGGAATGCAGCTGACGGTATTGTGACCACACGGAATGACTCTTAGAAACAGCAGTAACCAAACTGGGAACATAAGTCATAACCTGGTGAGATAATTGAAGTTGATTGTGCCAACCTGGCCAATAAACACATGTGGGGTTAATTGAAGGGCGGAGGGATAAATGGCTCAGTGAGCCCCGCCTTTCCAGTTCTCGGGTCCCTTGCTTTCTGATGATCAGACCAGGGTGCAGCTGCCTTAGCCAGTTCCCTGTTTCAGCTGGCAAGGCTCACTTCCTGCAAGGCATCCCTGAGGAGAAGCCACATGGACCTACCCCGATGCAGCCCTGGGTGCTGGAGCAACCATGAGGAGATCCCTGCCAGCACTGAGATGCTTACACGCTCACTGATTCGGCTTTCCTCCTGCAGTCAGCGTCATAGTGTGCGTTTTGTGAGATGGAGGAGGACTTTATGAATTGGTGTCAGGCATATGGGCTAATGTTGGACTTGTGGGCTTGTGCAGCACTGGGTTGGGATGTTTTCTTGATGCGCACTTAACCTTTATATAAAACTCTCTCTTATACATATGAGTTTCTGTGGCTTTGTTTCTCTAATGTACCCAGACTCACACACTTGGTAACTGCAGTGAGGCAGACACAGCTCTCCTCTCTGAAACTGTTTTAGGATCCCTCTTGAAACAAAGGCTCGCTGAGCGCTCTGCCCTTGGAGACTCATTATACTGGATTTACCCATCCATCTGCATTGCAGGCACGCTTTGTATATCTGTTTCCCTCACTGCAGTGCAGCTCCTTGATGTCAGACACTAAATGCCCCTAGTCTCTGGGCCCCATCCCCCTGGCACAGGGATGTCCAGGGTAGGTGCATAGTGAGTGCTGCATGCTTTCAGAGAAAGGAGACCCGAGAGTACCAGGGGGTGGAGAAGAGGTTGCAGATGGTGGTTAGTTGGAGGAGTCACCCTGGATGGCATCCACGGCTACACGCTGGGTTATGAACCGCAAGGTTGGTAGTTTGCATCCACCCAGGGATGGCTTGGAAGAAACACCTGGTCATCTGCTTTGGCAAAGTCAACACCCATGAAAGCCTAGTGGAGACCTGGGCTCCGCGGAGGTTACCATGCATCGGAGTCCCTTGATGGCGGTTGATGCTGGGAGGCTGAGATGATCTCATTTTATAGGAAAAGCAAGAAGGTTTGAGAGATGTTCTCACTATGTGCAAATTAATTGACCCCAGCGTGGCTCTGCAGTTTTAATATGTGCTGCTACCTCTCGATTCCTACCCGAGAGGAAGAGGAAAGTAGTAAGAGGAACTATTGTTATATAATAACGCTGCAGGCTTCTTTTGGCATCCTGTGGGGAGTCTGCATTGTGGACGAGTACAGAGACCCTGTCCTGCCACACCCCACTGGCCAGAGCCTCATCTCCTCTGCTTCCATCTCTGCGTCTTTGAGCTCACTTTGGGCGGGCAGGGGGCGCACAAATTGGAGGCTGATCGGTCTGCACAGGGTGGTGGACCGACGCAGTAGCTGCAACAATGAGCTCAAGCAAAGCAATGATTACGAGAGTGGCGCAGGATTAGCAAGCAGCATTCTCTTCTGTCATGGAGGGTCACTACGCATCGGAGCTTAGCCAATGGCACCTAATGGCGGCAAATGGAGTGGTTAAGTCAGGATCAACTTGAGGCCACACAACAGAGAGATAGGTTCAGACAGACATCGCATGTCTGTGACAGACATCGCATGAACCATAGATGGACATCAACACACACACTAACCCATTCACTCTGTGTACTTTCTTTGATGTTTCCCACAATATTTGTCATTAAGCGTGGTTTGGGTGAAAGTCTAGAGTAAGTAGTTTCCAATTCCACAATGTATACACATACTGCCTCTCAGCGACTCTCCTCAGTGTAACAACCCTCCTCCACTTCCTGGTCCTCCCTAGAGTCCACATCTGTAGTATTTTCTGTTCCTCCTGCCCCTGAACTTTATCTTTAGGCAAATGCTGTCCTGTAGGTCTCTAATGAGTTCATTGTTCAGAGGACTGCATTCCTCGCGGGTGGGGTCATTCATTTGATATGCCTGCTGATTTGTGGAAAGGTGATCCCTAGGGAGTGCATTCAGTTCTAGGTTTAAAGGGCATCTACCCTGTTTCCCCGAAAATGAGACAGTGTCCTATATTAATTTTTGCTCCCAAAGATGCGCTAGGTCTTATTTTCAGGGGATTTCTTATTTTTTCATGAAGAAGAATACGGTACACATTCATTGTTTATTGTTTTATTAAAAGGGACCTTGCACTTCCTATCTGCTCTGGATGTGCTGCGGCCAACAGTGAGCTGCGTGGCGGTGCCCGCCGCGACAGTCCAGAGTCCAGAGTTACGGTAGCTTTGGGGGCCTTATTTTCAGAGAGGTCTTATTTTCAGGGGGATGCCTTATATTTCAGCGAGAGACAAAACTGTAAGTAGGTCTTACAGTTTCAGGGGAACAAGGTAGGGGCCAGAGCCTCTGTCAGACCACTAGGTCTTATCTTTTTTTGATGTTGAATTTTGTTCTTTATTTCTGTCCCATTCTGTCCAAGTCTTCTATTGTGTTGTGATCCCAGTCAGAATGGCCGTAGTGATAGCCAGAAACGATCTAGCTCTTTTGGTCTCAGATTGCACAAAACTGGGGATCATGTGGCCCATTGGTGCTTTTTTATTTATGTGGCAAATAATATTTGTGTTGTCTTAATTAATGTTCTCTGTTTTACCTCTTAGGGTTCTAATGCCCATCCATCGGCTAGATAGAAACTCGCAGATACAATACGTGATGCAAGGTTTTATTGAGGAAGTTGACAAGTTGGAATGCCACTGAGAAATGCTTAGTTGTTTATCAAGACATGTTATAAAGTTCCTTTGGGTCTGATAAATAAATGCCCCAAAGAGCATACCACTCCACTAGAAGCTTCAATCCGAAGCACTCAGCTCAAGCCCTGTGGGGCAGCAAGCCCCAGCTTCCCCAATCACGTGCCCAGAGGCACCCTACTCCACAAGCCAGCCTCTTGCACAAAAGCACTCAGCTTTACTTTCTCTGTGGGTTGGGAAGTCCATCACTCTCTTCCATGCTCAGGGATCCGGTTCTTCTACTGCTTCTCTGATGCTATAGCTGTCATCTGGATCCAGGAAGTTCACTGTGCAGGGTCCAAAGGACATGCTCCTCTCTTGGCTCTTGCTGGTAATGAGATCTCTCCTCCTGCATCAGGATATCGGTATCTTCCCTACCTTCTTTTTAGACCTATGCAGGGAAAGGTCACTGGGTGGGAGTTAGAGACTGGCTAGAGGAGCCACATTAAATAAGTCACTGCCCCTGCATTGTTATCTTCTGTTGAGCTAGCTTTTCATTCCCTGTGACTCCCACTCGGTCCATGATGCGTTGTTTGCCAGCACATGTTGCTAGATTCTATTGGCTGGGACTTAGCTGAGAAGTTTTGCATCTGTGGTCATGAGAGATAGTGTTCCATAGTTTTCTTTTTGAGTGTTATCTCTGCCTTCTTTGCGTCTTTGGGTTATGCTTGCTTCATACAATGAATTTGGGGGGTTGCTATTCTTCTCTGTGCTCTGTAATCCTTTGAGTACAATTAGTGCCAGCTCTTCTCTGCATGTCTGGTGGAATTTTCCATGAAGCCCTCTGGACCAGGCTTTTTATTGGTGTTGTTGGGAGGTTTTTAATGCCCTAATTAATTTCTTCTTTTGTTCGGGGTCTATTCCAGTTTTGTACTTCAATTCATATTAGTTTCTAGAAATGCACCCATTCCTTTTAATTTTTAGAATTTGCTGAATGGCGTACAGTTCATAATATTCTGTTATTATCTTTTTGTATTGCATTTGGTTTCTTGTGTAACACTATCCATTCTTTCCTTATTCCTGTTATTTGCATCGTATCGTTCTTCTTTGTCAATTGGCAAGTGTTTGTTGATTTTATTTTTTTCAAAGAAGCAAATCCTAGTCTTGATGCTTTTTTCCTCCCATTTTCTGTTGCAATTATTTCTTCTCTAACTTGTATTTCTTTACCTTTTCAGGTGACTGTAAACTTTGTGTTGTTGTGGCTTTTGTTGTAATTGTTAAGTTGTTGGGTTAAAGTGTTGATTTGGGTTCTTTTTTTTTTAATATGTATGTTTATTGTTATAAATTGCCCTTTTGAGTCCGGTAATAAAGTGCTTAGGCATTGGGCTGCTAACCACAAGGTCAGCAGTTCAAAACCATCAGTGGCATCAAGAAACAAATAGGAAGTTTTCTACTCTTATCAAGAGTTACAATCTCGGCAAACCACAGGGTTAGTTATATCATGCCATATTGGGTCACTGTGATTCAACATGGACTCAGTGGCACTGAATTTGTTGTTCTGTTTGTTTTAAGCATTGCTTTTGCTGTGTCCCAAGAGTTCCAGAACACTTTGAAGTAAAAAATCCTATAGATCAATTGGCAGATGAATAAAAAGATACTCCCAATGGATAAGTGATGTCTCTGAAATAGTAAGAAGCAAATTTGGAACTTGGTGCAATGTAGTGTACCTCAACATCTAATCTCATAACTCCTTGCCATAGTCTGGATTCTCTGGAGGAACCAAGCCAGGGAAGACTATATATATTCTTGTGAGGCATTTCATATATATATTTCAGCCTGCTGCATGACCCATGGACTTGATACTTGCCAGTCCCTATAATTTTTTGGCGTATTTTCTTGGAAAAATTATATATATAATTTTAATATATTTTATGTAATTTTATATTTATATAAACGTGTATGTAATTTTTTTCAAGGAAATGCCTCACAAAGTTATAGGGTCTGGCAAGTATCAAATCCATGGTCATACAGCAGGCTAAAGACTTCTGCTCATTCCTGGGGTTGTAGAGTCTGAGAAGTCAGTCAGCAGAGTGGAGGCTTCTGCTGGCTCAGGGGACTTTGGGGACAGGTGAAGCCAAAATCTTCAGGCGGGGTAGCTGGCTGCAGACCTATGAAGGCTATGTCTCAAGAACCAACAGTCAGGATATCAGAAGAGTGCATGGTCGAAGGAGAAAGAGAGAGAGAGAGGGAGAGAACACGTGCTGGCACCACATTCATTTATATTCTGGAGCAGGTCGCACATCCTGGAAGTCTGTCCTTTCAACTGATTGGCTACTCACATCAGATCACATCATGAAGATTGATTACATTATGCAAGAGCAATCAGTCCAATGTCTGCTAAACCACCGAGAATCACAGCCTCACCACGTTGACACCTAGCATTAACCATGACACTCTCCTACACATCATGTTCGACTTCTGAGATTGTGTGAAGGAAACAACCCTGTATTCTGAAAAGAAAGGACAAGGTCATTTCCACCACTCTTCACACCATGGCTTCTGCACAGAGGTGCCCCGCAAGGTGGCCTGGGGTCTGTCAGTGTGCAGCTGGTGAGTTCTTGAGAGGCTACAGCCATATTTCCGCACGAAGCTCCCGCCCTGGAGAGCCTAAACGAATGCTGAGTGTTTTCATTGACTTTTCTGATCTTCCAACTCAAGTTAAAAGCATCATTTTGCTTCGCTGTCAGTCAATTTCACTTTTGTGAGAATTTTAAAGATGTATAAGCCCCTAAGGTGACAGTCCCAGCCTGATGCTGTCACACTGAGCTGTGTCATATTGAATTCTGTCACGGAGGAGAAATAAAGTGAAATGCACCCAGGTGTAAAATTCCAGGCCTTGTTCCTTCTTATCAATACCAGATGAGAATGGCAGAGTCTAATATCATGAAATTGATATGATGAAGATTGATGTTTAACTTTAATGGGTTGGTAGTAAAATGCATCGTTTCCATATTCATATATTCATATACATGCCCAGGCAGCAAGAACCATTTCATTTAACCCATTTTTAAATGTTTTAATATGTTTTTGATCAGTAATTACACATGGTTCTTGTTAAATTGAAAATTCTCTCACTCTGGCCTGTCTTTTGAAACCCACTGATTTTAATTGTAATCACATCAAATTGACTTATGGGCCTCTTGTGTTCTGAACTTGTGTGTGTGTTCAGGCCGATTTTCTGATGTGTTCCTCAAAATGCAAATTATTTTTGGAGACAGCAAGTTGACGAATGAGATATTCCATGTCCCACTGATGAGACACAGCAGTACAGGGGACATGGAGTTTTTATAACATTTGCTAAGAAATCACCGTCCCTCAATCTCCATGCCCCCCAACAAGTAGGATTTGCAAGCCCCCACTGACTTGGCCAGGATGCAGGCTGAAATGTTTTATTTATTATTTTTGAGTTTTATAATTTTTCCACAGAAAGGCTTATGTTCAAGCTTTTGAAGAGTGGAAAATTGTAAATGGCTATCCTCGTAAATTATTTCTTTTTTCCAGGCTCGCTTTGGTGGTGGCTTTAAAAAAAAATCACAGCAATAGACATTATTGTCTAAAATATTAATGGAAATGTTATGTTCTTAAATCACACAATAATGATGACTATAGTAACATGCTGCTTATTAATATTAATAGTAATACCAGTGCTAAAGATAGCAGCCATCGTAGGTCACATTTCTACGCACTGTTCCAGACATTTTTTCTACCTCCTATTTAATTTCCATATAAGCCTAGAACTTGGGCATTATTATCTCAACTTTATTAATGAGGAAACCAGGGCCTAAAGAGGTTAACTCATTTGCCTGAGGTCGCACAAATTGCAAGTAGCTCAAGTGAGGGTTTCAATTATGACCTCTCGCTTTAAGCGATGTAGTTTTTTACAATCTTAGAAATACCTTTTTCTGTTACATGGTCATAAGTTCACATTACTTTAGACTCAATGTGCTGGGAGTGTGAGTCGTGTGTGTGCTGTGTGCCTGCGTGTGTGTGTGTGTGTGTGTGTGTGTGTGTGTGTGTGTGTGTGATGGGGCCACAAGAAAGGAAAAAAACGAAAGCCGTGGAATTAAATAAGAGCAAGAGGGCAATATGTGTTGTGAACTAAGGATTACACATTTTGGTTTCTCCCACTTTGCAGCTGGTGGTTATCCAGTAACAGTAGACAGAGTTCAAGAGCAGATTAAGGTCAAATAAAGCTGCAAAATGTTAGCTGTCAGATCTGTTCAGCTCACTGACAGGCAATGTGAGTTATATTGCGGGGTGGTCCACTTACCTCGCAAAACCAAGGTGTGGAGTGGAATGGAAGCTGGCTGCCAGGCATCCATCTTGCCTGGTGATTAGGTAAAGGGCATGATTGACAGCAGCCAGCACACCCCATAGTGGGAGGATGGTTTTCAAAAGAAGCCATTACTCCAGCCAATACCCAGTCTGGAATGCAAAGCATCACCTGGCCCATGTTCATGTGCCTGTCTGGGCGGCAGCCGAGCAGAAGAGGCAACGTGTTTCAAACATAAGACTCGGGCTTTCTGAATTTCACTGTGAACATTAGAATGTCCTATAAGAACCATTCGGGAGCCCTGAGGGCATGGTGGCTGTGCATTGGGCTGGGATGAGAAGGCATCAACTCAATGGCAGTGAGTTCGCCTTTGTGATGGTAAAGACCGAAACCCCAAACCAAGCCATTGCCTTTGGGCTGACACCAACTCCCAGGACACCTTAAGCGAGAGTCAAACCACCTCTAGGGGTTCCCACGGCTGTCGCTCTTTATGTCAGCAGACAGCCACATCTTTGTCCTGCAAAGTGGCCGATGGCTGCCAACCACCCACTTTATGGTTGTCTATCGAGCACTTAATCACTGAGCCACTAGGGGACTGAATGAAATCTATAGTTTTAAAAATTGAATCCAGGGACACGAGAGCAATAATGTCACTTGCCTACTGAGTCACCCTCCCTCCCAGCTCCTCTTGTCCCCTCAGTCCAATTGCTCTGCACTGTCACTTAGTAAGACCCCACTGGATACTCACTCAGTGCCAGACCTGGCGCTGCGTGCTGGCCGCAGAAGGAGCAGTCCGCAAAGGCTCTGCCAGCGGACCTTCTCGAGGACTGGCAGTCGAGTTGTATGCACTGCACCTGTGAGTGTGCTCAAGCCGCCAAAATTCCTTGAGCCTGGGCCTGAATGTCCTCTGCATCACCCTCTAGGTAGAGCTGGGTAGAGTAGGGAAGGACATGGCTTTGTCCAAACCAGCCTCGATTTGACTCCACAGCTTGGCCCACCTTTGATTGCTCAGTCTTTAACTCTTCGGTTCTCTAGGCCTCTGCTTCCCCATCCATAAACTAGGAACAGTAAGTCCTAAGTAGGAATCTCACCAAGGCGAGTAAAGAGAGTGCAGTGAAATCAGTTGCCACATGGCTGCCCTTAAGGAGCTCTCAGAGAAGAACAGGTGACTACTGTGACCAGACTGCATTCTGGTCGTAGCGTACAGGTAGCCATGTCAGAGCAGGTCTGCCTGAGGTGAGAGCTGCGCAAGGATGCGGAGGAGGGAGCCAGGGAAGAGGTGCGGAGGGTGTTGTGGAGGCATCCATGTGATCCAAAGTATCTGGGCAGGAAGCCTCATTGGGACATCACCAAGCTCCTTTATCCCCACCATTCCAGTGCCAAGTGCCCATAACTGCGTTTCTCTGCTGACAGTTCAGGAAGGCTGTTCGTCCCGGCTGGAAGGTCAGCATTGTTAACATCCCTTGGGAGCAGCGATATCTCTTCCACATGCTGTGCAGAACCCCAGCCTGCCCTCCCTTTGGGTGGGATGATTTTCCGGAGCGTGTTTTAGCCTGTTCTCCTGCATCCTGAGTCAGAAAGCTCCTCTTACTTGCTGCCTCTCTTTCCTTGTATTGCGTCTCGACTCCGGATGGCGTTCCCACGTCGGCGACATGCTCCGGAAGCCTCATGTCAGGGTCTGCTGTGTCACTTGGACAGCAGTTGCCAGTTCCTTCCCAGCGTGGCTCCTGGGAAGGACCTACGTGCCTTACAGGGGAGACACTTCTCACGAGGCCTGATGGGTCAGTGCTCCACTTGTTTGGAACTGTGGCTTTATTAAACTTTTAATATAGAACTGCCTAGTCCATCCCCAGACTTGAAGATTCATCATAAGGAAGCAAATGCCTAGCAAAGGTAGATTAGGTGCCTTCTAGTTAAAGATTGGGTGGACAGTCATTAAATTAGTTTCATGAAGGCCAAGGGTGACTTCCTGACTCTTCTCTTGCAGACCCTCATGGTCGGGGAACCCAGCGTGTTATTTCCCTCAGGTCTTGAGCAAAATATATTTGTTAATTATGAAGATCTAGCACATCTGCTGCTGAAGTCCCTGCCAAGTTAACACACTCAGCTCCTAGCCAGTGAGTTGGGAGGTAGGAGTTCCCCCAGAGAGAGGCCTCGGAAGAAAGGCCTGGTGGTCAGCTTCTGGAAGAGGCAGCCATTGAAAACCTTATGGAGCACAGTTCCCGCTGGGACACACGTGGAGTGGCCAGGCTTCAGAATCAACCCGATAGCCACTGGTTCCATCAGTGTGCCCACATGTGCCCTACAGTTTACACAATGCATGCCAAGGACTCTTTATAGCAGCCTGGTGTCAGGGAGGTCTTCACTGCTTTGTCTTACAAATCAGTCTGAAGGGGGCGAAATAAAGGTTTTAAGTCCAGGTCTTTCTCTGTATGGGCATGTTGCTTCCTGATAAATCCCCTTCATTGAGACGCCTCTGTGGACACAGGACATTGGAAGCACAAAGGGGACTGTGGATGTTTACACACAGCGTGGGAAGAAAGGCCTGCCTGTGGACTTCTGACAACCAGCCGCAGAAGCTCGCCCTGCAACCATTCAAGGGCTGGCCCAGGACTGGATGCCATTCCTTCCTGCTGTGCAGGAGAATGCTGTGCATTTGGGGATGACTCTATAGCAGCTAATGGCAACGATAAACAACAGGAAAGTCTAACCTGAGCCCCAATCAGATTTGGAGACAGAGTCATAGCCTGGCAGGAAATGTCTTGACTTTGTTTTGTTTTGTTTAATCATTTTATTGGGGGATCAACTATTATCACAACCCATGCATCCATCCATTGTGTCAAGCACATTTGTACATTTGTTGCCTAATCATTCTCAAAACCTTTTATTTTTACTTGAGCCCTTGGTATCAGCTCCTCATTTTCCCCTCCCTCCCACCCACTCCCTCCCTCACAAACCCTTGATAATTTATAAATTATCATTATTTTGTCATGTCTTACACTGTCCAACGTCTCCTTTCACCCACTTTTCTGTTGTCCATCCCCCAGGGAGGGGGTTATATGTAGATCCTTGTAATCGATTCGCCCTTTCTACCCCACCCTCCCTCCACACTCTTGATACAGCCACTCTCAATCATTGTTCCTGAGCGGTTCATCTGTGCTGGATTCCCTGTGTTTCCAGTTCCTTTCTGTACTAGTGCACATCCTGTGGTCTAGCCAGATTTGTAAGGTAGAATTGGGATCATGATAGTGGGGTGGGGTGGGGGAAGCATTTAAAAACTAGAGGAAAGTTGTATGTTTCATCGTTGCTATACTGCACTCTGACTGACTCACCTCCTCCCCTTGACCTTTCTTTAAGGGGATGTCCAGTTGCCTAATTACAGAACAAAACCAGCTTCCTGCTAACCTCCCTGGACTTCAATTAAAGCCCTATTCAAATGGGTTCGTGCACCAGCACCATCAGCACTAAAGAGCACATAAGCACTTCGACAGTGCTTAATGTAAACTTGTTGAAAAATGTACATTATTTTTCATTGACTTTAAATTGGATAAATGCTCATTGAAAAGAATAAAGTAAATTGGTATTGGAGAGAGCATTAACAAAGAGAGTGAGAAAAAGAGAGGAGCCAATAAAGGCATGTGGTTTCTAAATGCAGATCCGCTCATTTCTCTTTGCGTCAGTCATTTGGTCTGTACTGTTTGAATGTACTCGGAGACGTGAAACATATTAATGAAATTAGGTTTATTAAGCCAGTGTGCTGGAGATGGCGAGCCGTACTTGAAAAGGCATCGACATTGACATCAGGAAAATACAAGCCTGCTACCGACTGGCTGGGACCTTGGGAGCATCAGTTTTCTCAGCTGCAAGACATGAAAATGCACTGCCTGCTGCTTTGGGGTAGATTCTGACTCACAGACACTGTGTGTGTCAGAGCAGAATGGAGGTCTGTGGGGTTGTCGGTGCTCGTATCTTGGAACTTGATCACCAGACCTTTCTTTCGTGGTGTCTCAGCTCAGCCCTGAAATTCCAACCTCTTGCCAAGCACACCAACTGGCTGTACATCTAGGGAATTAGTATATAACTCGTATAGCTGCTGTGACACTCAGAGGAGAAAATGCACTTCCACTTCCTGCAAAGACACTGACCCAGAGTAGCCAATTGACCACTCCACTCTCTAAGTCAAGCTGATAATTTCTCCGTCCATATTTTAAGAAAAGTGTGCATTTGCTCTTGGTAATTGGGACGGTCAGTTTCTCTCTCGCTCTCTCTCTTTTAACATTTACAGCCTGGTAATCACCCAGGAGCAGTTATTCTTTCTTTCTTTCTTTTTAAATTTTTAATCGTTTTGTTAGGGGCTCATACAACTCTTATCACAATCCATACATACATCAATTGTGTAAAGCACATTTGGACATTCATTGCCCTCATCATTCTCAAAACATTTGCTGTCCACTTAAGCCCCCGGCATCAGCTCCTCATTTTTTCCCTCCCTCATGAACCCTCAATAATTTATGCTATTATTTTGTCATATCTTGCCCTGTCTAGCGTCTCCCTTCACCCACTTTTCTGTTGTCCATACCCCGGGAGGAGGTCACATGTAAATCCTTGTAATCAGTTCCTCCTTTCTGACCCACCCTCCCTCTACCCTCCCAGTATCGGCACTCACACCACTGGTCCTGAAGGGTTCATATGCCCTGGATCCCCTGTGTTTTCAGTTCCTATCTGTACCAGTGTACATCCTCTGGTCTAGCCAGACTTGCAAGGTGGGACTGGGATCATGATAGTTGGGGGGCAGGGGGGCGGGGGCAGAGGAATCCTTTAGGAACTAGAGGAAAGTTATATTTTTCATCGTTGCTACATCGCACCCTGACTGGCTCAACTCCTCCCTCAGACCCTTCTGTAAGGGGATGTCCAGTGGCCTACAAATGGGCTTTGGGTCTCCATTCTGCACTGCCCCCCTCATTGATTATGGTAAGATTTTTTGTTCTATTGATGCCTTATACCTGATCCCTTCAACACCTCGTGATCACACAGGCTGGTGTGCTTCTTCCATGTGGGCTTTGTTGCTTCTGAGCTAGATGGCCATTTGTTTACCTTCAAACCTTTAAGACCCCAGATGCTATATCTTTTGATAGCCTGGTTGTCTTCAGTGATTGTGTCAGGAAGGTGAGCATCATAGAAGAAAAGTATTCTTGCATTGAGGGAGTACTTGAGTGGAGGCCCAATGTCCTACTGTTACCTTAAGACTAAACCTATAAATATAGGCACATAGATCTATTTCCCCATCCACATATATAAATATATCTGCATATGTACATGTCTTTATCTAGACCTGTATAAATGTCCTTTGCCTCCCAGCTCTTTCCTCTATTTCCCTTGACTTTCCTCCTGTCCCACTATCATGCTCAGTCCCCACCAGGGTTTCAGCAATTCCTCTTTGTTACATTACCCTTGATCATGCCCTACCAGGCCTCCCACACCCTCCTCACCACCAATTTGGATCATTTGTTGTTCCCTTGTCCCTGGGTTTGTTAACACTACTTCCTTTCCCCACACCTCCCCCACTCCCATGTCCCCCCAGAACTGTTGGTCCCATTGTTTTCTCCTCCAGATTGTTCATCCAGCCTATCTTATTTAGACAGACCTGCGGAGATAATAACAAGCACAAAAACAAGACGGAGCAAAACCAAGCAACAATATGCAACAAAACAACAACAAACCCATGACAAAAAAAACAAAACACAACACAACAAGAAAGAAAACTTGTAGTTAGTTCAAGGATTGTTTGTTGGCCTTTAGGAGTGTTTTCCAGTATAGTCTGTTGGGGCAAAGTCCACCTTCAGCATTCCCTAGCGACCTCCCCACTCCATTCTCTTGCTGTTCTGTTACACCCCCTTCGTTTTTTGCCTTGGTGTGGGGACTCTTAGTTTCTGTATTCGTTTTGGTATCCACTGGGGAGAACCTCCCTAACCACCGAATGCTCACCTGTCCTGTGGCTCATCTTTGAGCGGCAGGGATCATGTCTGTTCTGTTCACTGCTCCATGTTTGGTACTGCCCACACTGAAGGTGTTCTGTAAATGTGTGTTGCATATATGATGGGCTTCAAAAAGTTCCTGGAGCAGAGGAACTGAAAGATCATGGAATTTTGACATGAACTTTTTGAAGCCCCCTTGTGCTGGGGCCCTGGCTGTACAGTGGGTTACAAGTTGGGCTGCCAACCTCAAGGTCAGCAGTTCGAAAGCATCAGCCACTCAGAGTAAAAAATAAGAGGCTTTCTTCCACCCCCAACCCCCCAAAAAACCTTTACTGCAAGAAGAGACTTTCTACTCCCTTAAAACGTTACAGCCTCAGAAACAGCCTAAGACAGGGCAGGTCCACCCTGTCTTACAGGGTGGCTACAAGTCAGGATGGGCTAGAGGGCAGAGAGTGTGTTTTTTCATGTGTGGATAGAGAGGTAGATGAGTATGTATGCGCATGAAAGGCTGGTGGTTTCGGGCTTGACTTGTTGGACTGCTTACTGCAGGGCCAACAGTTCAAAACCACCAGCCCCTTGGAGGGAGGAAGAAACCTTTATTCCCATAAAGTTACAGTCTCAGAAACCCACGGGGGCAGTTCACAGAAACCCTGTTCTATGGGGTTTCTATGAGTCAAAATTGACTTGATGGCAGTGGGTTGTTTATTTTTTAATGTATATGTCTATTCCTATTTATAATTTATGTGTATATATATGTAGCTAAATGAAAGACTAAATGACTAACATTAGGGTGAATCAATGAAGTACTAATGACATGTACTTCCAGGAACCTTTAATGATTACGAGCTTGCTGGTTAATTCAATGATTGTGGTGTGAACCTACCCAGGGTTTCAGAAAGAGAACCACCTGGTCATCTGCCTTTATCAAAACTCCAAAAGCAAAACAGCCCAAATCCTGTGCTCTTGTATCACCTGGTGAACAGATGTGCCTATAGGTTTCCCAAGCCTGGGCTCTTTATGGAAGCAGACCACCCTATCTTTGTCCCGTGACACAGCTGGTGGGTGTGGACCGCTGACCCTGTAACTAGCAGCCGAGCCCTTACCCACTGCACGCCCAGGCCGTTCCCCCATAAAGCTTACCAAAACCCAAACCAAACCCACTGCCATCAAGTAGACTCGGACTCATACCGACTCCCGACGGGGTCTTGAGACTGTAAACCTTTAGAGGAGCAGACAGCCTCCTCTTGCAGAGTGCCTGGTGGTTGTGAACCACTGGCCTTTCGATTAGCAGCCCAGCACCATTCCCTAGGGGGCACTGGGATAAACCTGAAGAACTACACGCCTGCTAGGAAACTCCATTTTCTGGGCAGTATGGATTTCCAGGGCCCGCTCGGCCCCCGCCTCTCATGAAGCGGGTTCATGGAGGCTCCTTGTTGGCCACAGGTGGGCTTTCCTGTGGTGCTGTGCAAGAACTCAGTAATGATGCACTAATAAAGAAATACATAAAGGGTCCCCAGCCTCACCGCCCCCCCTCACCTTCAACAAGGATCCTCTTTCACTGAAGTCATGTAAACACATGGGCAGGCCTGACTTCCCCTCAGGGCAGCCTGATTGTCCTAAAGTAAGAGTCTCACTGAGAACTGTTTCAATCACCTTTCCAACCACACAGAAAGCTCTTTGAAAATAGCCTTGCCATTCATAGTTGAATGGAGGTGGACTTCAGGAAGTATGGCTATCTTTCAGGCATCCATTTCAGGCATCCATCCTTCTAGGCATCCATTTGATCACAGTGCATGAAAGGCCACTTGGCTAAAATAAATGGCAATCATAAATAGTATTTCAACCTTAATCATGAATGCTAACTCAATTTATATTTGCTGCTTGCCTGGTATATAACATTCTTTGCAGACATTTTATCTAGTCCTCAGGACAATTCCAGAAAAGCCTTATTTTGCTTCTGCCAGTATATCTTAAAAAGGAGCCCTGGTGGCATTGTGAGCTATAGGCTGCTAGCCTTAAGGTCAGCAGTTTGAAACCACCAGCTGCTTTTTGGGAGAAAGATGAGGAATTCTGCTTTCCAGGTTGACTGTATCAGAAATGCCCAGGGACAGTTCTGCTCTGTCTGGTGACGTCACTGGGAGGCAGAATGGATTCCATGGCTGTGAGATGGGTTTTGTGAGCACATGTAAAAGGCGCCCTGTTGGCACTGTTAGGTCCATGGAAGAAGATTGGGGCTTAGCTGTTGCTGTGAAGATTCCCAGCTTCAGAAGCAGGAGTTTGAATCGACCTAATCACCGCACATGTGGGTTTGGGTACAATAAAGGAAAGTAAGGCTTTAGGGAGCTTAGATGATTTCCCTAAAATCCTATTATCAAATAGGTGCCCAGGTCAGGAAGCAGATTCAAGTGACTCCAAATCTTGGTATTTTCTCTTGATGTTCCATTTCTGAACAGAGTTTCAGCTTCTTAGTCCTGATGATAGTAAGACTTCGGTGCTTTTCTAGCCCATGGATTTGATGTTGTGTTCCCTGGAGCCTTACATCTGTGGAGGGGGCATGGGAATAATGTGTGTTCAGTGTGCTTTACTTCCATTTCAAAAGAACTGCTGTGCTGTGTTGTTGAGTTTCCAAATACTATCTCATTTAAAATATATGTTCTACTGGCTTTTAAAAAAATAAGCACTAGAGCAGAAGAGATTGAGCCTCGTCTAGTTATGCATTGCTCCTTGCCTGGCCAGTTTCTAGACAGGTTACCATAATGCTCTTCAAACAAACATGCATAGGAGACAGAGAAGCTGAAGACATACCAGTTTAATGGACAATAGGTGGGAATAGAGGCATAGTCCAATGCAAAGGTCACAGAAAGCCATGAGCCATGCCAGGATGAGCTTCTTGGGAGGCCCTTAGAAAACCAGACCTCTGTTTGCTCAGCTGTCAAATGGATACTGGACCACTGGGTAATTTGTTCTTGATCCGTTTCACATGAAGATTGACCCATTCATTAGTCTTGGAGCTCATTGCCACTGCCACGCATGTCATTGTTGTGGACAACAGCTTGGGCTGCCTGGTGGCAGCGAGGTTTGTGGGACTGCTTCTCACCTCACCAAAGCTGTCCCTACATTGGGCAGGTCAATGGGTGCATGCTTTACTGTTCAGGTCAATGTCACATGCCATGCTTTACTTCCTTTGTCCCAGGGAAGCGTACAGGCTTATCAGGGGAGATGAGGGCATCAATAAAGGTTGGAGGACAAGAAATAGCCTCTAAGAGGAACTTGACAAACGAATCAGAGCCTATCTCTTGGTGAACAGATGAAGTTCACTTTAGAGTAAAATGTCCAGAATGTGGAAGTGAGGAACACCACGGGGAGATGACTGGGTGGCATCTGCCTGAGGCATGATGCTCTCTTGCGCCGGCCGCGGTCCTCAAGAGGCACTCGTTCGCCTGCCTGCATCCCTCTGTGTATCACCACCCCACCTGCTCCCCTGCATTTCATCTGTGTATCAGTGAACCCAGGCAACTGAAGCCCCTTTCCTTGAGGAGTCCTCACCATGGAATATCCTCACGCTCATTCACGTAAACGGCTTGTCGGTCCTCTCTTGCTGGACTGGAAGCGCTTGGTAAGCAAGGCCCATGACTGTATATTCGTTATCAGAGACTAAGTGAACGACAGAGACAGAGCTGTGAAGGTGGGTTAAGTTCAGGGTAGGGTGAGATTTGAGTTTGGATTTCGTGTTGAAAACAAAAGGAATTGCATGTTTGGGTTTGTGCAAGAGAAAGATCGTCGGCACCGGGTGAGAACCCCTTCACCTGTCTGTGAGAGTCAATGAAGTAGTAAACAGATGGGTGCAAAATTGCTCTTCTAGACCAGAAACTGCTTTTCCCGAGGTAAGGTGTAGCAACGAGGTCTTACTTTCCCAAGCGTATACAGTTCAAAATTAGTATTCCAGTGAGTGAAGTCCTCCCGCAATTTTGAGTCCTGATGCAGCTAGTGATTTAACCGTTAACTCCACTTTACATTTTTCCTTCTCCCAGAGTGAATACAGGTAGAGCCATCCTAGTTACAGACCTGGCCTCTCTTTGCATTTCAATAGCTTCCCAAGTGGAACTGCCAAATTCCAATGTGCTATTAAAATGGGCAGCACACCAACAAAATCGGTCCTCATCAAAAATTCAGGGAAACTAAAATAAAAAGATGGCAGGCCACATTTTCAAAGGAATTCAGCCTGACCCCCTTGTATTTTTTGTGCATGCAAAATGTATTTTTTCGCACCTGCAAGTACAGTCTCTTCAAGCCAACCCTGGCCTCTAAATTGCCAAGGCTTTAAAAAAAAAAAAGGAAAAAAGACCTGCCTTTCAAATTCAGCCCAGAAACCCAGTAGTGAAAGGGGGTGGGGTGGAGGGCTGCCTAAAGCTATTTATAGGAATATTGGGAGAGATAATTACTACCTTACCTCTTGTTCTGATATTACCCCTGCTTGGCAGAAATCTGTGTGCCGCACATCAGAGATGGAAGGGACTCCATAAAGACAGGACGGTACTCAAATGTGTGACAATGACCACCTAAATACCTTCTTTTTCCTTCGCCACTGACAAAATATAGATGTATGATATCAGATGCCGTGGAAACTGAACTTTGCCCGAACTAACTTAGTGAGCACTTGCCAGGTTTCGGGTTCTGGGTGTTTGGTGATGAGGGTCCACACCTAAAGTTCCTCCAGCTTTGTATGAGCAGTAGCCAGCTGCTCATCATTCCAATAATTAATTACAGTCGAGATGTCTGCTCAGAGGAAATGCTCATTTTGTCCAGAAGGGAATTTGCATGAGGACAGGGCGTTATTTGGGGTTTTTTTTCTGTTTCCACACTCACTGCCACACATCAGTGTTGACTCAGAGAGGCCTCCTGGACAGAGTAGGGCTCCCCCTGTGGGTTTCTGAGATTTCGTGGAAGTAGACAACCTCACCAAGGAGTGGCTGGTGGGTTTGAACCAATGGCGTTGTGGTTAGCAACTCAATGTCTGTTTGGATCACGCTAAATTTCCCAGGGCCCAGAATATTCCTGGCATTTTTTTGCATGAGTTTAGAAATGAGGGCTACACTTTCGTAGTGTAGGTCAGAGAGCTCTAGCGTAGTGGGGAGTGGTCAAGTCCAGGAAGGTAGACTTTCTCCGGGAAGTGACATTAAACTCACTCCTGATGTGTTAGGCAGATTTATCTAGAGAAACAAAGCTGGTGACACTCGTATCTGTGTAAGAAAGAGCTTTATTATATCAAGAAGCACTTTTATATCAAGAAGGCATCCGAGCCCAGCTCAACTCGTGTCCATCAATCCAGTGCAAGCTGGGGCCCTCTACAGCAGTGGTTCGCAACCTTCCTAGTGCCGCGACCCTTCGTACAGTACCTCGTAGTGTGGTGACGCCCAGTCATAAAATTATTCTCATCGCCACTTGATCACTGTAATTTTACTACTGTTATGAAATGGGCGACCCCTGTGAAAGGGTCGTGCGACCTCCAAAGGGGTCATGACCCACAGGTTGAGAACCGCTGCTCTGCAGCCTCCCATAACTACAGGCTGATGGGCAGAAAGGTGAGGTGGGAAGCAGGAAGATCAGAGGCCAGTGGATACAGAATCATGTGGATCCTAGGTTGATGGAAAACATCAGGGTGCTCACAGCTTTCAGGGTTGGGTGGCCCACATGTGGCCACACCTGGAGGCAGGTAGAGGGGCCCCAGAAAGCAGGAAAGCAGAGGGGGAGAGAAAGAGAGAAATTCCCAATTTCTTCCTTTGGAGAAAGCTACACTCCTAAGGAAGGAGGCATCATCAGGCTGTGGCCTGATTGATAGGTTGGACACCACCTCTACACTTTCATACATATTCAAGCTGACAAAATCACCCCACTACCACACTTGAAGACTCTCTGAGAATGGGAGTGTTTTAAGAATGGGTATTGGTAGTGGTGGAGAGTTTTCTAGGAGAGGATCAAGCTGTGGAGTCTGCGCTTCTAAGCTGCTGAGCAAAGGCTAGGTGTTATATTAGTACTGGTTGACTAGAGAAACAAATCCAGAGACACTCATATGTATAGAAGAGAGAGCTTTATACCAAAGAGTAATTGTATATTAAGAAAACATCCCAGCCCCGTCCAGATCAAGTCCATAAATCCGATATTAACTTATATGTCTGATACCAGTCTATAAATTCCTCTTCATTCACCCAGCACTTGCAATGATGCCAAATGCAGGAAGATTGCAGGCCAGTGAGTGGGAAGTCTTGTGGATCCAGTGGTGGTGGAAGCATCTCAGCACTGGCATGGGTCTCCAGGTGGCTCCTCCAGCTCCAGGGCTCTGGCAGCCATCAGCATGTCTTGTCAACAGGAATGTGAAGCAGAGAAAGTATGTGCCCTGCCTCCAGGAAGGAAGACAGGAGTTCCCAGAATCTTCAGAAGGCCATACCCACACAAAGGCATCATTGGTCATAACCTGATTGACAAACTAGATTCTACCCCTTCCCTCAGGTTGACAGGACATTATGTAACTGCCAGAGGTGTTTTTTTGTTTAACTCATTTTGTTGGGGGCTCCTATAGCTCTTATCACAATCCATCCATCCATCCATCGTGTCAAGCACATTTGTACATTTGTTGCCATCATCATTCTCAAAACTGCCACAGGTGTTAAGGAAGAATGAACCATGACTGGAGATGCAGGCAGGGGTTGGATTGTGTGGGACCTTCAGGGTCACAACAAGCAGCCAGAAACACTCAAACGCTTCTCATGTGGGAGAACTGTGCTGCTAAAATCCAGAAAACTTTCCCGGGTGGCTGGTCACAAGTGCATTGAGTCTTTGTTTTAAAATTACTATTGAGACTATACACAGTGAAATATATACCAATTCAACAGTTTCTGTGTGTGCAGTTCAGGGATACTAACTAAATTCTTCAAGTTGAGCAACCACCGTTTCTCAACCTGCTTTTTGGAGTTGTCCCTCCACTGGGCTTTCTACTTTCATAAACGGTTACAGCCTCAGAAACCCACAGGGGGCACTGTGAGTCTGCATGGACTTCATGACAGTGAGTTTTACTTTACCGGATCTTAACTGATTCCTGGGAACTATTTGGACTGTGATGGATCCTGTCATTGATCAAAGATGATAGACACAGGCAAGCACAGCAGGTACATCATTAGTGCATGATTCTCACATCCAAGGACAAGCACAAACGTAACTCAGAATCTATCATGAGCCAGGAGTACCAGGGCGGTGGTCACTGCCAGTGGCTAATGCACTCACTCCGCTGCCAACTGAAAAGATCTGATGTTCACGGTCACCAGGAGGCACGTTAGAAGGAAGACCTGGTGATCTGCCTCCTAACCATCCTCCTCTGAAACCCTGTGGGGCAGAGTCCTCTCTGACACAGATGGGGCCGCCACAAATTGAGCTTGGTTTTGATACTGTGCACCAGGCTGAAGGGTGCAGAAATCCCAACAATAAGTGGGTCTCGACAGCTACCTCAATGTTTTTGCAGAAGACATTTCAATGGCTTCTGTTTTAAGGCACATGCACTTAGTGTGTTAGGCTGGGTGGACTAGAGAAACAAATTAATAGACACTCACATGTATAAGAAAGCGCTTTATATACAAGAGCAATTGAATATTGACAAAACATCCCAGCCCAGTCCAGATCAAGTACCTAAGTCCCATGTTAGCCCATGTGTCTGGTATCAATCTAACTTCCTCTTCAGACTCATGAAACACATGCAATGACGCCAAATGTAGGAAGATCACAAGCCAGTGGGTGGGAAGACTTGTGGATCCAGTGGCTATAGAATCATCTCAGCACAGGCAGGGGTCTCCACACAGCTCCTCGAGCTCCCAGGGCTCTGGCTGCACAGCGTAGCTCCACTAGGCTCATTGTCAGTAATGTCTCACAGGGAGTGAGTGCGTGTCCCCCTTCCAGCGAGCTATTTATCTTCTTTGCACCTCCAAGTGAGGTCATCAAGCTGTGACCTGCTTGACAGGCTAACCTCCACCCTTTCACACTTAAGTCTCAAGTTGACAACAGATTATGTCACTACCACAGACCACCGCTTGTCAATTTGACACTTTCACATAACTCGTTAGCCATATATAATTTTCAAACAGACAATAATAAAATCATATCTGTACCTGACAGAATAAAACTAAATGCATACAATTCAATATGTGCTACCCTCATTTAAACATACTATTCTATAAGTGACAAAACAAAAATATCCTATGCCTAACAATGCAGTTAAATAATACCTACACCTCAATCCTATAATCCTATGACTGTATTTCCCCACCTATGAAAGTTTTAAGACAGCCACTTCATACCTTTATCCTCCCAATTTTGGGTATCTGCCCATATACATCAGCCCAGTGCTCTGAGGAGACAATCATAGTCTTTGATGTGAAGCATCTTCATTCCAGTTGGAACCTTGTGAAGTCCGCGTCCACAAGCAAAGTCAAATCCAGACAGACCGCCCATAAAGTCAGCAGCAATGTACACCAGGGTCACTTAGCTGTGTGGCTTTGCGTGAGTCTCTGGACCTTTGAATTAAACGCCTGTGATGTGTGCAGCATGATGGTTGCTGTCTAGTCAGCATTGCCTCAATGCTTTCACCGGCACTTATTCATCTGACAGACATTTCATGCCTAGTATGTTCCTGGCCCTCGGCAAAGTACTAAGGACCCTGTAACACATTAAGATACTAAGAAAAAGTGCTTGCCTTGCCTGCTGCCTACCTGAGGTGCTTTGTTTTGAGTCACAAATGAGAGCACACATGAAAATGTTTTGTCAATTGGAAAGTGATATATAAACATGAGTTGTTTTTATTTCACAACCTTGCCTATGTATTGAGCGCCACCTTCAAGCCTCAGCATTCAGGTTTGTGAGGTAAGTCGTCTGAGGGGCTGGTCAAATTAGGTAGCATTTATTTTCATTCCTACCATGTGCCAGTTACTGTCCCCAAAGCGTTGTATGTGGTAACTCATTCCTCCCTGCCAGAGGGCTGTGGAAACTGAGGCACAAAAAGATTAAGGTGCTTGCCCCAAATTGTGCAAATGGTAGGCAGCCCACTTGGACTTGAACCCGACACTTTGCCACTACCCTAGAGACCACATCTTCCAAGGCAGTGTTTTGATTTCTTTGTGAAGTTACTGTTCACCAATCCCCCCCCCATGAAAACACACACACACACACACACACACACACTGACTCTCTCACTGCCATTGATTCAATGCCGCCACACAGTGACCCTATGAGTCAGGGTAGAACTGCCCTGTGGGCTTTCAGGACTGTGCCTCTTTATAGGACAAGAAAGCCTTCTTGTTCTCCCATGCTGCATACACTGCTTTATACTGAATGAGAAAACTTTCCATGTGGTATATCTCACTTATTCCTCAGCATTGTCCTCAAAGTGCTGGTCTTGTTTCTCATTCTACATCCAGGGGCACCGTGGACTCAGAGAGCTGGCAATGACTGGCCCATGGCTCCAGATGAAAGACCCTGGCTTCTGCCTCCTGCTCACATCAGCCTGTTCTCACATTGCTGGAGTCTTTTACAGTCTGAGCAAGTTTCCCCTCAAACTTGCCTTGCCCGCCTCTGACCGGTGTTCTCACTGTAGTTAGAGTTGTTCATGGATGAGAAGACGTGGAATCCACATTTCTCTGTCTTCTTCACAGTCGCCTCAACACAGTTAAAGGTCCCCTGTGTGACACAAGTTTCCATAATGGTGACGGCTGGGTCATAAGCTGAGCTGTCAGCTCCCACCAAGCCCTTCAAGTGAAGGTGGAAAGTCTCCAGTTCCCACCAGGTGTACCAGGGATCCCCTGTGGGGCTGGTGCCAGCTCAGTGGGCATTTTCTCCTGCCCTGTTACTTGCTGATGTAGCCCATGGAGTTTTTTTATAAGGGTGCTTTGGGAACTCTTCCTCGTAAAAATACCCTTCAGGACCAGTGGTGTGAGTGGCGATACTGGGAGGGTAGAGGGAGAGTGGGTTGGAAAGGGGGAACCAATGACAAGGATCTATATGTGACCTCCTCCCTAGCAGACAACAGAAAAGTGGGTGAAAGGAGATGTCGGACAGGACAATATATGACAAAATAACAATTTATAAATTTTCAAGGGCTGATGAGGGAGGGGACAGTGAGTTTGGTTATTGGGTTTTAAAACTTTAGTTCCCCCGTTTTTGTATGATAGGTTAATTGTACCTATGTTGTTGTTTCAAATTACTATTTTTTTAAAAACATAAAGTGCTTGGAATGGCCCTGGCACATAGTAGTCGCTAGGCAATGGTGGTTGTGTGCGTGTGGAGGGATTCTGACTTTTACCACCCCTACAGGACAGAGGTGAAGTGCCGCACAGGGTTTCCTAAGCTATCATCTTTATGGAGAAGCCCTGGTGGCACTGTGGTTACAACAATCAGGTGCTATCCAGATAGGCAGTGGTTCAAATCCCCCAGAGGGGCCATGGAGACAGATGTAGCCAGGTGCTTCTGGCAGACTTCCACCTTGAAACTCCTAGGGGCCATCTCTCTCTGCCCTTCAGGGTCTCCATGGGTCCAAATTGACTCAAGGGCAACAGGTATTTATGCTAATTGTTGGGAATCGATCAACAAGTCTTTTATCCGGGAGCTTCTGGTGTGTTTGAACCACGGACCTTTCAGGTAGCAGCTGAATGCTTACCCATTGTGCCACCGGCGCTCCTGTAAGAAATGATAGCCCTTAATATTAGCTGAAACACTGCCATGTGGAAAAACCTGTACTGTTTTATATTCAAGGGTCCCTGTGTATCTGAGGGCAGTGGACAAAAATTAATGACAAACCTCAAAGAGCAGCGCTCTGTGGAATGGGGAGAGGAATGGACAACAAGACAAGAGACTGAGCTATCCTCAGCCTCTCCGCCCAATGAATGGTTTCCCTCTGCTTTGCGCCCAGCCACGCTCGGTCCTCATCCTTGTGGTTCTGGTGAGGTGCCATTGAGTGGTTCGACCCCATCGCGATCCTATGCACAACAGAATGCGCCTGTGCATCCTTACAAATGTTCCTCCGCTTGAGCCCATTGTTGAAGCCACAGTATTGGTCCATCTCTCTGACAGCCTTCCTGTTTAGCACCGCCCCTCCACTTTACCAGGTGTGATGTCCTCCTCCAGGGACCAATTTCTCTTGACAACATGGCCAAATTATGTGAGACAAAATCTCACCATTTTTGCCTCCAAGGAGCACGCAGGCAGTACTTCTTCCAAGATAGATGGGTTTGCCCTTTAGTGGTCCATGGTACTTTCGATGTTTTTCTCCAGCACCATCATTCAAATGCATTGATTCCTCTGTGACCTTCCTTATTCAGTGTCCAATGTTCACATGGATGTAAGACAATTGAACATACCATGGCTTGGGTCAGGCTCACCTTCGTTCTTAAAGTAGCATCTTTATTTTTCAGTTCTTTAAATTCATCACTTGATCCCTTGGCTGCTGCTTCCCGGAGCATTGATTATGGATCCAAGCAAGACAAAACCCGTGGCCACTTGAACCTTGCTTCCATTTAGCATGATGCTACTTACTGGCTCCGTGGTGAGGAACTCTTCTTTACATTGAGTTGCATTCACGCTGAAGGCTGCGATCCTGAGCCTCATCAGCTAGTGCTTTGAGCCCTCACTTTCAGCAAGAAGGTTGTGCGATCCACATATCACCGGTTGTCGATACGTCTTCCTCCTCCAATCCCGATGCCACATTCTTCTTCATGTAAGCCAGCTTCTCTGATGACTTGCTCAGCACACAGGTTAAATAAGTATGGCGAGATGATACAACCCTGACACACACCTCTTCTGATTTTAAAGCAGGCAGCATTCCCTGGTTCCATTTGTATAACTGCCTCTTAATCTATGCACAAGGCCCATGTGGGTACAACAACGTGTTCTGGAATCCCCGTTCTTCTTGAGGTTATCCACGGTGTGTTATCCTCATCCTTAGCCACTCCACATCTTCCTTCCTCATTAAGCTGGGCAGTTTAATATGGGCCTAGATCTTCCTGATGTGCTTATCAACGTCCCTAAGTGGTTTACCAGTTGCCCTCCAGTTGTTTCATGGCAACCCTATGTATGTCTAGTAGAACTATGCTTCTATGGGTTCTCCTTTCCTTTCGTTTTATAAAACTTACTGCAGTTTATTTGAGCAAATGAATTTCCACTCATCCATTTACATATTGTCTTGTTCCATGACATTCGTTGCAAGCTCCTCAGTGTAACAGCATTCCACCCACTTCCTCCTTGAGCCCCTTGTTTCTATTTCCCCTTCTTTCCTCAGAGCTTTGTTATTTGGGGCAAATATTGTTTTTATTTTCTATTTGTTTTGTGGTTTGGGCTGTATGGTTGATTATTCCAAGGAGTGCATTCCTCATCCTAATGGCATTACTGTTCACTCTGATGTGGGACTGAAAGGTGAGTCCTGGGGGTGAGTTCTGTTCAAAATTTGAAGGACTTTAAAGAGTCACCATCGTGGGGCTTCAGTCTCCATCAGACCAGTTGGGTTAGTCTTTTTTATTATTTTGTTCTGCGTTCTTCTCTCACTCTCTTCAGAACCTTCCACTGTAATTTCTGATAAGAGCAGTGTGGGGTGTGGCAGCTGGGCACCATCTAATTCTCCTGGGTTCAGGGGACTCCAGACTGTGGTTCATGGGGTCGATTAGTCCACTGGTTTCCTTGTGTCTTTGATTTTCACAACCCTTCTTTGTTCCGGATGGGGAAAGACCATTTGTTGCATTTTTAGATGGCTGTTCCCAAGATTTTAAGACGTCAGTTGCTACTATCCAAAGTAGGATGTAAAACTTTGTATTTGTAAACTCTACTATTCCTTTGATCTGATGTCCTCCAAGACTATGTTCCTAACCTCTCAAGACCAAGAAACTCAAGGTGTTTCTTTATGGCTGAGAAGTTCTCATGAAATGCCACTGCTTGCTGTGAGACTCGATCAAGTTATTGACCTTCCCTTTGCTCGTTTCTAAAATGAGGCAAATGATAGCAGTCCCATGCGAAGTGTTTACACACAGGAAGTACTTGGGACAATGCCAGCATGTGACAAATCCTCAGAAAATGGAGCTCCTATTATTGCTAATGTCAACTTGTACCACTTTCATGTGTTCCCTGCTTTCAAAGAACCAAGTAAAAATGAATTTCCCATGACATAAAGATGTAAGTTTTGAGTTGCCAAAGCAAAAATGACTTATCTCAGGTAGTATTGATTGTTTTCATAATGTGACACGCCTATACGTCAGAAAGATTGTAAATTTCTGATTTATCTGAACAATTACCTTTATGGTAGTCACTGTAGTATTGTTTAGTAGCTTGGTTGACCCACTCAAAGGTGCCCAATGACTCAAGTGACAAAAATTACCTTAATGAATCAGAATTGTCTACATCAGTGTTAGGCCCTTTAATTCACTAAAATATCTTCTCATTATGTTGTCCAGGACATCATCAAATGATCAAATAATGTTTGCTAAGTCTCCTGGCTTGCCAAGTACTGAGCTGCCTCCCCTGGTCACTGCCTGGTCACCCTTCTCCTGCCACATGATGAACCAAGGGAAAGAGATTTGCTCAGACAGCAGACTTGACCTCTGGGCTCCATCTTAGGATGTTGTACTGTGATGAGGACAGCCACAGTGAGCCAGCGTGGCTTGAACTCGACTCTCCTTAAACACAGGCTATACTCCTGCATTGGTTAAAAACAGTTTTATTTAGGAATAATTGGTATACAGTAAGTTACACATGTTTAAAATGCATCGAGTCCTTGGGCAGAGTGTTAATGGTTAACATGCTTAGTGAGCTACTTTAAGGTTGTAGGTTTCAGGTCACCCATAGTCAGGTTCGTGCAAGAAAGGCCTGGCAGTTTACTTCCAAAGCATCACTAACTGAATGTACAGCATCAACAAGAGTTGGATTTGACTTGTAAGCAATCTGACTGTCCTTGTGAAACTATTTCCACACTTAGTGTAATTCACATAATCCTCACCCCCCTAAAATTCCCTGCACCCCTTGGGAATCCCTCCTTCTTACCCCTTTTTCCTACCTTCTGTCCTCAGATAGCAATTTGTTTGTTTCTGTCACCATAGATAATGCCACGCTCTAAAATTTTATATGTATTTGAAATCACATAGCAGCCACTCTTTTTTTTTTCCCTTTTTGCTATGGTTTATTTCACTTAAGAATACTTTTATTTATAAGGGGGATTTTATAAAGGGGATTTTAAGACAAGTTCCCTACCTACAAAATTGTAGACATGGGTGACTATTTCTAGTAATAACCAATTATGCATGCTGCTCATAGAATAGAGATGTATTCCATGCATATATCTCTTTACATCCTTACAACAGCCCTCTGCTTAACCGCCAGTTTTTGGCTGATGCAGCAACAGATGAAGGTAGTGGCCAAAAGTCACACCTTAAAAGAAGCTCTGACCATCATGAAAACTGGAGAAAAGGTTGAAACCATCAAGGATTTCACCTTGCTTGGATCCACAATCAATGCTCATAGAAGCAGCAGTTAAGCAATCAAAAGATATATTGCCTTAGGTAAATCTGCCGCACAAGACCTCTTTATATTATTGAAAAGCAGGGACGTCACTTTGAAGACTAAGGTAAGCCTGACCCAAGCCACGGTATTTTCCATTGCATCCTATGAAAGTTGGACATCGAATAAGGAAGGCCGTAGAAGTGTAGATGCATTTGAGTTGTGATGCTGCAGAAGAATATTGAAAGTACCATGGACTGCTAAAATGACAAACCAATGTCTTGGGAAAAGTAAGGCCAGTGTGCTCCTTAGAGGGGAAAATGGCAAGACTGCATCTTACATGTTTTGGATATATTGTAAGGAGAGACCAGTCCCTGGAGACGGACATCATGTTTGGTAAGGAGGAACAGTGGCGACAAAGAACAAGGCCTTCATTGAGATGAATTGGCGCAGCGGCTGTGCCCAGGGCCCAGGCATAGGGACAATTGTGGGAAGGGCGCAGTTCATGCAGTGTTTTGTTCTGTTGCGCACAGGGTCGCCATGGGTCAGAGCTCAACAGCCCCTAACAACCACAACATTAATGGGTGTGGTTCCTTATTAAACACATGTTGAGAAAAGGCAGCAAGTGGTCCCTTTGAAATAATGTAAGCATTGAACTGATGATAAAGAAAAAAAGGTGTGTGGGGGTGGGCGGTGAGTTATGTGGACATTGTTTCTAGTTCAGCTCAGTGGAACATTCCTTCCCTGGCTTCTGCTTGAACCAACACATGTTTGATGAAGAACTGATTGGATGGGTATGTTGTGTCGTCAGTAGCTTCAGTGTGTGTCAGAGAAGACAGGGGAGACCAGAGCAGATAAGAGTGCACTATAGCCACACATCCCATTGACTGTAGAACTCAGAAAGCCATTCTCCACTCATTATTCCAAGACCCAATGGTGACTGCCTTTGCTTCCACAGTTTCCAACCACCACAGATACCAAGCGGCACAAGCCCTTCCTTGTCCTGCCACCGGTGTGTAAGCAAAGCCCCTGTTTCGTGTTGTTTAACTTCTGGTTGGAAACTCAATGGGGTGTGTAATGGGTACAGCCAGGATCCCTGGTTCCCTGCTGCCTGGCTGAACATGTTCTTCTACTCCATTTTCCATAGAATTGGAGTCTTTGGATGGTTCGCAACCTTCAGTAGCAGACAGGACAGTGGATTTCAGAGGTTTGAGAGTCAGTTTGGCATGGAGATTTGGAGGTGTCTGAAGGTACTGGCCAAGAAGCCCTGGTGGTATAGTCAGTTAAAATTGGGCTGCTAATCACAAGGTCATCAGTTTGAAAGCACTAGCTGCTGCCCAGGAGAAAGATGAGGCTTTCTACTCCCATAACCAGGGACAGTCTCAGACGCTCCCGGGGGCGTGCTGCTCTGTCCTGCAGGTTGGCTAGGAGGCAGTATCAGCTCCGTAGCTGTGAGAGAAAGCTGCTGACCAGGTGAGAACTCAACTGAGAGTGCTGAGAGGAACACCCAAATGCTGTGGGTTTTATATACTTAACCAAGTCTGAAAGGCGGGTAGGGGCTTTTCAGTAGCAGTGCATTGTACTAGAGGTAGAAGCACCGCTGGCCCTCGGAGCTCAGGAGCACGTTTGTTTCTTGTAGCAGTCATTGGATCCTTTCCGAGCTACACAAGGAAAAGCACCGAAAGACGAACTAGCCAACACTCACTGAGTGTCTTCCAGGTGCGGGAATGTTCTAAGCTGGTTGTTTACATGACAGCACTCCTGTCCGCTGGCCACAACGCTGCTGTCATTGTTAGCTGCCACTTGGGTTCACAGCAATGTTCTAGGACACGGAGGAGCTGCTCCACAGAATTTCCTAACCCGTGATCTTTGCATGAGCAGAGTGCTTGGTGTTCATCCCACACGGTTGTTGGATGGGTTTGAACTGCCAACCTTTCATTTAGCAGCTTAGTGCTCGGGTATTTGTGCCATGAAGGCTCCCTACAGCATCCCTAGGAACTATTATTATGATAGTCATTTGGCAGATGAGGAAACTGAGGCACAGAGAGGTTAGAGTAAGTTCTGCAGGCCCCTGGGCCTCACCCCTGCTGGGTCAAGACTTTGTCAGTCTAGCTCATGGTCAGGTGCTCCTGTTTTAGCTCTCAAATACTGCGCTGTGCTGAAGAAAAGTGGTTCCTTCATGGGGTTCACTCTGGCGAGACGGTTGTTAAGTGCCATCACGCTGCTTCCAACTCCTACCGACCCAGTATTTTACAGACCAAAACACTCTGCCCTGTTCACTGTCATTGCCATGTTTGGAAGTCCTTACAGACACCGTGCCAATGCACTTCCTTGAAGGTCGTTCTCTTTTTCACAGTAGGATGTTCTTCTGCAGGGACTGGTCCCTCCTGATCCAATCACAAACCAGACTCATTGCCATTGCACCGATGCCGACTCCTAGGGAGAGACTCTACAGGACAGGACAGAACTACCCCTGTGAATTTCCAAGACTGTAGCTGTTCACAGGAGTAGAAAGCCCCACCTTTCTCTGGAGGACTGGCTGTGCTTTCGAACTGCTGACCTTTCAGATTGCAGCCCAAAACATATTGTGTCTAAAATATGTGAGACAAAAATCTCACCATCCTGCCTGGCTATCAAAAGATATAGCGTCTGGGGTCTTAAAGGTTCTTGAAGATAAACAAGCGGCCATCTAGCTCAGAAGCAACAAAGCCCACATGGAAGAAGCACACCAGCCTGTGTGACCACGAGGTGTCGAAGGGATCAGGTATCAGGCATCAAAGAACTAAAAATCATATCATTATGAATGAGGGGGATTGCAGAAGCCCATCTTTAGGCAACTGGACATCCCTTACAGAAGGGTCACGGGGAGGAGACGAGCCAGTCAGGGTGCAGTGTAGTAACAATGAAACATACAACTTTCCTCTAATTCTTAAATGCTTCCCCCCCTCACTATCATGATCCCAATTCTGCCTTACAAATCTGGCTAGACCAGAGGATGTACACTGGTACAGATAGGAACCGGAAACACAGGGAATCCAGGACAGATGATTCCTTCAGGACCAGTGGTAAGAGTGGCGATACCGGGACGGTGGAGGGAAGGTAGTATAGAAAGGGAGAACAGATTATAAGGATCTATATATAACCTCTCTGGGGGACGGACAACAGAAAAGTGGGTGAAGGGAGACATCGGACCGTGTAAGACATGACAAAATAATAATAATTTATAAATTATCAAGGGTTCATGAGAGAAGGGGGAGTGTGGAGGGAGGGGGGAAATGAGGAGCTGATACCAAGGGCTTAAGTGGAGAGTAAATATTTTGAGAATGATGATGGCAATGAATGTACAAATGTGCTTGACACAACTGATGTATGTATAGATTGTGATGAGTTGTATGAGCCCCCAATAACATGATCTAAAAATAAATAAATAAAGAGTACACCCAAGAAAACAAAAATCTCACCATCCTTGCTTCAAAGGAGCATTCTGACTATATGTTTTCCCTCGCATATCTGTTCCTTTATCTGGCAGTGTAAGGTGTGTTTCCTCTTTTCCCAGAACCATCATTCAAATGCGGCACGTTGTCTTTGGCCTCTTCAGCTTCATGAGGCATAGGAGACATTGCAAATCCCGTGGTTTGGGTCCGGCTCACCTTAGTCCTCAAGGTGACCCTTTGCTTTTCCACACTTTAACGTGGTCTTTTGCAGCGGATTTGCCTAACGCAATGTTTCACTGACTTTTTGACGGTTGCTTTCATGGGCATTGATTGTGGATGTAAGTAAAGGGAAATTCTTGACCATGTCAATATTCCCTCATTTATCATGGTGCTTCTTATTAGTCCAGGTGTGAGAATTTTGTTGTTTGGTTTTTTTTTTTTAATATGAGGTGTTATCTGTACTGAAGGCTGTCTTTGTTCTTCCTCAATAAATGCTTCCAGTCCTATTGGCTTTCAGCAAGCAAGATTGTGCCATCTGCATATCACAGGTTGTGAAAGAACCTTCCTCCAATCCTGAGCTGTGTGTGTGTGTGTGTGTGTGTGTGTGTGTGTGTGTGTATGGAATAAGTATAGTGAAAGGAGAGAACCTCTCGACACACCTTTTCGGACTTGAAACCAAACAATATCTTTTTATTCTGTTCAAATGACTACCTCTTGGTCTGTAGTTCTTCGTGAGTATAATTAACTGTTCTGGAATTCTCTTTCTTTGCAAGGTTATCTATAAGTTGTTATGATCTACAGAGTTGAGTGTCTTTGTACAGCTAGGAAAATACGAGTAAATGTCTTTCTGAAATTCTCATCATTCAGCCAAGATCCACGTGACATCAGCAATAATATTTGTCATTCTGGGTCCCCTTTTGGCTACAAATCTTGACGGTAGCTGCTCCCTGTTGAGGTACTGCAACCTCTTTTGAATTGTCGTTAGCAAAATGTTCTTTTTGGGGGGAGATATTTGTGAAATCATTTTTAAAATGCCCCCATTTTTTTGGTCGCCCTTCTTTGGAATATACACAGATAGGGGTTTCTTCCAGTGCCTGTTCCAGACTGGAAGCTCTCTTCCTAACTTCTTGGCATAGACAAATGAACATTTCCCGTGTTCCATCCCTTATTGAAACATCTCAATTGATATACCATAAATTCTGAGTGCCTTGTGGGTTTTTTTATGTTATTGTTTTATCAATTACTTCAGTACAGCTTGGACATCTTCCTTCAATACCATTGGCTTTTGATCTATGTTACCTCTTAAAATGGCTGAAGGTCCACCAGTTATTTTTGGCACAATGTCTCTGTGAATTCCATCTGTCTTCTTTTGGTGTTTCCTTCATCATTCAGTACCTTGCCCCACTCCCTCACCCACCTCCCCAGAAACCCTTCAATTCTGTATCTTGTAACTTGAATTTTTTTCTTTATTTCTTTCAGCTTGAGTAATGCCAAGCATGCGCTGGCCTTTTTAAAATATTAAGTCTTTGCGCTTTTCCTTTTAATGCTTTACTGTGTCTTCTTGAGACACCTTTTGAAATCTTTTGTTCATTTCTTTCGCTTTATCATTTCTGCTCATTGCTTTAGCTTCTTTGTTTAAGAGCAAGTTTCAAAGTTTCTTTTGACATCTACTTTGGCTCTTCCTTTCTTTTCTGTTTTTTAAATGATCGTTTGCTTTCATCCTATCGGATAATTTCTAAGACTATCCCACCCTGAGTCAAGTAGTGCACACTCAACGTTGCATCTCATCTCTTGTGAACTTGTTTTCCTTTTCTTCAGCTTCGACTTGAACTTCCACATAAACATTAGGGGATTTGCTCCACAGTTGGCCCCTGGCTCTGTTTGGGCTGATGCTACTGAGCTGCTCTTAGTATGAAGAGTTTATTGATAGATGAGTTTTGCCTGCTCGTCTGGTTCATTGAGAGTTGAATCCAGGTCTCCCACATAGAGGATAAGATTCTGTCACTGATCCACTCTGCTCCACCCAAAACACATAGTATAGATTAGAAGGTTTTGACTCCGTAGCCTAGGCAGACTAGTTTCCTACACCCTTATTCTACAACTGGATGTCTTGTTCAACTGCCGGTTCTGATTTTGTTCCTGGAGTTGGGACATGCACCAGTTTCCCGGGTACCCTGGTACAGTATAACACTTCCACAGATAGTGCAGCAACATTTGGATCAAGACAGGCCATTATTTTTCCCCTGAGGTGTCATTCAGTGTCAAGAAATCATCTGTGGAATAAAATGTTGTAGTTTTATTTTTCACTTGTGAATCCAGGGAAGGTTTACAGCCTACGATTTGTACACATTTGGGGTCACAGCATGGATGGCAGTCCCCACAATGTCACAGCACTCTTCCCACTTGCCCCCTGCGCGTTTCTGGTCTTCGTTCTTCCTTCTTCCTACTCCTTCCTGCTTTCCGCGCTTCCTCCCAGTGCTGGTGTTGCCCGTTTGCCCTCCTGTGGTTGACTGTTCAGGGAGTCCATAGCCTCCGCGTGCTATTATTCATCGTATTGCCTGCCTGTTGTCTAGTTGAAACTGAAGCCAGGCGTGAAGAGAGACTGAGACTCATAGTCTTGGTAGTCCTCCCAATATTTGTCAGCCCAGTAAACCTGGTCTTTTTGTTTTTAATGATTTTGAAGTTTATTTCACATTTCCCTGCTACCAAAACCCTCTATTGGCTTCCCTTTCAGAGAAGTCAGAAGTGGTCATTGGGCACCATCCATTTCTTCTGGTCTCAGGATCACGGAGGCTTCGGATCTTGTGGTCCTTTCATCCTTTGGACTAATTGTTTCCATGCATCTGGGACTTGCTTCACACTTCTTTTCTTCAGCAGGGGAGAGTCCAATAGTTGTACCTTAGATGGCTGCTCTCAATTTCCTAAGACGCTAGTCACTACTCACCCAAGTAGGATGTATAACAGTGTCTCGGTCAACTATGTTACACCAATTGAACTTCATGTCCCCTGAAACCCCAAGTCTCCAGATCGGCTGGGGCACAAATTTCTGAACGGAGTTTGTGGCACGGGGAGGTGGAGAACTTGTTCACTTTTCATGACTAAGGAGGAAGAAGGGTAGGATAAAGCTATGCCATCAACAAAAGCGTAGAGCTCGGTCTTAGGAACTTCTTCATTTTTTAAATTTTTATTTTATTTTATTTTTTTACAAACCCTTGTGTCGAGGGCTGACTTTCAATAGATCGCAGTGAGGGAGCTGCTCTGCTACGTACGAAACCCCAACCCAGAAGCAGGTAGTCTACGAATGGTTTAGTACCAGGCTCCCCACGAACATGCGGTGAGTGACGGGCGAGGGGGCAGCTGCCTTTCCGGCCGCGCCCCGTTTCCTGGGACGAGGGGCACTCCGCACCGGACCCCGGTCCCGACGCGCGGCAGGGGCGCGCGCCTTAGGAACTTCTTAAGGGGGCACTGTCAAAGCAGTTCCCAAGATATGCACACTATTATAGGAAAGGCTAAGAAAAAACATGACCCTAATAGACTGTAGAAGTGATTGGGCTGTAATTACTGCTGATTTGTTTTGTGTTGAGCCTGTAAATGCATTCAAATATGTCTCTGCAGATTGTACTATCTGCAAATGTGTCACAATCATTGAAAGGTTGAAGCATGACACTACTGAAGGAGAGTTCACAAGTGTGGGCCTCTCCACTATTCAGATGAAGGGGCCATGCCTGGGAAGCCAGTTGTATTTTGAAAAAATACAAAAATCACAAAGTAAAGAAGCCAGATCTTAAATGAAGGACCCCTATTTTCAAGTGCCTTGCTCATTAGCCTGCATTTACCATGACTCCTCAGTCATACTACTTTCCAGGATCCTGGCATCCAACAGTTTGGCAAATGTACACATGATTGCATTACATTTCACATCATTCTGTCGACAGTGGAGCTGACAAGAATAGTCCTATTTCTCTGGAGAGGAAACCAAAACTCAGGGCCCTATAACAAACAAGTAGTTCTTTCTGGATACGAATCATGAAGTCTCTTCTTTTGGTCAGAAGACCTTTGTACCCAAACTACTTCTAA
This sequence comes from Echinops telfairi, assembly GCF_000313985.2. NCBI lineage: Eukaryota > Metazoa > Chordata > Mammalia > Afrosoricida > Tenrecidae > Echinops > Echinops telfairi. The sequence goes on from NW_022104341.1 coordinate 69,788,449, forward strand.
CTCTGATGGATCCTCCAGTGAAGCCACTGGGGTCACTATATAGCACACCACCCTCAAGATCCTTAAAGGAGCGTCAGACATTGAAGTGCACGACTGATGTAATGGACGATTGCATGGATGACTCTGAGTGGTGGGTCTACATTTATTTCATGCATTTTAAAAATAGGATTTGGCCATTGAAGGTTGATGGAGGTGGCTTGAATTGCTGTCCATGAGAGGAAAGGTCTCAAGCTGAATGGGCTCATGAGCTAATAGATTCTCTTAGAAATCACCCAAAAGGAAAGCTGGACCTTTCTCCCTCTAACAAGTAGTTAACTTCAAAGGTCTGGACCTTGAAGACCTAGATTCTGATCCTGGTGCTGCAGCTTTACTCCCCGTGTGGCCATGACTTGGTTACCACACCTCTCTGTACTTCACTTTCCTCATTTACAGATTATGGTTTATAAAGCCACTTTTTAAGGCTTTTTTTTTCTTATTATTTTAAGTGGTTCTGATGGCATAGTAGTTATACATTGTGCTGCTCACCACTAGGTCAGCAGTTCGAACCCACCAGCCACTCGAAGGGAGAAAGATGAGGCTTTCTACACCTGGAAAGAGTTACCGTCTCAGAAACTCAAAGTGGCAGCTCTGCCCTGTCCTGCTTGTTCCCTCTGAGTTGGCATTGACTCGATGGCAGTGAGGTGAGGGTTAAAGTGGTTCTGAAAGGGTGGGCCCAAGACCCTCCTCGGCTACTTTCCCTGGGAACTGATAGAAAAGCCCCCCCTCAGAGTCAAAGCAGATCAGTTGAATCGGGAACTGTACGGGTACACAGGCCAGTTCCCGTGGCACTTTTGCAGCTCCGGAAGGTTTGCAAACTAGTGTTCTGAAATAGCCTCTCTTTGGGGGCTCAGCTCCCATATGCAGTTCTTGGTTCAGGACAAGCATTGATGTGAATGGACACCACCTCTGCCTCACAGCCCTTGCTGGGAACCCTGAATTCTGTTCAGTCCCAGTATCCCCTGGCATCATTCCCTCCTGAGCATCCTGAAGGTTCCCTTTGGGCCCTGGCAGCCCATTGTGCTTGTTTTCCTTTATGTATTTATTTTTTTCCTATTTCCTTTCTCCTCTAAGCAAATGTTCTAACGCTTCTCAGAACTGGCCAACCTCCCTTCTCTCCCCCATCCCCCCGCTCCAGTTTGGGGCAAGCGGCCTTGTCTTTCTAAGCGGGACTCCTGTCTGCCTCCTCAGAGTGCATATGCCTATCCAGGCTCCTCTCCAGATGGATGGTGGACGGGGCCTGATTCTTCCTCACCAGTGACCGTGTGCGTGGCATCTCGCATGCCACACCCAACTTCACAACTTGCCCACCCATGCTGTTTTAGACACAGTCAGGGGCTCAGAAAAGCAGATGGCAAGAGTTCAGGAGCATCTATGAGCGTTAGCAATTCCAGAAAAAGCCATTCGCTCCAAATAGGAGATTCCCTAGAAAGAACTCTTTGTCTCAGCCATCCAGGGTCTGTTATCCAGTAATTATTTTTGGATTAGGAAGAGCTAACAGGACTTGGCCCTGGAAGGTCAGGATAATGACTAGATAACTAGGTTGCAGCGTTCCCTAGGGGAAACGAGGGGTTCGGAGACCAGGCTTTCAGCAGGTTTGATTGAAAGGAAATGGCCGACTCCCTTTTCGCTAACAAATATTGTGAAAGACTACATTTGTGATTTCTTTCCCCACCCGCCAATCATTCTAGCGTGTGGGAACTGCGCAGAAGATGATGTTCTTCAGCTGAGGGGGTGGGGGTGGGAGAGAATTCAAAGAGGTAGAAGAGGTCAAGAGATGAATAGTAATTAGGAGGTTATTTTTATCTTCTGGACAAGCGTTAAGGAGAGTACTATGGGTTGAAAAGTGTGCCCACCACTCTGTTTGGGCATCCTGACCCGCCTAATGTGGATGCAGTCCATTTGGGAATCGGGTTAGTGAGGCCATACTGTGGTCGGGGTGTGCTTTGCTTTCACCTGTCATCTCTGAGACATTAAGCGAGCAGCATGGGCTACGAAGCAGTCAACCGGCATGGGGAAAGATAGGTGTGGTGCCACGCAAAGACCACCTGGGAACCCAGGAAGAAGAGCAGACAGAGCGATAACGCCTTCCCCTAGATCCAGTGCCCTGACCTCAGACTGCCAGCGGCCCAAACTGTGAGAAAATACAGTTCTGTTCCTTAAAGCCACCACATGTATTTCTGTTGCAGCAACACTAAGAGGATGATGATGTCGGCAGAGTGAGGGGTCAGGGGTTGGCCCATAAGCCTGGATTTGAATAGCTTTCCCCCCTACCCTACCACCTCCTGTGGGCTAAGAAAGCATAGACAAGGTACCTTGCCTTTTGATGCTCAAAACTCACTGTCAGCCGGTCAATTCCAACTTATAGGGATCCTACAGGATAGAGCGGAGCTGCCCATTGGGTTCCGGAGGGTGACCATCTCTACAGCAGCACACAGCTTCTCCCGTGGGACAGCTCGTGGTTTCAAACTGCTGACCTTAGGATTAGCAGCCCGGCGCATAACCAACTGCACCACCAGGGCTCCTTTGGATGCTCCCTTCACTGATTCTAAGCCAGGGGCAGTGTGCACATCTCCCTGGCATCACTCTGCAGGCAGAGAATGGGATGACCTCATTTAGCAAAGGGCCTGGTACTCAGGACAGACTAAGTGCATGTTATCTTTAATTATTTTTATTGAACTAGTTAGTGGTAGAGAGTTGATGTAAGGGAGCATGAGAGAGAGTAAGCCCAGAATTAGGCCCCAAATGTCTTCCTTGAGTCACTGTTTAATGGAACAAATTTTGGTAATGAGGGAAACAAAATTGAGGAAAATGCAAAATAGTAAGGAGAAATGGAGAGGTGATCGGAAAGCACTTTGAGGATGTTCCCAGTTGATGTCTGAGTTCAAATGTCTATTGCAAAGAAGATTCTCTTCTCTGTCTCTCTCTCTTCCTCCCCTTCTCTCCCTCTCTCCCACCTTCTCTCTCCTCTCTCTCCTCTCTCTCCCCTCTTCCCTCTTCCCCATACCCACCCTCAGCCTCATTTTCATTTGTCTAGGACAATTTTTGCTCCTCAAAGCTTCATCTTCTATCACTCCTATCCTTCTCTTGCCAACTACACATCAAGCAGCCATCTACTATCACCTAGCTAATACCATGGTGAGAATGTCTAGTTCAGGACGGAAGTGGACACTCTGTTGAATGTGGTGCTGGATTATCAATGGACCATTCTCCTAAGGAGGTCACAGCATCCTCCTCAGGTAGGGCACAGGACACACTTCTGATAGGAGCAGGAGCACTGACCTACCTGGGCATGGTGTGTAAGGCCGGGTTGACAAGCGAAACAAATCAGTGACACTCATGTATTGTGTAAAGAAGACCTTTATATCAAGAAGTAATTATGCATCAATAAAACATCCCAGTCCAGTTCCACTCAAGCCATGAGTCCAGTACTAGTCCATAAGTCCCTCTTCAGACTCATGAAGCCACATGCAATGATGCAGGATGCAGGATCATCATGGGCCAGTGGGTACATGGCTCCTCAACAGGAAGGTGGAAGCCGAGAAAGAGGGGGAGGTTCCCAGGACCCTCCTAATGAGAAGGCTTCACTCACAAGTATGTACGTGATTGACAGGCTAAACTCCACCCCTACACTTTCATATCTTCAAGTTGACACTAAATTATATACCTACCACAGACCACCCCTTGTCAACTTGACACTTTCACACAACTCTTTAGCCATATGTAATCTTTAAAACAAAATCAATAGTAAAATCATATTTGTTCCTAATAGGATAAAACTACATATATACAACTTAAAATATGTCACCTCATTTAAATAGAATTTTCTATAAGTGAACAAAACAAAAATACTCTATGCCTAACAGATTGCTGTCATGTGAACACCACAACATAATTCTATAATTTTATGAACATATTTCCCCACTCATGAAAGTTTTAAGCCAGCCACTTCATGCTTTTATACTCCCAGTTTTTCACCAATTTTTTAAACTGCCCATTTATATCAACCCAATACTCTGAGGAGACAAGCATGTTCTTTGATGTAAAGAATCGTCATTCCAATGGGATCCATGTGAGTATGGATCCATAGGCAAATTCAAATGGGGACAGGCCATCCAGAAAGTCAGCAGAAATGTGCACCAATTCACAGACTCAAAAATCTTAGCATCATCTGGTTGGGTTCTGGTCACCTCATTGTGGGTCACCTCTCTTGGCTTCACCAGGGTGCCTTCACCTTTCGACTATTGACCCCTTCAAAAGTTTGCAACAACGCTAGCCCCCTTTGGCTAAGTCATGCCAGCGGCCCAGGTTCTGCACAACTCCTTAAACTTCAGATCAACTAACCTGCTCTCGTCTCTCCTCTTGTCCCTGTGAACCAGGTCCCCAGTGTCACTGGCCACGTTTCTATTGTTCCTTTTCTCCCACTTCCACTCAACAAGTGGATCTAGACGAGCCACAGGCTGCTCTCAGGCGTCCTTGAACATTCAACCCTGGAGAGGAGAGTTTCTTCATGGCTCCAGTTCTTCCAGCTTCAGGCACAAGCCTCTATTTCAAAATTCAAAAAGTCAAATAGCTCCTTTTTTCCCCCCACTCAGCAAGTCTTTTCAAATACAAATATCCTGAACATACGAGGCACTGGGTGGGCTTATCTTTTCACATTGTTCTTTGCAGATGTGCCCTATACCCGTTTAAAGATCCAATGTAATGGGTGAAAGCAGTGGGATTATACACTCTCTATTTTCATACTTCTCAATAGCCATTTTATCACGTTATATAAATAACAATAGGTAGAGGAAATCAATACAATCCTAGTATAGTCAGATCCTAAGCACATTCATAAAATAAACAAATTCAATTGTATTATATCTAAACTATCGCATTTATATGCAATATGGCTTAGGGCCCCTGGTTGCATCAAGCCAGGGTTGGGCTTTCTGTCAGCCATTTTGACTATGCAGCATGGTCTCAGAGAAATTCAAGGGGTGATTTTGTCCCCTTAGCTCAAGATGTATATTAATCACATTCATTTTCACCATTTCAGAAAGGCATACCCAAAGACGACTTCTAGGAATCGGAACCTCCATTTCTCATGTTCTTTCTAGAAAACAAGTGAGTAAACAGTGTGGCCTTAGCTGACTTCCAACTGGCCAAAGAAGAAAGACTGCCATGAGAGAGCAGTTATACAAACATCCACTCTCCATCTTCATTATTTGTTTCTGTTGTACCCTACTCTCTGGGTACCATCATGTGTTAGGCCGGGTTGACTAGAGAAACAAATCCAGAGACACTCATGTATGTGTAAGAGGGAGCTTTATATCAAGAAGTAATTGCGGGTCAATAAAACTTCCCAGCCCAGTCCAATTCAAGTATATAAGTACGATACTGGTCCATAAGTTCCTATTTAGACTCACAAACCCACATGCAATGATGCAGGATGCATTAATATCATAGGCCGGTGGGTGCAACGTCTCGTGGACCCAATGGTGGTGATTGCATCTCCAGGACTTTGGCAGGTCTCAGCATGACTCCTCAACAGGAAAGTGAAGGCAGAGGGGGAGAGGAGTTTCCAGGACTCTCCTAAGGAAAGGCCTCACCTACAAGGAAGTGCCATCAGGCTGTGGTCTGATTGACAGGCTGGACTCCACCCCTACACTTTTATATCTTCAAGTTGACACAAAAGTATGTAACTACCACAGCTGGGTAGAAAATTATTACATCTGAAGGGAAGCTCGCTTCCTGAGCTACCTGTGTTCGTGTCTGTCTGTCTGTCTGTCTGTCTATCTGTCTGTCTTAGACAATGGGAACCAATAATCATGTCAGTACTGAGGGACCAACTAGGATCAGATGAGGAAGCAGATGCTTTTCCTACACTGGATGAGAACTTCAGAAACTGGGTACAAAACATCCTGGAAAATGGAAGGAGTTCAATCTTTTTCTGTTCTTCTTATGTGGCATCACATTGACTCTGACTCAAAGCCACCTCAGATGAGAGTAGAAGAACTCCCTTCTAGGGTTTTCTTGACTGCAGGCTTTATGGGAGCAGACGACCAGATCTTCCTCCCACAGAGCAGCTGGGTAGATTAGAAACTGAACACCTAACCTTTGTGACACCCAGTTTGCTTTGCTCAAAATGTCTGCAGGTCCGTTCTTTTTACCTCATGATACACAGGCAGATTTGGGGTGGGATCCCAGCTGCACCGTTTTTTGCACAAGTAACATTTGAGAAATGGTTGTACCTCTTGGAGCCTAATTTTTCTCCACTTTAAAGTGGAAATAAGGGCACATACAGGCCATCTTAGTTATGAATAAAAACTTTGTCACCAAATCTTTAAGAAGTTGTAGGTAAGTCAGAACAGGTGCTTAGGGTTCTGATTTAGCTTTGCTGCAGCACAAGAAAAGCCTTCAAGACTTTCCCTGTGCAACAAGGGACAGGGATTGTGATGAAGAATTTGATGCCAGTAGTGGTTGGTTCCATTATTTCAAAGGGAGGGCCAATTTGTATAGCATCAATGGGGAACTAGGAGTCGATGTTCTTAACCCCAAGGACCTGTTAATGTCACATATTTGTAAAGTCTTCCTTTGCCGTGCTTCCAACCTGGATTAGATGTGCCTCCCTTGTGGTCCCACAGCACCCATAGCTTTGCCATATACAGTTTCATCCACTGTCTTAGAACTGTTTAGGACCAGCAGAATTTCATTCTGTTGTACATAAATTCATTTTGAGTTCGAGTCAACTCAAGGGCATCTAACAACAATAAAAAGGCCTCTCTCAGCTTATGTGACTCTGTAGGGAGTCCACTTGTGTAAATGTTCTCTAGCAATGTATCCCTAGTTCCATCCAGAGTGCCCAGCTTAGTTGAATTGACTTGAATGATATGCCCTGAAGGACATGCTTTAACCTCTTCCCCACACTGGGTCTACTTAGCATTTAGCGTGTCAAGTACTCTCACACCCATGGTATTCTTGGGGGTGTGTAGTTAAGGATTAAGCAGCTGATGGGGCTGCTTTCAGGTTTCCATGACCATGCCAAAGAGCTGAGGTTGGGCACAGCTGCCACAGCTAACATCCACTGGACTCCACATGGTCTCTCCTGTTTCCTTACTCTCAGATTTATCCCCATTGATTTTCCTGCCAATAGTCTTTACCGCTTCTGCATTGATTGCAGGGACAAAGTTGATGTATTCACACATGATAAAGGATGGCTTGCCCAACCTAAGGCAGCGAGGCGCCCCTCTAGCTTAAAAGATCAGAGACCCACCGCTCCATTTAGTGCGCGTTTGTGTTCTTGTGTGCACCTGGATAAGCACAAGAAGACTTTTTCTTTTTCCTTCCCAAATATGGCTTTGAACTTCGGAACCACGCACACTTACTTTGTTCATGAATTACTGCTTTTCTTTTCGATGTGAATCTCCTTTGTGAGTGTGTATGGGCACCTCTAAGCTACGGTTTAGAGATACGAGAGTAGAAGACCATGCACTGCTGTGGACTGGGTCAGGCCAGAGTTCTGCATGGCCCCAGCTCTAGACAAGCCCAAACCCTATCCCTTCATTGTCACCTGGTCAGTTCTGACTCATGGACACGTGCTGCATTGCCTAGGCAGCTCCCAGTTTTCAGTCTCCTGTTCCCTGGATCCACAGTCACATTGCCATCAGGTCTATAAACAGTTACCAGAATCCCATGCTACTTGCTGCATAGAACACATAGCATTAGAGAAGGAGGCCTGGTGGTGGAGAATGGTGGTCTGAGCCCACCCAACAACGTTGCACAAGGGAGACCAGTGATTTGCTTGCAGTTTAGAAAACCCTAGAGGGAAGGTTCCCCAGGTGATGAGGGGTTGATAGGAGTGAACTTGGTGCAACAGCCTGTAGCAACCACACAGTAAATACCCTATGTTTACACCCAGTTTGGGTCCGGATGATATGCGGTGATTTACAGCTATGCTAGAGTTATAAGGACTGTTGTTGTTTTTTATAACTAAGATGACAGCAAAGAAATAGGTGATAGAGAAAACCATGCAATGAGCCCCTGCTGTTGGTTAGGATGAGCTGCAGATTGAGTTCTGAGCTTCCTAGGGTCAACGGGACAAGACGTCCATAACCAGTTTTAAGTCTGACAGTGTCTACACCTCAGAAGCCACGTTCTTCATTTAAAATATGCATGTTTGTTTACATTGCATGTACAACATGAAGATTTTATGAGACAGTAACTTTAAAAGTGGGTAACTTAGACCAGTCTAAGTGGGGTAGAGGTGACAATAGCCATCAAAATGTGACACTACCCTGCCAGACAGCCACAGCAAACAAACCAGGAGTTCTATGAGCTACCCTCTGTGAGATTCCCCATTTTTAATGGATCTCGAATTGAGTTTCTAGGAATTTTTCTAGGTCTCCCCAGTTGACAAAGAGCCTGTTATTCAATTACAGAGCATATATGATCCTTATGTAATTGAAACAGACTGCAAATTCCCCAGCAAAGTTCGCAGGGCTCCTGCAGGCTTTTCCACAAAACACAATGAGTCTCCCGTCCATGCTAACGAAACTTCACTAATTACAAATTGTCTCTAGTTGGGTCCTGGAAGAAAAATGTTTTGCACACTTTACAAATAATATGCCTCGGTGGGGTGAGTGCTGACTCGTGCGTTTCAGGTTTGGGCTTATTTGGGTATTCATAACGGTCCCTCTTGGCTGATTATGTCAGCACAACCTCTTTATTGAATTATGGATTGGGTATTTAATCAAGGCCTAGGCCTGATTATTAGCCTTGTAGCATGCCATTGTTTCCGTGGGAAATGGAACGAGTAAAACCTGATTCACATGAAAACCCATTGGCCCTCTAATAAATAACATTTTATAAGGCACTCTTCTTTTATAACCCTGTAATCCTTATCTGCCAGAGGTGTCAGAAGAAGTACGGCGCAGCACTCAGATCGCAGCTTCTCTCAAATACGAGAAGCAGGACCGTGTGTGGAGGGATTTGGGCTTTTCTTTTTCCTTTTCCTTCTCTGGTTCCCTTGGTTGAATCCTGGACTTGATCGTGGGGGCTCTTTTCAAAGAAACAGCGGCACATTGGGGTGAATGTGCATCCAAAGATCGTGTCCCAGTGAGGAGGTTTCATTCTCACGGCATTCAAACAAAGCAAAGCAAAACGGTTGACATCAGTTTGGCTCTCAGTTACAAAGACCCTGTGTGTCAGAATAGAACGTGCTCCACAGTGTTTTCAGTGGAAGCTTTTTCAGAGGTAGACCTGGGTGGGCTTGAACCTCCAACCCTTTTGTCTAGCATTCAAGAACAGTCATTGTTTGCACCCTCAGAGATCCCCTCTGACCACATAGAACACGTACAATGCCTAGACCCCTTCTGCAGACATTTCCATCCATTTGATCTTGAGCTGGATTCAGGCATCAGTGTTTTCTAACGCGCTCCTCGAGGAATTGATGGGATACCAATTGAAATGCTTTCAAAAAACTGCAGCAGTATTGGGTGCACTCACTAGTCTATGCCAAAAAATTTGCAAGACAGCTACTTGGCCAACTGACTGCAAGAGATCCATATTTGTGCCCATTCTCAAAAGAGGTGATCCAACATAAGGCAGAACTTTGCAAACAGCATCAAGATTTTGCTGACGATCCTTCAAACGCATTGACCAGGAGCTACCAGAAATTCAAGCTGAAGTCAGAAGAGGTTGAATGAGGGATTCCATCGCTGATGTCAGATGAATCTTGGCTAGCAGTAGACAATACCAAAAAATACATTTGTTTGTCTTTTACTGACTTTGGTGCCAAGCCACTCACCTGTGTGGATCATGACAAGCTGTGGATGATGTTGTGAAGAATGGAAACTCCGGAACACTCGGTGGTACTCGTGCACAACCTGCACACAGACCGAACGCTGTTCACACAGTTCCAGAGGATACTGCAGTGTTGAAATCAGGAAAGGCTGTGTGTCAGGGTTTTATCCTTTAACCGTACTGTTTCTATCTGTACTTTAAGCAACTAATTTGCTAAGGTAGACTATGCAAAGAAGAATGTGGCATCAGGATTGGAGGAAGGTTCCTTAACAAGTGCAATATGCAGATACTACAATCTTGCTTGCTGAAAATGAATGCACTTGATATACTTAAGGATAAAGACTCAAGACGGAAGCCTGCAGTATGGATTACAACTCAATGTGAACAACAGCCCCCCCCCCAAAATCCTCACAACTGAATCAATAGACAACAAGAAATGGAAAATAAATGGAAAAAGATTGAAGTTGTTGAAGATTTCATTTTACTCAGATCCGCCCTCAACATTCATGGAATCAACAGTCAAGAACTCAGAGAACATATTTCATTGGGCAAAGCTGCTACACAAGACCTCGTTGAAGTGTTGAGAACAAGGATGTCACTTTGAGACATCTTTGGTAGTTTTGATCCATGGTATTTTTGATCGCCTCATATGCATAAGAAAGGTGGACAATGAAGAAGTAAATTTTAGCTCATTTCTGGTCTCCAGTGATTGAGTAGGGCAGGAAGCTAGAGGGGGAAATAATGCCAATATCTGAGGCAGCATCAGGGAGCTGGTGAGTGCTCTGACCCACTCCTGCCGAGCTGTCTCTGTCCCTTTGGTGCCTAGAACAGGGTCATTGCACTTTCAGGGCTCAGTGGCTAAGATCACGACCAGTGGGGCTGGGGAAAGAACCCATGCTTGAGTGGGGGCTGGGGTACATGGAATGAGCCCTGAAGAACAGTGGGTGGGCTTTCAATTTAAAAATGTGTGTGTTGGAAATGTGTGTCAGGCAGGACCACAGACCTGTAGAGAACATGATTCGGGTATGATACAGTGCGACAGGGCCCTGCACTACCTAACCAACCAATCATCTGTGACGGAGCAGGACTCAAAAGTAGGTGGAACTTCCAGTACTAGAAAGAACCGATGGAAATGACCCCAGCTAGAGCCAGCTCCTAATCCCTTATGTAGTTTTAGAACTGTGCATTCTTTGCTCTGAAACCTGTGATGATCAAGGGTTTGTTGTTAAATCAGAGCCGGTAGCCCAGGGGCTCATATAAACTGCCGGGTTGCTGTAGCTTGCAGAGTCATCGTGTCTGCTTTGGGGAGTTCTGGTGAGCCAAAGCCAAAGGCACATCAACTCTCAAATATGAGGCGGCTTCCAAAAGTTCTCGGGAAAATTCCTTATCTTTCAATTTCATGTTCCCACAAACTGTTTGACATTCCCTCAAAGTGTTGGGGGCCATTGTCCGTGTAGGAGGCTGGTGGACATCCCAGATGTCTAGAGTTTTGTCAGTGAGGAAAGCCTGCTCCACCACCTGGGACCTTCCCAACACCCATCCTGGGTGCACTGGAGGTAACAGCTCCTGCTTCTAAAGCAGCTCGTGTTCCTGGGACGGTGGTTCCTGCATTTCACTCGTGGTCATGGAGCTGTATAACCCGGAAGCGTGTTTCTTCCTCATGGCAGGTCTCCTTCCTTCACGAGTTCAACCATGACTCATTGAGAGAGTACACGCATCGGGTACCGAACGAGACCCTAGGATGCAACGGTGAACTAGACATGATTTCTACTCCTGGCGAGTTTATAGTCTAGCAGGAAATTCACTGCCCTCAAGTCCAGTCCAACTCACAGTGACCCCATAGGACAGAGTAGAATTGCCTCTGTGAGTTTCTGAGACTAATCTTCGCAGGAGCAGACAGCCTCGTCTTTCTCCTGTCTAGCAGGGAAGGCAGCCACCAAGAAAATGGATCACCTGAAAAACGAAATCACTGGGAAGAGAGCTCTGATGGAGATATGGATTGGGATGCCGTAGAGACCATGAGAAGGCAGTTAGAGTGTAAGAGCTGCAGGCCTGGAAACACAAGATTAGGTTGAGTTTTGAAAAAGGAGGATGAGTGGATCCAGGTCACGTCTATAAGCTTTATTTTCCTTCTTTGTGAGAAAGGACTGCTCGGTGAATAGTTCCTGAGTGTGTCTGATGGTACCCAGTTCCACTCCGACACACTTAGCATCGTTATGAATTGGAATTGACTCAGTGACAACTGGTTGGTCTGGTAAATAAGAGAAATGGTGCTGGATGGATAGATGGGTGTTTGGATAGATGGGTGGGGGGATGGATGAAGGAGAGGTAGAGGATGGAAGGGAGGAGGGGGTGGGGAATAAGTGAATTAACTAGGTAAAGAGGGGGCATTTGGTTGATAGGGAGCAGTAATACAGAGAAGAGGATTTGCTTATGCAGTAGTGTTGTGGGTTATTAAACTAAAAGAAGGCTGCATGGTAGTAACCTAGAGAATAAATGAAAGTGAATATGGCTAAGAACATGGAAGGCCCTGTAGACCAGGTTAAGGATTTGGGGCTTTATCTTAAGATGAATGGGAAGTCGTAGACAGATTCTCAGCTGTGAGCAGTGATGGACTGGGTGGAAAACACAAACTCACTGCCATCGAGTGGATATCAACTCACAGTGACCCTACAGGAGAGAGTAGTGCTGCCTTCATGGGTTTCTGAGACTGGAACCTTCATGGGCATATAGAGCGGCAGCTTTTTCCTGAGGAGTGGCTGGTGTTTGTGAACTGCTGGCCTTACAGTTAGCAGACCGATGTATAACCACTTTACCACCAGGGCTTGGAGATAATGAAAGAAGCATTCCAAAATGATGCTCTAGTTGCAGAGGAAAGAATGAATTGGAAGAAGTAAACTTGTGTGCAATATAACCCCTAACTCGTGTTAGTTTTTTTCTCCCCTCCCATCTACTCAAGGAATCCTTTTTATAATACATTCCAAGATTCTGCCTGAATCGGACCACTGTAATTTTCCCCGGCCAGCAACACTTGTGGTTCACAAAGGTCGTTCCCCTTATATTTGCTTCACTTGGATCGATGGGGTCAACTGCCTCTAGTCCTCAGCCTCTCCAATTAACCACAGGGGCTAGTTTAGGAGGGCCCTGCAGACCCTAGGTGTGCAAACAGTGGACCATCTCAGCTGCCACCCCAAAAGCTGTAGGGTTGAGTCTTTTCACAGGTATCTCAAAGGAAAGGCCTGGTGATCTACTGCCAAAAAAATCCATCCATTGAAAAGGAGTTCTACCCGGACCTACACAAGGTCTGCATGAGCCAGTCACACTCCCCTGACTGTGGGCTCATGGCGCTTTTTGGAAAAGTGCCCGAGTAGTGAGTGGCCTGGGTTGCATGTTGGGCTGCTCACTGCAAGGTCAGCAGTTCCAAATACTCAGTCACTTCTCCGAAGGTCATGCTTTCTACTCCTGTAAAGAGTCTGGAAAACCCACAAGGGCAGTTCCACCCTGCCCCATCAGGTCACTGAGTCAGAACAGCCTTGATAGCATGCATTTGAACGACAGTAAGAAAGCCTGAGAGCAGCAGGGACAATTAATTTGTTGTGAAGAGCCCTGCTTCGCCTCCCCTGCAGTCTTATCTTCTGAGATCCTCCACATCCTATAGGCTTAGAGTCCACAGCATCTCCTTCAGGGAAGCAGCCCCGAATTAGAGGTGATGCCGCCCTTGCGCTCCATCAGCTGTGTTCCCACAGCCTTTGGTTGAGCTGCCTTTGTTTTTCTCACAATGGCCTGGCCTATATTATGAGTTTCCTCTCTCCCCTGGCATATATGGATCCTCCCAGGATAGGGCTTAGTGACCCAGTTTTCTAATTCCTTCCCCATGGCGTAGAATGGTTATTGCATAGAAAGGGCTCAGTAATTGTGTGTGTGTGTGTGTGTGTGTGTGTGTGTGTGTGTGTGAATTAGGTAGAGGGTCTTACATTTCAGATCGTCAGGTTTTTTTCCAACAATTTGAAGATACAGTCTTGGGATCCCTGCATCTAATTGTCTAGCAGACATCCCCATTGGGATGTCCCCACAGGTGTGCATTTTGCATCTTAGAACTAAACTCACTACCCTGCCACCTCTTTAGAAGGACCTTCTCCCTCCTCTGTGCCATATTGTAAATGGTGGCACCCCTGTATCCACACAGCCCCCCAGACCGTCATCCTAGAAGTTGTTGTTTCTTCCCTCTCTTACTATACCCTGGACTGATCCCTGGGTTCTACCTCCCACATAGGTCACCACATTCTTGCCTCTCCATTTCTACATGTAACCTGCCCCAATTTACTTGTCACGGTATCTAAGTACTTCCCTGCCTCGAAAATGTGGTCTCCACACTGCAACCTGATTGACCTTTCCAAAATCCACTGCTTAGAATACTCAGTGGCTTCCCAGAAGCTCTGGGCTCCTCAGGGTCAGGACCTTACCGCTGCCTCTGGTATTTATAGTCTAACATTTGGCATGCTATCATTCCAAGGCACTGTCTCCTAGACCGCTGTGTAATGATGAAATGTTCTGGGTCTGTGCTGTCCCACATGGGCCCCACTGACCACAGGCTACTGTTAAGTTTCCAAATGGGCCTAGTGTGACTGATGGCCCCAAATGTTTGCATTTAATGAAAATTTCAAAATCATAAGGGGCCCTGGTGGTACAGTGGGTTATGACGAGACTGCGACTGAAGTTTCCAAGGGTTTTATCCTGCTTGGGTCCACAATCAGTTAAGGAATCAACAATGCATTCCATTGGGATTGAATAGCAAGGATGTCACCTTGAGGAATCAAGTGCCCCTGACCCAAGCCATGTGTGGTAGTTACATACTCTATTGTCAACTTGAGACTATTATGAGTGAAGGGGTGAAGTTTAGCCTGTCAGTCAGGTTGCAGATTGATGACCTCATTTGGTGGTGCTATGGAGATAAATAGCTCACTCGAGGCCAGACCCACACTCTTCCCATGAGACATTCCTTTTGACAAGACACATGGAGCTACGATGATGGAACCAGAGCCCCGGAGCTGAAGAGCTATGTGGAGACCCCTGCCAGTGCTGAGATGCTTCCACTACCACTGGATCCAGAAGACGTTTCACCCACAGGCCTGTGATCTTTCTGCATTTGGCGTCATTGTATGTGTTGCATGAGTCTGAAGAGGAATTTATAGATTGGTATCGGACATATAGGCTAATATCAGATCTATGGACTTGATCTGGACTGGGCTGGAATATTTTCTCAATATACAATTATTCTCTTTATATAGAGCTCTTTCTTATACACATATGAGTGTCTATGAATTTGTTTCTCTAGTCTACCAGACAGTGGTATTTTCAATAGCTTCTTATGCATGTGAAAGTTGGATATTGAATATGGAAGGCCGGAAAAAGAATCAATACATTTGAATTGTGTTGCTGGTGAAGACTATTGAGAGTACTATTATTGACTAGAACACACAAACCTGTCTTTGTAGTACAGCCAGACATCTCCTTGGAACTGAGACTTCGTCTCATATACTTGGACATGTTATCAGGAGAGACCAGTCCTTAGAGAAGGAAATCATGTTTCATAAAACAGAAGGGCAAAAAAGAGAGAGGAAGACCCTGAAAAAGATGGATTAGCACAGTGGCTGCAACAATGGGCTCAAACGTAGCAGTTGTGAGGGTCGGGCAGGGCCGGGCAGTGTTTTGTCCTGTTGGTCGCTGAGTCAGAACCCACTGGACAGCACCTGGCAACAACTAACTCCGAAAGCGAAGGAGCCCTGGTGATCTCTCCCCAGCACAGGAGACATTACAGCACCTTCATTGCCCAGAGGGTTTAAAGATTACTCATAATACACCCTAAGCCCCTGGTACAGGGTAAACCCCCAAAGCCAAACTCACTACCATCTGTGGAAACCAAAACGACCTAATAGAGAGTTTCCGTGACCACATCTTTAAAAACGAAGGCAGCCTCATCTTTTTTCTCTCTGAGCAGCTGGTGGGTTTGAACCACGGACTTAGTGGTTAGCACTGAAACACCTAGCCCATAGCTCTTCCTAGGCTTAGGATGGCATTCAGTTGATGGCCCTGCTCTTTCTAGATGTAAAGGACTAGAGCCTCTATGACTACAATTCCTCAAGCCCTTCAACCCTGAACAGTCCGTTACGTACTTGATTAGCAATGTAGCATCTTGTTTTCTTAGTAACTCTATGAAGGTCCGTATGACTACCTCCACCGAATGTTTGAAGTTACCCAGCTACGAAGGGGCTTGGCTGGGATGCACCCTGTCTCCTCTCCTTATGCTTCACTCACCTCTAAGCTGCTCCACTACTGATCGTTCATGTGTTTGTAATTAATTCCAGGTAGTAACACACATACACTTGTATCGAATTAACAAGACCAGTTGCGAGGGAAAATCATTTCCACACAGCAAGCAGAATTCCCCCTGCACTAGTTGAGTTGGGAGTCCATGGAGTGCCTTCCTTGAACCATATTCCCATTCCCTGTTTGCAGTTTTGGGGTAAAGTGTTAAGGAAACATTTAATCCATTCTCACGATTGGATTGCCTAGTAGATTGTCATGGGCATTTTTTCAAGGTAAGTGTTCAGCAATTGCACTGTGAAGCGCATTGATCAGCTGCTTCTTAGAAGTCTCATTGATTATCAGGTCTGTGTGAAGCCTAAAGGCTTGCTCAGGTCCTCTCCTTGGAGGATAGCACTCAAACTTCTGTTTCCAAAGCCCACTTTGTATGCGTCTGTACGAGGAGTCTCGACTAGAGCTGGCTTCTGGACGCTTTTATTGACAGCCTGAATCCCTTCCCCTGTACGTGCTTTGGGTTAGCAGATGGTTACTTTCTCCCCAGCCACCACTTTCTTGAGTGACTAGGACAGACAGGCAGTGAATCATGTGTTCTAGAAAGTCAGCAGCCATGAAGATCAGGCGAGGCATTGGGTGGGGGCCAGAGTTGCTTCTATGAATGACATTAGCTCTCTCATTGGTCACTGGCATTTGCCTGTGCCTGGTGCTTTCTGGGAATCTTACAGTGAATTATATCCTTGCCACAGCTGTGTGTATTCAAACACACTCCTGCCACTGAGTCAGCTCCGCTTCAAAGCAACTCTGTAGGACAGGGTAGAACTGCCTCCAGGGGTTTCTGAGGGATTAACTTTATGGGAGTAAAAAGAACCTCGGTTTTCTCCCAACTCAATGCATTAGATACTGATATTCCCATTTTTTAGATGAGGAACCATCTATAGACGGATCATGTAATCCTTCCATCATCAAACAGCAGCAAAGTATTACAGCCAGAATTTAGACCCAAACGCTTGGACTCATTGCGTCTTTGCTCAGTAACAGTGCAGATGATTATAGTGAGGTCAGAGGGCATAAGTGATAGAAGATAGCCATCGCCAAAGTAGTCTCTATCACAGAAGTAGCCAGGCAGCACTAAACAAATAGCACTGTCCTCTGCGCGCCACGTTTGTGAGCCATAATCGCTGGGGGTGCACACTCACACGTGGGTGCTGCTTGGGTTCTCGCTGGCTTGTTTATTTGAAACTCTGAAGGCCTGATACGGGTAGCTGGATTTTCCCATCACCGCTATGATGCACTAGAAGCCCTGGTAGTGTAGTAGTTCAGACATGGGGATGCTAATAACCTCAAGCTCCGCAGTTTGAAACCACAAGCTTCTCAGTGGGAGAAAGATGAGGCTTACAGGCTACTCCTGTAAAGAGTGACTGTCTCAGAACCCCCCGGGGCTAGTTCTATTCTACTCTGTCCTGTGGAATCACTGAGTTGGAATCCGCTCCACGGCAGTGAGTTGGGTTTGGTTTTATCATGACACAGGAATTCCCTGTGCTTCTGAGTTGCCGGAATCAAGCTAATTCTGACTCACGGCAACCCTGTGTGTACAGGAGAGAACTGCTCCATAGGATTTTTAAGGCCTTTTAGCAGCAGATCACCAAAAAGACACAGAATGTAAATAGAAATGTACTCATGTGCTTGTTATTGAATATATATATAAATATAATAATAATAATAAATTCACCAGGAATATATTTCTAGGTCTTCCTTCCAAGGAGCCTCTGAGTAGGCTAGAACCACTGGCCTTCCAGCAAGGAGAGGAATGCTTCTGGACAGTTCAAACAAAGGGAGAATAGAAGCGTTCATTCTTCTGCAGAAGGGCATGAGGCAGAGGAGTAAGAAAGCTTTAAGGGGAGTTTGCACTTGAACTGGGGCCTAAGAGATGAATAGCGATCACTCAGGTGAAGGCCAGGGCCAGAATAAGCCTGGCTCTTGCCAGGGCGTTTATAGAGCCTTGGTCAAGAGAGAGAGAACAACTGAGTGTGTGAGTGAGTATCTCTGTCTTGTGTTTCCGAGAATGTGTGCGGCGGAGCTGGGGAGCATGTCGTCATTGGTACACAGCACCAAAGGGAGCACCAGAAGAAGACCCTGGCCTGTATGGAAGGTTTCAGGGGACCCCAAAAATGACTTCAGAAAATATCTACCACAATATTCAAAGAACAGTAAATGTCATCAACTACACTTCACCCTTGAGTTTAAGTAGGTACCCTCAGCTAAAATTAAAAAGAAAAAAAATTCTGGATTTCTGGCGCATTAAAACATTAAATATTAACACTTACTGTGATTGGTGCAGCTGTGTTAACCTTCAAAGCAAACACCCTCCTCAGAGACGTAGCAAAATGGGAGGGGAGAGGCTCAGTGTTGTCAAAGAGCGAACTGGAGCGTCTGTTAAAATCAAAGAGTTTATTGAAGGAACAAATGATTCAGGATCCGGCAGTACTTTGTGAAGATTCACCAAAGTGTTGCAGTAAGGGACATTTTCACAGGGCTTAAATACCAAGGGCTCAGAAACGTATTGGAAGAAAATACTGATTGGCTAACATTTACAGAACCATGCATGCTTTAGCACACAGACAGTGGCCAGACCCTTTAAGCATGATTTTTCTGAGCATAACGTTTGAGCCTATTCTATCTATTCTATGGCTATTTTGAGCCCACGACCCCCCAATAAGTGCTCTTCCTGGGAGCCTGCTGTGAGAGGAAGGGGGGGGTGGCGAGGAAGCGCCTACAGGTTTCCCAAAGTAATCCTGGCCACCTCACTTTTGGAAGCCAGAAAAAGTAGTAAACTGGAAAAAAATTAAAATAGCATGAAGTCTGGTCTTCCACTTCAGCAGAAGACTCTCCTCCTGCCAAACTCCTAGCTGTTTGAGCTCCTTCATAGTGAACATTGCCATTACCCTAATTAGAATCTGGTCAATGTAGTTGAGAAAACGGAATTAGAAGATCATTAGAAAAGGGGGAAGGAGAAGTCTAGGGGCAGGAGGACAAATTCCCACAATGCACTGATCCCTGGGACCTTCTGCTAGACTCAGTCAAATGACGCCGTAGGCTATGTCTTGCCTTGCATGCAGGAAACCAGTGGACCACACCAGGAGCAGTCAGCACCATCTGTCCAGTGGAGGCTTGCGTTCTGCTCTGATGCTGAATGGGTTTCGGCAGAACTTCCAGACGAAGACAGACTAGGAAGAAAGGCTGGGAGGCTGATAGTCAGAAATCAAATGAAAACCCTAGTGCTCACAGCAGACTGCTCAGCAACCCAGCATGGGCGTGTTGTGGAGCTGGGTCCCGTTATGCCTGAGGTCACCAGGAGGCAAGTTCCATGCAGCTGTCCTGGACAGCAGTTATTTCTAAGTCAAGCTTGCAAGCACAGTTGTTCCCGGAGTCTCTAGAAGAGCAGAAGATTTACAATGTGCTTAGGTGGATGAGCACTTCAGCTGAGGTGTGAAGAGTGTGTGTGAAAGAGAAAGGTTCCATATAACTTTCCTCTAGTTCTTAAATGCTTCCTCCCCCCAACTATCATGATCCCAGTTCTACCTTACAAATCCAGCTAGACCAGAGCATGTACACTGGTACAGATAGCAGCTGGAAACACGGAATTCAGGACAGATGACTCCTTCAGGACCAGTGGTGAGAGTGGCGATGCCTGGAGGGTGGAGGGAATGTGGGGTGGAAAGGGGGAACCGATTACAAGAACCTACCTATAGCCTCCTCCCTGGGTGATGGACAGCAGAAAAGAGGGCGGGGGCGGG
>NW_022104341.1:69808485-69873039 GCF_000313985.2 Echinops telfairi
AAGGGTTCATAAGGGAGGGGGCAGGGAGAGGGAGGGGAGATATGAGGAGCTGATATTAAGGGCTCCAGTAGAAGGCAAATGTTTTGAGAATGATGATGGCAACAAATGTACATATGTGCTAGACACAATGGATGAATATATGGATTGTGCTAAGAATTGAACGAGCCCCAGTAAAATTATTTTTTTAAAAAAGAAAGAGAAAGGTTCTTGGGAAGAAGCTTCTTTGTCTCTTTCCTTTTTCATGCCTTCCCTCCCCGTATAAAACCAATAAAAAATAAACAGGGAAAAGAAAGACAAATTCTCAAACACTAGAATGGATTTATGAAAAGTGTCGTGTTGCTGTAATCCTCTGGTTGACAGATTAATATCCTAAGGGTCATTGTACACCATCTGTCTCGAGATTTTTCTTGTGTAAATAGTACTTTTCCGCACGACATGTGAAAACAAGCTGCTGTAAATTACAGTCAACTTGCAGGAGACCAAACCTCCATCCTGCCAGCACCTGTAAACCCCAGCAGAAACAGGGGAAGAAGATGGGGGAGAATCCAGTGTTGTCGTCCATCCATTGTGGCAAGAACGGGCAAACGTTTCACGTGTTTTTGTTCTTTTTTCTGTCACCGCTCCCCCTCTCCCCTTTGCCTTGTAAAGCAGGCCAGACTGAGGGTTCCACGTGCTTGATCTCAATAATAAAACTCGAGGGGAAGATTGGTTCGTAGTGAATACAGCCACTTTTCATTAAACTCAGCTAAAGGTCCAATAATGGCTCTGAAACGGAGACCATACAGCCGTTTAAAGCAGGGACACATGCACAATTCTCACAGGGGCATGTTAAAACTATGCCAAGTACGGCATGAAAATGAAGTTGATTCTTCACCCGTTGTCATCCTTCCCTGAGCTGTGCGCCTCCAGGAGTCAGCAGGGAGGAGGAACAAAGGAAGGATATGTTGCCCTTTGGGGTTTCTCCAGCCACAGGGATGTTGAGCACTTTGCTCTTCTGGGCTCTGATCCCCATACACCAGGCTGAGCTGCGATCCCCTTTACATGAGCAGCAGGGGCCTCTCAGAGGCCAGGGTCTGGAAAAGCAGCCCTGCATCATTAACCAGGGTGTCTAGGCCTCCCTCTAATCCAAGCCAAACCCCAGGTGCCTGTTTGCTGAGTGGAGCCTGCATATTGAGCAGCAAGATTTCGCTCTGGGGCTGAAGGACTAGTCAGAGTCTGAGGACGGCTCAAGTGGAATTTCCCCAAATGGTTATTATAGACACCCCTACCCCCACCCCGCCCCAGTAAAATTGTATTCATTTGCCTTCCACTAAAAACATTCAGACAGAGGGAATTGCACCCACTTTCAGAAAGGCTGTGTGTGTGTGTGTGTGTGTGTGTGTGTGTGTGTGTGTGTGTGAAAATTCTTTTATCTGTGCCTTGTTTGTCCGGGGACTCTAGCATTTCTGTGCCTCATTCTCATGTCCACGGATGATGGGCGTCTGGGGGTGCGGAGGCTGTGAACCCTTTTTGGTTTGGCTTTCGAGGTCCGGACCTTGCTTTTCATCAATGATGTTCTAGAAATGATTTCATATTGGATGATCAGGTTTACATTAAGCCAGATAATGAAAAGGATAGAAAAGCACGGTCCATGAACAGCCTGATGCAGGATTATAAAATGGACACTCTCAGAACACCCACCCACCTCAAGCAGAGGCAACCCCCCACCACCCACCCCGACTCCTCCCCTGCATCAAAGAAGGAAACCTCTTATTCTGTCTGGAGTGGAAAGAATGGCATTTTATTGAGGGGAAATGCAGCCTGAGCAATAAGTGAGAAAGTACTCCTATGTAAAAGTGTAAAACACTCCTGTGTGCCAGTGGGGAGAGGGGGCTGTCTTCACTGAGGGCAAAGGGGGGTGGGGGCGGAGGGGTTAATGACTGTAAATAAGATCAGCTTCCACTGGCCTGCCTTTGAAATGAAAAGGTCATGGCTGGGCTGGGGAGGGCAAGGAGCCTGCTAGGTGAGTGCTGCCAGCTGGTGCCAGTTGGACATGACTGTCCTGTCCTCAATGAGACAGGATTACAGTCATGAAGACATCCAGCCCAGAAACAAACGGTTTACCTCGCCATCCTCTCCTCCTCAATGGTCCACCTCCTGACCTTTTGTTTCTTGGGATGGGCCCTGTCATCATTATATCTGACAGAGGTTTTCCCACTTGAAACTTCCCCATTTGTGCCCCATGCCCCTGCCCCATCATAATCCCTCTCCCCCCTCTCACACAAACACTTGGGGTCTTTTCTGATACTTAAGGCCTTGCTTTTCTTTGTAGGTGTACTTCCAAAGAATGCATCTGTAGAGAGTTTGGATTTCCCCCACAGCAGTGAATCCCCTCTTCCTTCTCTGCCTCTGTTCTTACAGTCTGGGGGCTTCACTGAAACCGGCTCAGCCCAGGAAAACATGCTGGTATTTGAAACACAGGTTACGAGATTAGAGCCACGCACCAGCTCCCTCAGCCCCACAGATTGAAAGACAAGACCAGCCTTGGCTCTACTGGTTCTAATGAGGAGCCTTGCTGTTGTAGCTGTAAGAACTTGGCTGCTCACCTGAAGATCCCTGTTCAAACTCACCCAGTGCCCCCCCACCTCCCCTGTGAGAGAAAGGGCCTACAGTCTGCTTCCTTTTTTTTTTCTTTTAGGATTTCCACATTTTTTAATGGGCCATGGACAGGTTCCATTCTGTACATTTCTTCCCCATGATATAGCTCTAATATCAGGAATCCTTCTTTTTCTAAGACACTGGTCTGTATTCAGAGACAGAGCATTAAACTTTACAATGAGCCCCTTACAGGTAAGACTTTAAAGATCTTACATTGGTATTTTCCATTTATTTAACCTTATTCTATTTACCTAAGGTTATACTTTTTTTAGAAAAACGTTTTATTAGGGGCTCATACAATTCTTTTCACAATCCATACATACATCAATTGTGTCCAGCACATTCGTACATATGTTGCCATTATCATTCTCAGAACACCTGCTTTCTCCTTGAGCCCTTGGTATCAGCTCCTCATTTTTCCCCTCCCTCCCCGCTCCCCACTCCCCCCTCCCCCTTCCCCCTTGATAATTTATAAATTATTATTATTTTGTTGGGGTGGTTTTCCCCATGCTTGCTTCCCAGCTCTGGAAGAATTCATGTGGCAGAAGCACTTTTGAAAATCCAGGTGACTTTATGAGGGAAAGGGAAGTTTCAGGTAATACAGTCTCAGAAAGCACACGTTATCATTGGAAACCATGCAAAAGGCCACATCACGGGAGCTGTGGGAGAGTTCAAGGCTGAAAATGGCCGCTTCAGGGAAATGAGAAATACCATATGGGAAATGGCCGTTAAGAGAAGTCCAGAGAGCCAAAAGAGGAGTCCTGGAACCGAAAAAAGAAGAGAGGGTTTGAGCCCTGAGGGGTGTGCGTGTGGGCCATTCACACGGAAGGGATCCCACCCGCCAGCTTGCAAGCGAGCACCGGATAGAACTCAGCCTGTGCTACTCGTCCCCTCCTGTCCCCACTCGGGACTGGAAGGGGTGGGTTGTGGTTGAGGGTATTGGCCATCCTTAGTGGCTAAGTTCAGGCACACCTGCGACGTGATGTCACTGATGCCTAGTGTGTACGCCCAGGTTGACCTTCACCTGTGTCTGGGTGACCTTCGTCTCAGCATGTGCAGCTTTAGATAGTCCCCAACGGTGTCTATTGTGTGTCTGAATTCTTTCCAACCCCCTTGTTGTGGCATGGCCAGCTAATTTCTTTTCTTAGGGTAGGCATTCAGTCGAGCAAAACCCCTTTATCCCTAATCATCTCACCTATCATTTAAAGACTACAACCTAGGCAATCCAATGGGGCAGTTATCAGGTCCGTACGAGTTGGAACAAGGCTCAGACATAACAGCAGTCACTGTAAGGATGGCGCAGGACCAGGCAAGGTGGTTGTGTTGAAGCCAGGTAGTCAGGAGTTGGGACTGCCTTGAGGATCCAGAACAAGGACCACGTGAGTTAGGACTGACTCAGCACAACGTTCTGTGGGGGTGGCACTGTTCCACAGAGGCACTCACCATGCTGAGTGCTTCCGGTGCCTGCGGGAGAAAGACCTGGCGATCAGCTTCCACAAAGATTATCATGTAAACGACCCTCCAGAGAAGTGGTGAGGAGCGGTGGTGGGTAGTGGTAGGCAGGGGTCGGGCTGTGATCTGCATGACTGGCGTTGGAAACTACCAGCAGCAACAAGGAAGAAGGACTAGGCTTTCTACTCCCATGACCAGTGACAGTCCTGGAAATCCACAGGGGTTACTACGGTCTGCATGGACTCAATGGCAGTGCCTTTGGTGTAGGGCAGCTGTATTTTGTCACATGGAGTCACGGTGAGTTGGGACCCAACCACATTATTTCAGAGCTGGTTTCTGTTCATGGTTTCTAAGTGTCTACTGCAAAGCCAAGTGCAGGAGGCCATGGTTGTCATTTGATGCGTTATTTGTGTGTGTGTGTGTGTGTATGACTTAATTTAAAGTGAGTTGATTTAGAAAAAGCGTGAATACATGCTTTGATATCATCAGAATTTTGTGTCAAGTCATGGCCTATTCTTCAGAACTCTACCCCAGAGTTCCTGAGCTAATAGTAAGTTAACCCAACAGGGCGCTCTTCCCACCACAGCGGCCCTCGTAGATGATGGGGCCTGGAGTTGATTTGTTAATGAATAAAAAGGTTGACGGATGGATGTATAAACAAAAACAATTCATGCCTTTTTAGTATTGTATTCATTTACAGCTCTTTCATGTCAGCAAAGGACTCTTTCTTGACCTTGGAGTAGGGTCCTACTGATTGGAATGTGTTTACACTTGTACTAGCAAAATCCACACCCATAAATGACGTCTTGTTTGAGTTCCAGTTTGGTGGTTTTTTGCAGTAGCATGAGAACTTTAGAAAACTTGCAAACTAACCCACATGCAGAATCCTTCTTGGTGCCCCATTCTCTCTTCCCCCTGCCCCACCCCCTCCTACTCTTCCTCCTCTTTCTCCTTTCCTTCTCGTCTTCGTTCTCCTCTTCTCCCCCGTCTCCCTCTCCTCTTCTTCCTCCTTCTTCTTCCCCTCCTTTTTTGCAGCAATTTCCTTCAGTATCTTTCCCTTAATGGTTTTTTTCCAAGTACTGAGCTTCATTTTCATTAAAAAAGCACTCATATTCATGTTTCACTAAGTTACATCCTAGGTGAATAGTTATGTAGCTGAAATAATGAGTACACTGTGTCATAAATAAGTACAGGGCAGCATCTAGCTTACCAGAATGAAGTGGAAGCCAATCCACAATCATGTTCTGTGTGGAACAGGCAGCAGGGCGGGATAGAGGATCCCATGAGGCAAACCCAAAGCATTATGAAAAGGTCTTCTCTTAAACGCTTTCAGCCCCACTCCAGGATTTGAGATCAGGCAAACAAGACTCCTGACTGGTGCAGTGGTTAAGCACTTTGCTGCTCACCAAACAGTCAGAAGTTTGAACCCACAAGCCCGTTCTGTAGGAGAAAGACCAGATAGTCTACCGCCACAGAGATTTACAGCCTCAGAATCCTGTGAGGCAGATTGACTGGATGGCAATTGGTTGGTTGTTCTTGGTTCAAGTATGGAGTCCCTGAGTAGGGCCGACAGTTAATAGCTTGGCTGTTAACCAAAAAGTTGGAAGTTCAAGTCCCTCTAGATATGCCTCAGAAAAAATTATCTGATCATCTATTTTTTAAAATGAATTATTGAAAGTCATATGCAGGAAACATGTTTTATTAGCACATGTGATCAATATTTTAACAAACATCTTAATCCTCACAACAGCCCCGTGAGGTCCGTAAGCCATTGTTTTGTAACTAGTGTTATTCCGAATGAAGTTCAAATGCTAAAAAATTGAAAAAATAGAAAGCAAGTCATAAGCAGCACAGTTGGCTCTGGGCACCATGCATCAGGTCACGCTCAGCGAGAACTGGTTTATTATATAAACCAAACTCCCTGCCATCCCGTTGGTTTGAACTCACGGACACAGTAGAACTGCCTTGTGGGTTTCAAAACCAAGATCTTTACAGTAGTAGAAAGCCTCATCTTTCTTCCGAGGAGTGACTGGTGGGTTTGAACCGTTAACCTTGTGGTTAGCAGTGCTTATCCCACTACAGTATATACAGTAAGGCATAAAAATAAAAGTGACTGAGATAAATAAAGTAACCAGCACATAGTAAGTTCTCAGAAAAGGAAAGTTCTAATATTTCTCTTTCCTTACTTTTAACAACCCAGTTGTTCCTTTTTGGATCACCATCGTGAACTGTCTAATTGTCCTACTGGTTTAAGAGCTCCTGGGAGACAGGAGGCATGCTACCCATCCACTTTCTCCTGCATCACTGAGCACATAGGAAGCCCTCTGAAAGATAACCTAAGTCATTATAATCAAGTTGCCTGTCTTGGGTCAGGATGCCGAAATCACTTAAGAGCACCCCATGGAGTGCAGTTATACTCCACCCCTCCTGGGGTCACTCGCCACGAGTAGGGATCAACTGGACAGAACTGGTTCGTTTTTGATTTGGTGTGAAGAGGCAGAGATGCCGGTCTGGAGAAACTGACATAGATACCAAGTCTGTAAGACCAATGAGGGGGTTCTGACAGCATCTCAGGTCAATTCTAAGTCCCATCAGTAGTCTGAGCCGCCCCACCCCCCCACCCCGCCCCGCGCCAGGAAATCTCCTTTTAGTATCCTACATCCTGCTTCCAGTGGCGATCAATTGGTCGAATTTCTCTTGTGTAGCAGTTTTCGAGCAGAAAAAAGAGGTGCTCACCAGAGAACCCACAGGTGATTCCAGACCTGGGAACATCAATCCCTACTTATGTTTACACCTAAATCTAGGAAAAGATACATCAGAGATTTAATTAGGAAATTCCATGAAATTCCATGCTGCCGGGTCATTTATTATCCTCTGTCCATATTATCATCCTTCCATCCAAATAAAAAATGCACCTGTTAGTTGTTGGATCCCTGGTAGCATAGTGGTCATGCTTTCCGCTGTGATCTTCAAGGTCAACAGTTTGAAACCACCGACCACTCCGAGAGCAAAAGATGAGGCTTTCTACTGTCACCAAGAGTCAGCACTGACTCAGTGTCAGTGAGTTTGGTGTGAGTTTTTTAGTTCTTGGTAATCAGTTGGTAAGAATCAATTCCCTCCTTTTTCTAACAGTAAAATGTGGCTTGGGACATATGCCAACTAACAAACGGAGAAACAAGAAAGAAAGAAAATCTTTGACTTTTAGGAAATAACGAGGAGAAAAGAATATCAGCTTTAAAAAAGCTTGCTGCCGTTGAGTCCGTTGCACCTCACAGCCCCCACCCCACCCCACCCCTGTACTGACTGCATTTCCAGGCCTGGGCAGTTTTATGGGAGCAGAGAGCCTCATCTCTTTCTCAAGGAGCTAGTGAATTTGAATTCCACCCTGAGGTTCACTGCCCAATGCTTCCCCAACAGCGCCGCCCCAAGGGATCCATCTGATCCGAGGAGAGGGAGTCAAAATGAGCCAACAGAGAGCTTGCATTCGTTTGAGAAAGCTGGTTAATGCAGAAATAATGTATTCTCCTTTCTAATCTGCGTTTTCTCCCGGCGATCATTCTCTCTCTTCAACCTCAAGTCTGTTCTGACTTCACTCCCCCCTAATATGCAATTCACACTCCTTAGGGGAGAAGTGACCAGGACTGGTATCTGTGGTATCTATGATTAAGGCTTAAGGACTTGTTGCCACCAAGTGACTTTTGATGCAGGCAACTCTGTGTTTCACAGGATAACGCAACTCTCTAGGGCTTTGGTCTACAGTGGGTGTGGTCCCCAGCTGGCTCCTCTGGTTTGTGCTTGACTGCTAACCTAAAAGTTGGCAGTTCAAATTCACCAAGCTGTACTGCAGAAATAAAGGCCTGGTGGTCTATTTCTGTTAAGATTGCAACCCAGAAAACGCTATGGAGCACTCTTGTATATAGGGTTACTTTGAGGCAGAATTGACAGCAACTAACACCGACAAGAATCACTTCACAAAGATAAGACTGCCAGGTCTTTCTTCCATGCTACACATCATGCATATGCAGTTATATTCCAAACAAAACATGTTTACACATGTCTTGTGATCTGTGGATGACTAATCGCTTTAGGATTCATTCCATTAAAAAAGTATGTCCAGTGGAAACATTGTCTTCTCATAGAATTTGCTGGACCAGCAAAATTCCAGGTAGAGAGGCCAGCTCAGCAAGTTATGGTGACCGTTTTGGGGAACTCCAAAGGGATCATCCTGATCAAATTCTCTTCAAGGACACAGGAGCTTTTGATGACAGAACTTTCCAGAGACGTTGAAAACTGTAGTGGTGACAAAAGGCTGGGCAAGTTGCTCCAATTTTTTTCTCGCATCATGACAATGAACCTGCTCATTCCTCCAGGGTGGTTAGCAGCATCAGTGGAGAATTGCATTGAGACAGCCACCCCAGCCACCCTACATTCCTATTCTTGCACCTTGGACTCTTTTTTGTTCTGAAAACTCAACATTGGAAAGGAACAGGATTTAGCTGCCTGGAAGATGCCAAAAGTACCATTTTGACTGGATGCCAATTACAGGGAGCAGAATCCTCTGAGGAAGACTGAAAGGGATGGAGGTACTGTCTTCAAAGTGCACAGACTTAGAGGATAAGTGGAGAAACCACTGCTTCACATTTGGATGTTTTTGGTTAACAAGGGTATCTGTGATTTTCTGGTAGCAATAATCCAGGACAGAAGAACCCCTCAGGACCAGTGGTGAGAGTGGCGATATCGGCAGGGTGGAGGGAAGGTGAGGGAGAAAGGGGGAACAGATGACAATGTCTACATATAACTTACTCCCTGGGGGACGGACAGCGGAGAAATGAGTGAGGGAGACGTCGGATGGTGTAAGATATGGTATAATAACAACAATAATTTATAAATTATCAAGGGTTGGGGGGAGGGGGGAGAGAGGGGAAGAAGGAGCTGATACCAAGGGCTCAAGTAGAAAGCAGGTGTTTTGAGAATGATGATGGCAACATATGTACGAATATGCTGGACACAAATGATGTATGCATGGATTGTGAAAAGAGTTGTTTGACTCCCTAATAAAATGTTTTTTTTTTTTAAAAAGAGTGCTGCATGGAGATATAAGCCCCAGTGTGCCACACATCCCATTCCTGCCCCTGCAGAGTGCCCAAGGAAGAGCTGCCCTCCCTGCCTGTGATGTGCAACACGTGTGGGTCACGGCTGCGGTAAATGTCTGCACACAGCCTGCTGTGGAACGTTTGACAATGAGAGCTGCCTTGTGAGCCCACCTGAAGAGATGCAGCAGATAGGAACAGGCTGCCCTTCTTGTCCCTGGGAAACAAATCTATTTTTAAAGTATCTCAGAGAGTTGTTGGGTAAAGAGAGGTTCTTTTATTTCAGCACTTCTGTTTCTCCTCCTCTGGAAAACGTGATTCACAGGTGTTGTGGTGACAGCAGGAGGCAGGGAGGGGGAGCAGCTTCCCTAGGAACATCCTGAGTAATTTGCATTGTATTAAGTGAGCACAAACCACCTCGCTTAGACATTCACATTAATTGAGTGATTTTAACACTTGTGATAGAATAGCTTCTGGATTTGTGACTGGGGCCAGACCCTGTGCTTCACTGGCATGGCCAGGACATTGGCCCTATTTGGTAGAACTTATGCTATGTGGAAAAGGAGCCCTGTGGCTTAGTTGGGCTGCTAACAGAAAGGTCACCAGTTTGAAACCACCAGCCTTTCTTCGGGAGAAAGATGAGGCTTTCTACTTCCATGAAGCTGGACAGTTTCATAACCCCACCGGAGCAGTTCCACTCTGCTCTATGCAGTCACTGTGAGCAGGAACAGGCTCAGGGCTGTGAGGTGAGTGCATTAGGGGAAACCCTCTATCACTACATTCCAATCACTACAGCGAGCACATTTATGGTAAAGGAATCCAGACTCTGGAAATCAACAGCGCAGTGCCCTCCATCCGACAGGAATAAATATTTCCAGCCACGGTACTCAATGCCATCCTCCTCTCTCTTCTGCTGAGCATCCCAGCTCCTCCAAGTGTTCCAGTCAGCAGTGAGGGGGCCAGGACCCTGTGGAGCAAGCCGCCTGCAGGGCAAAATTCCTGCAGAGAGTGGATCTTTGATGTTTCAAAAGCTTTGTACCTGTGGGTGATTTCCATGCAGAGACAGAAAGCAAGAGGAGCCAACTCCTGACCTCTCCCAAACTCACATCTTTACCGGGCTTTTGAAGACTGGAGTTATCCCTTATGTTTTCCTAGACATCACATGAATATAAAGATGAGGTGTGTGCCGTCTGGACAGAGACGGAAGCGAGAGAAGCACTGGCGCTGGGCTGGGAAGGCATGTGTTCAAATCCTGTTTGTGCCAAGTTTGTGGCTTTTGTGCGCTACAATCCAGTCACCCCTCTGCCCCGCCTCCCTAACTCATGACCCCCACACGCACCCACGTACCGTGGAACATAAATATCGCTGCGTCTATTACCGTCCCCATGATTTTTTGTTGTGGTAGGCTGGGTTAACTAGAGAATCAAATCCAGGGACAATCATATATGTATAAGAAAGAGCTCTATATCAAGAAATAATTACATGTCAAGAAAATAGGCCAGCCCAGTCCAACTCAAGTCCATAAATCGGATACTAAGTCCGTAAGTCCCACTTCAGACTCATGAAGCCACACGTAATGATGCAGAATGCAGGAAGGGCACAGACTGGTGGGTGCAAAGTCGTGTGGATCCAAAGACAGTGGATGCAGGGCAGCAGTCAGGTCAGCCAGCAGGAAGGTGACGGCAGAGAGGGAAGTGGAGGTTCCCAGGACCCTCCTTACGAGAAGGCCACGCTCACAAGGAGTCACCCTCAGGCAGGAACCTGATTGAAAGGTTGAATACCCCTCCTACCCATTTTTATATCTTCAAGTTGACTTGAAGTGATATAACTACCACACTGGTTTACAGACTAGCTGTGAGGCCTGTCTTCCTAGTCAGTCTTAGTCTGAAGGGCCCTCTAAAACCTGCTCGCCATCACAGCTGCCCACAAGCCTGCACTGGCGGACAGGGGTGTGTGTGTGTGTGTGTGTGTGTGTGTGTGTGTGTGTGTGTGTGACTGAACCACCAAGGCACCCCGGGAGGCCTTAGCAGAGCTCTGACCTCCCTAAATAGTATCTGCTTCTTTCTTTGCAAACTGGGGCTATGAGTACAAGTAAGTGCCTAACAGATTGGTTTGGAGGAATATATACAGTAGCCAGATTTCTCTCTCACATCTCTCACCCATCCCATTTCTTGTGTGCAACGTGCTTTGCCCTGTTGACGTCTAAAGGATTACACACATCTGGAAGACTCCTGGACAGCCTGAACTGAGGCCAGATTTCAGTTGTGTTAGAAGAAAGGATGCTTTGTCTCTGTTGTCTGTGCCAAGTGCAATTACTTGTCTTCATTTCTTAAGAAGCTTCTCCATATGAACTGAGGAGCAAAGGAACAATTGATAATGCCTGGGAACAGGATTAATAGATTGAGGGGAGAAAGAGGCAGAGGGAAAGAACATTTGGGGAGAAATTAAATGTATCATGTAAGCAGTAACCAGAAGTCAAAAATTGGGGCTGGTGGGATGGAGGGAAGACCAAGGTGTGATACATATAGAGCTGATGTGACAGATGGGGTCTGGAAGGACCCGGTTCCTAGAGAAAAACAATAGTGGGGTGGGGGCGGATGTGTAGGGGTCTAGGATGTATTCTGGGAACTGGGCTTCATTTGGGCTGGTGCAGAGAACATATGTTGGTGAAATGGGGGTGATAAAAGAAAGCTCCCTTTCATCCCAGTTGGCAGGAGTGTGAACTCGTGGGACAAGGCTGTACTGGTTTGAGCTAGCATCACCTCTAATTCCCAGTGCTTAGCAAAAAGAAGGACGGGGCGTGGTAAGATGTGGAATCAATGAAGGAGACATTTTCGTTTAACTTGGCTGAAGGGAAATGGAGGAATATGGAGGGTTTGGATTCTGGAGTGACGTTGTAAGTGAACTTTCTGAAGAGAAACCTTTAGCCCTATAACAAATGGATTGTGACAGGGAGAGCTTTTAAGACCGTGGATGTACCGAGGCAAGTTTCAAGGGCCTGAGTAAGTGTGATGGTGTTTTAGAAATGCCCCAGGGGCTGCCTCGAAGAGTGTGTGTCCCATCTCATCAACTCTCAGTAGCCATTAGTTGTGGCCTTGGTCTCCTTTTGGTGGATTGTGGAAGGAGCTCTGGTGGTGTAGTGGCCATGCATTGGGCTCTATGATCTGCAAGGAGAGCAGTTCAAAACCACCAATGCTCCAAGAAAGAAAGATGGAGCTTTCTACTCCCATTAAGAGCTACATTCTGGAACAGGGACAGTGCCACCCTGTCCTATAGGGTCACTATGAGTCTGCATTGACTCAATGCAAGTGCGTTGGGCGTTTGGAATGGACTATAGGGGCAGGGGTTCCTGATTGCTGTGGGGCATTTTGACTTAATGATTTCTTTCCTAAAAGAGGGCATTATAAAACTTATATTCCTGATACTAATTCCTATGTGCGATTCTAGGGACCTGACTGATAAATGTAGTAAGGCATAGAGGAAAGGCAAAAGCTATTCAGACTTGATTATAAATTGTGTGAGGGTACAGAATCCCGTCTTTTACTTTCTTGTACCTAAAATTTGTAGCGCCGACCCACCCCCACCCCCACCCCCTATTTTTTGTCTTTCGGTTCTTTGGTAGATATAGACTTGTGGGGAAAATACATTATGGGGAGTCAAACAGAGCTATCCGAGTCAATTGGCAGACAAATAAAAGTTACCTGGCCACTGTGAACGTTATTTCCCCGTCTATAAAATTGGAAGAAGAAGAAGAATACCCACAGCATGGAGTCTTGGGCGGCGTAAGTGCTAGGCTGGCCACTGCAATGTTTGTGGTTTGAATTCCCCCAGAGGCACCTGGGAAGAAAGGCCTGGTGGTGATCTGGTGTCCCAGACCATACCTGTGAAAACCTTACATGTGCGGTTGGTTCTCTCTGAAACACACAGGGTCACAGCAAGACAGGATTGGCTCGCGAGAACTAATCATCTTTCTCTGGATCAGTTTTGGAACATAAACATTGCATATCAAAAAACGAAAATTACTGCCAGCAAGTCAATTCTGACTCATAGTGATCCTATAAGACAGGATAGAACTGCCCCTGTAGGTTGCCCAAAAACTGTAACTCCTTATAGGAGCAGAACGCCTCATCTTTCTTCCAAGGTGTTGCGAAGAGCTGACCTTGCAGATCGCAGCCTAATGCATAATCACTATGCCACCAGGGCTCCTACCTGGAGCATAGTAGGTGTTTAATAAATTGCAGTTCCACCTCCTGGCACAATGTCAGTCACATTAAAGTTGTTCACAAAATGTTGGCTGACTTAAACTAAAACGGGACTTGGAGATTTATTTCTGTTTCCTATCAATCTGTTTTATCCTATTGTCACTGATGATCAAAATGTGTTCCATCTTGTCCTTGCCAATTTGCAGCAGTGAATTAAAAATCATGAAAATTGTGCTTGCAGACGTTACTGAAATCTTTGGCAGGCAAATGTGCTGTCAACGACATCAAGGCTGTGCAGGCATTCATGCTTTTGTTATCTGATCCGAAAGGCCTGCCTGTTTTTCCTGTTGGCTGAAAGGGGACAAAAAGAAGTTGTTTAGGAGATAATTGGCTCTGATATATTAAATTCATTGAAAACTAAGCCCTGTAGGAGGATGGACTACAATTAGACCTAGCTCTGAGATCTTAGTGATAGGAACAAGGAGATCACCCCACCCAAAGTTTCCGCTTGATGTTTTTATTAGCTGATGAGAGAAGATCAGGGACCAAGCGGGAATCTGGGGTAGTCAACTAGATGTGTCTGCCCTTCTCCCTTTCCTTCAGCAAGCATGCATCGTGGCTCGGTAGCCAAACACGCAGACGGTCAGTATCCAGTGTTGGGAAAGGGTTCAGAGCTGCAGCAGAAATCACCCCAGACGAGCTTGCCTGTGTCCAGAGGACCTAGCTAAAGAACTGGCGATGTCTCAACGGAAGAGCCCAAGTGCCACTTCCTGTGACACACATCGTGCCTTGTCATCAGCTTGGCTTTCTCTGGTACCCAGCGGATGATGGCTTCCTGGAATGGTGCATTCACACAGTCTCATCCCTACCATCCCAAGGGGGAGATTGAATTCTCTCTTTGGGTGCTTCAAGTCTACATTGTTCAAAGGATAGGGCCCAAGCCACCCCATCTTGGGTCAGTTGCCAGCTTCTGGTTCAAACGAGACAGCCCAGAAGGTGGAGTCACGCGGTACAAACATGGCCACTGCGTCTCTACCGCTGTGGACAGGAGAGGGCCGTCAGTCAGCTGGCAGTTCAGTCATGCAGATCTGGGTGGGTAATAGCAAAATATGTCTATTCCTGATGGAGGAGACAAGTTCTCAGCCTCATAAACAGGAGGTGCGCGCCATGAAAGGATGGAACAAAAAATGTGATAACGTTGATGTGCTGGCATCCGTGTTAAAAAGCAACGAGGTTTTTCAGCATTGGCATGTTTCCATCTGAATTCCGGTACTAAATTTAAACTGGACGGAAAGGAACTCAAATTTATGAAGCACAGAGATGCCAGACAAGGCCAGCCACCCCACGCGGTATTGTTTAACTCATAGACTGTGAGGTAGGTCTTGTCTAGTTCTCCCTATAAATGAGGAAACAGGGATCCCCGAGTGAGTCTGACAAAGCGCCAAGGTCATAGTTCTCATTACTGACCATCAGGACTGGATCCATGTGACAAGGAACCTGCTTGGAAGGTGCATCTCTCTGACTTTGAATCTCATGCACTTTCCAAGCAGCTGGAATTTGAAAGGCCAGGCAGGAATCACTAAGCCCTCGGGTTCCACTGGCTCTGTCTCCATCACCCATGGGGATGACTTGTTATCAAGAGACCCTGCTTTAGGAATTAGAATAAAGCAACACCTAGGAGTCCTATTTTCTTCTTCCTTTTTTTCTGTCATTTTCACAGGAATCTGCAAACGAACCCTATCCCCTCTACTTCCAAATATATTATTATTTCAATCGATCCATTTCCCTGCATCTACAGCATTCATCAGGTGCTCTGGTGGGGCCACGGCTAGGTGCTTGTCTGCTAACAGAGAAGGTGTTGGTTCCAACCAGCAGGAAACACTTGGTGGTCTGCTCCCGTAAAGATGTCCAGCCCAGACAAGCCCGGGAGACAGCTCTGTTCACCTACCAAGTCCCTGTGAGCTGGAATCCACTCGGTGGCACACAACCGTACCAGGCTTTCCTCTGTATTGCCACAGTAGCTTCTACTTGTGCTTTGTCCCCTCGCACCACTGAGCTGTCAGATAGATCTTTACAAATGAGAACTCACCTGCATAAAGCCCTGACGTGGATTTTTATTCTATTCAGAACCAAATCCACACCTGCTCTGCCAGCGAAGGCAGCATCTGAAGGACTCGACCTCCCTCTTCGCCTCCATCTCCTGTCTCTCCTCCCTCAGTTACACTGCTGTGTCCACACAACTTCCTTCTGTTCTGTCGACCGGCCTGGCTTCTTCCTTCCTAGGTGGCTTGTCCTTTTCTTGTTGTTCCCATCTTTCTAACGGCGTCGTTGAGGAAATGGCTTCATGGACCAGCCTGTCCAAATTAATTAGGCTCTTCCCTGCCCCTCACTCTTTATTATATCAAATGCTCGTATCATCTTCTTCAACTTATCACTATCTCGGTTAACCTTGTTCCTTCCTCCTGCTCTTCACTTATTCATGATCTTGTTTGATACCCAACATCTTCCATCTACAACAATACTTAAAGATGTTGTGGCAATTTTGCATATTAATGTCATGCATCTGGCATGGCAAACGCAGGTGTGCTAGGCAAGAGTAACTCTGGCTGTTACTGTTATATGATGGTTAATGTTATATGATGATGGAGCCATCCTTTCCATTTTGTGATCTGATGTGATCATCCTCCATTTTCCCACGATGCTAATTTTTTTGTGACAGTTTGCGCTTTGGGGCCTCGCCTAATCGGTAAATGAGCGGTAGGCAGGCAAGAGGGCTTCAAAAAATGCCCACTATCTTTTAATGCCATTCTCCCACAAGCTATTTGAAGCCCCCTTGTATTTATTTGCTTGCTTATTATCATCTTTCTTCATTTAGCTCTTAAGCTCCAGGGCAGCAGGGGGCTTTCCCTTCTTCATGACCATACACCTGAGGTGCTTCGCACATGGTGGGCATTGGACATGTAGTGGAGTGACTGGCTATTAGGCTGACCATGTTAGAAACCTGGGGCATCCAGGCTGGCCCATGTCCTTGCATTCACTACTAGTAACTGTTGAGGGGCACTCAGTCACTCTCTTCCAGCACATCCCACTTAAACCTTGGATCACTGAGATTTATCTCTGAGTTTAATCAAATGTAATTTATATTGCAGCCTCCTCAGTAAATAATTGATTTGCCCTCTCTGTTGTCTTCATCACAAATACTTCTTTGTACGCTAAGGAAATAATTTAATCAGTCGATAGTATACACAGCCCTCTTGTTTAGAAGCAGATGGAAGATAACGGGTGCATCTTGTTCACACCAGAATAAACCCAGCCCGAAATAGCCTTCTTTACCAAAATAAATAAATAAATCCCTGCAAACAAGTTGGCATGCGAGACACCCAATTAAATCCTCGTATGTTTTTCTAATGGAGATGACCCCATGAAAGTTGTAACTGGTGCAGAGGGAAGTTCTCAGCCAATGGTAGGCTGCACATGGAAATAGAAAGGCTTGTTCACTTGTGGTTTAATTAACCTCTGTCTGGGTCCGGGGAGCAGCCTTTCAAATTCAAGTGTTCGTACACATGAGGTGAGAACTCCACATTGGGGGATGGATCTGCTCCTCCTCCCTGCGCTGTGACACCTCCCCGCCTACACACACCACACACACACACACACACACACACACACACACACACACAGACCGAATGAGTCCCATTCCACCCACCCGTCTTCTTCGCTGTCCCTCAGGAAGCCTTTCGGTGGGCAACATG
Organism: Echinops telfairi; assembly: GCF_000313985.2. Lineage (NCBI taxonomy): Eukaryota > Metazoa > Chordata > Mammalia > Afrosoricida > Tenrecidae > Echinops > Echinops telfairi. The sequence goes on from NW_022104341.1 coordinate 69,825,619, forward strand.
GCCAGACATTACAAGAAGCCTTTTGTGTGCCGAGTCAGACCAGTCCCCTTCCTTTGCCTGAGAAGCTTCTTCAAGACAAGGCCGGCCATTGTTTCGCACACGCTCTATTTTGCACCAGACGGTTCTGGACAAGGAGAGGGGGAAGAGAAAAGAATGAACCATCAACTGTGATAAGTGTAGGCAGGCAGCCTCCAAGGGAAAATACATCCTTTGATTGCCATTAGGAGTAATCCTCAGTATTGTATTTCTTTGCCTCTGTTTTAATTGGAAACATCTAACTGTCCAAAGAAAGGGGATCGTCGGCGAGATCGTCTGGGGTGGATCTACTTGACGGGCTGCTCTGCAGTCACGAAGAATCGTGCTGCAGAGCACGGAGAAAATGCTTCATCTACTGCTAGATGGAAACAGCAAGCTGCAGATCCACAGGATGAAGGTTTTGTGTGATGGTGAGGGTTTGTGTAAATTAATGTGCGTGCGCACACCGTGGAAAATGGAGGGCCATATGCTCAAATGCAGCAGGAGTCACCCCTGAAGTGACACGGGGTGGGGGAGGGGGGCATGTGGTGTCATGTGACTGTCCCCCTTTTCCTCTCTCCTGCATTTTCCCAATATTAAGCCTTGATCGCGTTTTACTTTGAAATTAGAAAATGAAAAATAAAGAAACAATAGGAAATAGAAAAGGCTGTCCTATACATGTTATTTTTCACTTCTAAAAAGAAGCAAAGACATCTCATTTGCACTCTGCTCCTAAGCTCTGTAGGGGCCGAGTATCTGATGCCAGTGTGCACTTAGCAAAAGGAGACAGCCGTGAACTTCAGAAGCGCAGGCCCGCTGTAGCTCCTGGTGCCAGGGGTAGAGAGAATACCCCTGGGTGGTGACCACTGGGTCAGGTGCAGACTCAGCTATCAGCTGCCGGGGAGGCTGGTGAACTAACTCTCCACGCTGTTGCTGGGGTGGGGGTGGGGATGGGTAGGGGGTGGGGGGCTAGGGCTGACTTGCATTTGACGACAGTGTTCACTGGATTTGCCTTTGTGTCCAGGCTTATCCTCGTGGAAGGTCACAGTCAGTCTGCATTACCTGACCTCTCAGCGCAGGGCCCAGCTCTCCTTCCCGCCTTCCGAGGGCAATGCAAAAACTTGATGGCTCTTCCCTCCAGATCAGGGCCCCACTCCTCTCCCTCCAATGCCTCCCCTCTGAACCATCTTCCATCAAGTTCTCAGGAAACCACGGACTGGGGTGGAGATTAGCCTGTGGGAAACTTCCGGAGGCCAGCCCCCAGAATCCCCAGCAATGCCCGGAGGGAAGGCGGTAGGGCTCGGCACCACGAGGCACATTCAACCAGGCTTCCCCTGAGGTTGTCCTTAAGAGCTGTCACCCCAAATGGGGACTTGGGGACTGGGCTTGGATACAAAGTCTGGGTACAACTGGGTATGGGGTACTGGGTACAGGGGCCAGGCAGGGAGTAGTTGGTGGGAGCTGCTCTGGGGCGAGGCCATTCTCTTTGGCTGAGGGCAGTTTCCTGAGAGCAGCCCGTCTGAGAACCATCGGGGCTGGCTGCCAGCTGAGGGATGAGTCTGCAGCCCCAGGTCAGGCTCTGAGCAACACAGCCCAGTTGCCCAGGTACTCCGTGCTCAATAAGTCGTGGGCCACAGGGCAGTAGAAAACTCGGACCTCTTCTTACAGGCCAGCTGCTGGGTGCTTCACTCCGGTGGTTCTGAGAGTCACCCTGCAAGGGGAGTGTTAGCGTCTTTGTTTACAGGGCACTGAAGTGACCTCCTCTAGGCCCAGCAGGCTCAAAATTGGCAAAGCAAGTCACTCCGGGACTCTTCCTCCTGTCCGTTGTCCTCCACCTCTTCCACCTCCCAGTTGATCCAAGTCCCCTGTTGTAGGGGTGAGTTTGGAAGCACTGGGCTACAGAGAGCTGGCTAGTTTTCTGTACTGAATATATTTTCTTCCAATGGTATTTATTGAATACCCACTGTCTCCCAGGCACTATTGTTTGGACTAAGAATTGAACAAAAGAAACAAGGCAATCCTTCCCCTCAGCAAGCTTACATTTTAGCAAGGGGTGGGGAGTGAGGATCAGAGCCTTCCCTTGCTCCGGGCTGGGAGAATCGAAAAGAGAAGCGTGCAGCTTCCCCGAGTGGATTTTGGCAGTGGACTCTCTGCAGCTTTCCTTCAGAATAATGGAAATGCTCCTCAAAAGGACACCAGCAGAGAAGTGTTGGTCTAACTATTTATTGGAATGGTAGCCCATTACTGTTTTATTTTGTTAGTAAGAGTTTATTGCTGATGTCATACACCATTTATAATAGTTTTTTTTACATTAAAAAAATTTTTTAATTGCAAGTAGATGGGGCAGGGAGGAGTGAGGAATAAATACTAATTCCCTTTGTCTGTCAGTGAAAGAATTGAGTCACGGGCTCTGGCAGCACTCTCGGGTCAGCTTTGGGCTGCTAGCCACACGATCAGCAGTTCAAATCCACCATCTGCTCCTTGGGAGAAAGATGAGGCTGTCTGCTTCTGTGAAGAGTTACAGTCTCGTAATCCTGTTGGGGGGATTACCATGAGTCAGAATTGCCCCAATGGCAATGGAGAGGTTGAGTCTTGAAGCCTTACACTTCGTTTGCTCCTACTCTCTACCTCATAGGCTAAGTTTAAAAGTGCCAGTTCTCCTGTCCTCAATGGAGAAACTCAAAAAGGTCTGGAATCTTAGCATTCTGTTTCCTACAGAACCCCTGGCCAGCCCCTCCCTCCACCACTTCCACGCCTCAGTTTTCAGCCAGAATATAAGCAGGTCTGTGTGAGCAGCGTTTACCCAAGAACAAACTTGGAAAGGGCGGGAAAGCAGGAGGGACGGCAACAAGGGATGCGATGGCACTTCGTGGGGAGTGCAGTCAATGAGGTGACACCAAACAGGGTGTCGTTGAGTGGAGCATGGATATGCCCCGAAACCTTTACTCAGTCCACAACCAGAACGTTGGGAGAGAATCAATAGACTCCAGGTGCCCTTTTATCTTAGCTTATTTTCCAGAAGTACCAAGAGGGAAATCCTTTTTTTTTTTTTATTTTAAAGAAAATGTGTACATGAATCCTAGGGTGAATATTATTTTAGCTCTTTACTTAGTTTACCTTTTAGCAATAATGAAAGCAACGATGTTCATACAGAACATATCTTAACAGCCCCCTAGGTATGTTTTCCCCCTTATTCCGTCCTCTGCCAGCTAGTTAATTACACAAGATCAGCATTCTCTGCTGCGCAGCCAGCATACATAATTATTTATCCATTGCAAATCAACACCTGGATAATTGCAAGATGGAATTAGAAGGAAAATAAGTTTACTCTGCTTTGGGGCCCAGAACTAGTTACACACACACACACACACACACACACACACACACACACACTGGACAGCCTAAGTAGACAAGAGGGCTTTCTCAGGAAAAGGACAGAGTTGACGGGGGAGAGATTCCCTCTCTAAATTGTCTTATCATCAAGATGGATGGCCTGGTGATTCTGAGAGATGTGCAGAAGGAGGGAAGATCTCAGTCTAAGAATGGTGTTAATAATTCATAAGGTGATCTCCCCACTGCCTTCAGGAAGGAATATCCTGGTCTAATTGCACCCTTATTCCCAAGCAACCAAAAAGAAAAAGAAAAAGAAAAAATCTACCAAACAGCTGGGACCATTACAGTGTAACTTGGCTATGGTTAGCTTTGGGCCACTGGTACTTAATGTGAGATATATTATTCAGAAAGGAGGAAGGTAATTAATATATACTGAATGACTGCCATGTGCCAAGAGCATTGCATTTATTATATGGCGATAGGGTTGTCATAGCTGGCATCCCCTTGACAGCTCCTTGGCTTTGGGGCAATAGCAGATAGACATAAATGGTATAGGTTCTTGAATACTGCTTCACAGATGACGAGGGGCTCACACTCAGAGAAGTCCAACCAAATGCGCACTGCCATCCACTCAAGCAATGCCCCCAATTGCCCCAACATAGGAAGTCACAAATGCAACCGAGCCGCCGTGCCCCTCGGGAGCTGAGCAGGCAATGCCAGTGACTTCACTTCCCTGTGCCACAGGTCCCTCATGCCAAGTGTGGTACAGCTCATTCCTCCAAGGGGGTCAGTAAGACTCAAAAAGAGTTAAAACCAAACAAATCCACTGCCACCGAGTTGATGTCCACTCATAGCCACCGCGTAGGACAGGGTAGCGCTGCCCCTGTGGGTTTGCAGCAGAGTCTGGAAACAGGACGGACACGCTCGCTGTCCCGCATCATCCAGCCTCCTCATTGTCCTTCCTCACCCTCTTCAGATCCTTCTGTATCTGAAACAGACGTGCTTACTTAGCTCAGTGTGAAAACCTATGCTGGGGTTGACCTCTATGTGACAAGGAAACGCTGCAGGTGTCAAAACAGTGAGAAGACCCTCCAGCCAGACTGGCCGCAAAAGGACAAATCTACTTAAGGGGGCCCTTCCGTGAGGCTCAGTTGCTCTCCTTCCTCTGTGCCGAGTGGTGGAAATTCAGAGAGAACCATCTTGGGTGTGAACTATCTTTGATTTGGCCATTAACAGTGAACAGCCTGGAGTGGGAGGCCATTTACATCGAGGGAGGGTTCTGTGGGCCTCTGCTCAGGTGTCATAAAAAATGCTAATTTTCTTCAGCCTGGGGAACCTGAAGCCTCCCGGAGGTGCATGTGTCTGTAGCAGCCTCAGCAAGGTGATTCACCGTGGGTGGGGACCTCACCATTTGCAGTGCCTTTTGACCCAGGACAGGGAACTGGTGTTCTTGATGGCAGTGTCTTTGTGGCCCTTTCAAAACGGGGACTCGGCTTAATGCCCTTGGGATGGCCTCCACTTAAATTCAGAGGAGAGTCATGTACCAGCGCCTGAGGTGAGTGGGTTGTGCTGAGCAGGAGATACGTCTATGGCAGGTTTTTCATGCTATTGGGAGTGTCACTTCCTGGAGACTAGTGTATCCTACTCAACGAAAGGATGAACCAAGGTCTTTATGAAAGTGGGGTTCAGTGAACCTCCCCCAGCCCCCACCCCTGCCCATGCTTCTCCACCTGAAGCCTGGCTATTAGAATTCATGGCTCCCTTTGGGATGAATACAATACTTTACTCAGTTATTCTGTGGCTATATGCGTCATGGGTCTGCTTGATGCCAGACACCAGGTTAAAGTCAAGGTCAGAGGAGGGAGATGCCCACTCTTGCAGAGCTCAGGTCTGGAGACAGGGATAGATAGGAAAACTAAGTCAACGACGTGCCATGGATCCTGTGACAGATGCTGAGAGAAAGTAAAGCAAAAAATACATCTCCGGGCTGAGGAGATGCTGAGTGCTGGGAGACAGTGGTCAAATCCGACCCAGTCTCTGCCTCCGTAGAGCATGCTGATGAACAAGAAGGCCAGAAAGCGAGCAGATTGTGACAAAGGAGCTGCATACAGAACCGGACTGGCAGAACCTCTCAGAGGGGGCTGGGAAATGTCCGGCGTCAGAGCTGAGCACCACAAGGCTTTGTGTCGCGTGAGACCTCAAGCATGAAGCTTTTGCCATATCAAAACTTTATTTTGATTTTCTGAAAACGATGAACTTGGAGATTGCTTTTAGATCCCCGATAGGCCTTATGATCATCCATTTCAATGTTGCATCTGAGTGGTACCCATGATAAAACAGGTTGGCTGCTAATCAAAAGATGGGAGACTTAAAGCCACCCAGAGCAGTGGTCCTCACCCTTCCTCCTGCCGCGACCCTTTCACACAGCGCCTCATGTGGTGGTGACTCCCAACCATAGCATGATTTTCGTTGCTACTTCATAACTGTAATTTTGCTACTGTTATGAATCGTCATGTAAATATCTGATAGGCAGGATGTATTTTCATTGTTACAAATTGAACATAATTAAAGCTTCGTGATTAATCGCAAAAATAATAGGTAATTATATATTGTGAAATATTTATTTCTAATTACAAATAAATGAAATTTTGTCTTGAAACATGATGTAGCATGGGTAACAGACTTCACGCTGGGTACTTGTATGTGGGCGTATCTGCATGTGGGCGGACCCACCTGGAGACAAATAGAGGAGCGGTGTCTCAGCTCCTAAAACCATCAGAAAGATGTGTTTTCTGATGGTCTTGGTGACCCCTGTGAAAGGGTCGTTCGACCCCCAAAAGGGTCACGACCCATGGGTTGAGAACTACCAACAATGGCATGAGGTAGTGTAGTGGTTACTTATTGGACTGCAATCTGCCAGGTGGACTGCACCAACCTGGTGGTGTAGTGGTTATTTATTGGACTGCAATCTGCCAGGTCAGGAGTTTGAAATCACCAGGGAGAAAGACAATGGGACTTTCTACTCCCATAAAAAGTTACAATTTTGAAAACCCACAGGGGCAGTTCTATCCTGTCTGTAGGTTAACCATGAATTGGCATTGACTCAGGAGCAGTGAGAGTTTTTAGAGGCACCTTCAGGGAAAGTATGAGGCTTTCTACTCCCATGAACATTTACAGTCTTGTAAATCCCACTGGATCAGTCCTACTCGGTCCTATGGGTCGCTATGAGTTGAAATCAATCAATGGCTGTGACTTTGTTTGCTTTGTTTCAAGTGTGAGAAGAACCTTCCCAGTAAAGGACTGAGGAGACAACGAAGGCATGGATAGAAATGTCCACTAAGCACAAAGGAGAGTAGGGGCGCGGGGGCAAAATCAGTAAGGTGGCTGAGCCCAGAACTTGTTGGTTGAAGCATCTGCAAGAAAGGCATTCTGGGAAATATCTGGAAGTCAAAGGGGAAGGTGATCTAAAATGAGATTGGATCAGATTTTTTTGGGGGGGTGTTCTCATCAGCTGTGTCCAGGAGGTCACTTTTACTTGTTTGGGAGTGGAAGATAGGGAGAGAAGAAGTGCTCAGGGCAAAACTTCATTATAGAGGACATACTTGAGTCAGAAGAGGGCTTTATAGATTGGTATCGGACATGCGGGTTAATATCGGACTTATGGACTTGATATAGACTGGGCTGGGATGTTTTCTCAATATTCAATTGCTCTCATGTATAAAGCTCTTTCTTATACACATATGCGTGTTTCTGAATTTGTTTCTCTAGTCTACCGGGACTAGCACAAGTGTTTCGCAAAAAGGGTTATGCCACCAATTGGGGGACAATGCAATGATTGGGAGGTGGGGGAGCTCAAAGACAGTTATTTACACTTTACCCCGGCTTGTGGGCTATAGTATAAAAGTGTTTCATTGCCAGGGCGTTACTGGGTAGCTTTGGTTTTTTATTTTGCTTTTTCCAAAAAAAGGGGGGGGGGGGTAGTAATCCAAATAAATTTGGCAACCTATGCACTACACCATGCCTGTGACAATGGTCTCGAGCTGATCGATCCCGATGAAGATGGCGCAGAACTAGGCGACATTTTGATCTGTTGCACGTCGTGTCGCCATGCCTGGGCACCAACTTGCCAGCAACTAACACTACAAACAGCGAGCGTTACTAGTATTGGTATATCGACTGTCAGGAGTCCATATAAAATTGATCTAAAAAGTACCTATTTTAGAACCGTTGCTCAAATTTATTTATCTGATAAAAAAAAACTAAACTAAACTAATAAAATAAAATAAACAGAGGCTCTGGTGCAATGAGCTTGGACAAACCTGGGTTGAGTCCAGGCTCTCTCCCTTCCCTTTTCGGCAGAGCAGCCCCTTACACTCTGCGACCAGGTGTTGTGAGGACGACTGCCCCCATTTGCCATGGCCATAAACTGAGAGACACGCATAGGTCTCAACTCTCTGGCTCATAGTAAGTGTCATGTACTCTCAGTACTAGATGTCAATGTCATCTACACTCAGACAATGGAGGCCATCTCTCCAAGACATCCGAGTCTCGCCCATGGCGAGGCTCAGCCCCCAGGAGAGTAATAAATACATGATTCTCCTAATGATCCTAGGGCCAAGGGTACAGTAACAGAAACTACACCTGCATCCAGGGCTCCAGAACCACCATGTCAGCCCCTGCTTTTCCTCTTAAGATGCTGAGCTTCCGGACATCCATGTGATCCATATGAATCCCATGCCTGTCTCTTTTGGAATTCAGAACAGAGGCGTGTTGCAAATTCTACTTACTTGTTTTGGTTTAAGCTCCCAGACAAAGCATCCTTTATTAGTGGTTGTTAATTACTGTTTGTTTTGGGAAGTGAAACAGTTATAACAAGGTGGAAATCTTCAAACTATTAGCCTCTTTGCCTCTGACCTAAGTAGAAAAGTACTAATGAGGCTATGCCTTCTACCCGCGCGCACACAACAGGCACACACATCTCGCCAGCCACAAATGCTGCTGAACAGTATGGGGGGCATTTCAAAATGAAATGTTCAGGCTTTTGTGAAAACACAGTTGAACTTCATCAAAATACCTCTAGTACAGATTTATTATCAAAAAGTCCCCCAACCCATTTCATCACTGGTAAAATGTTTAAAAGATGATCATCCCTTTGAAACCTCCAAATTAAAACCTAGTTTTGAAATCCTCAATCTGAGCATCCCAATTTGCATGATCACCACACTAGGCATTGGCTAATAAAAGAATTGCTGTTTCGCTCCTATTTAGTTTCTCCTCCTAGCTGAACTCAAAGTCACTTTATTGATCTCGCTCACTCTTTGTCTATAGAACCATTTCTTCATCTGTAGAATAATGGCAAGGCATGTCTCTCAGACGTACTAGATCACCTGAGAGAATGCATGAGAAGATCTGGCATGGAGGCACGTATCTTCATGAATAAGACATCTGCCGGTTGATAGTAGGCTCCCGAAGCCTTCTACTCAACAAGTGGTTATGAAGGTAGAAAGAGCTAACCACCTTAACAGAATATACAGCGAGATCACAAGAGCCTTATAGCCTCCTAGTTAAAGTGTGAATTTGAGTCAGACCTGAGTTGAGATTCGGGCTCTGGGATTTGAATGGGTCTCTCTCCTGAGAAGCCATGAACATGGGAGACAAGTACATGAAAGGGATTGCAGCATCACCAGTCTCGTCTTGTTTTTGGCTGCTGTCAAGTCAGTTCCGGTTTTAGCGACAGATTGAACCACTCCCCAGTCTTGCGCCCTCCCCACATTAAGCATGCAGTTTGCATCCGTGTTGCAGCTGTGGGTCAACCCATCTCATTGAGGGTCCCCTTCTTTACTGCTGCCTCTCTTCTTTGCCAAGTCTCATGATCTTTTCTAGGAATTCATCTCTCCTGAGAACATGTCCAAAGTATGTGAGATGAAGTCTCACCATCTTAGCTTCTAAGGAGCATTTTGACTATTCTTCTTCCAAGATAGACCAACCATACATACTTGTGTATAAGCCGAGTTTTTGAGCACATTTTTAATGCAGTCTTTGTGGAAAAATTAGGTGCCTCCACTGATATTCAGGTCAGCTTATACTCGAGTATATACAGTGTTAGTCCTTCTGGCAGTGCTTCCCTTCTGTGCATTGACTACATCTTCTGAATCTACTACACCCACTGAATTGTACACATTGAAGTAGGTGAACCTCATGGTATGTGAATTGCATCACAGTAAAGCCGTGGTCCATATGAGTACCTATTCCAAAGAAAGGTGTCCCAACAGAAAGCACCAATTCTAGAACAATATCATTGATATCACATGCAAGTAAATGTTTGCTGAATATTATCCAACAATGGTTGCAGCTGCACATTGACAGGGAACTGCCAGAGGCCTGATTCAGAAGAAGACATGGAACAAAGGAATAATATCATTGCTCACATAGATGGATCCTGACTGAAAGTAAATAATTCCATACAGTTGTGTTTTAGTGACTGTGCCAAGGCATTCGACTGTGTAGCCCATAAAACTACTGAATAACCTTGAGAAGAATGGGAATTCCAGATCACTTCCATCACGTGCATGCGGAACCCATACACGGATCAAGAGGCAGGTGCACAAACAGAACAAAGGAGTACTACATGGTTCAAAGGTAGGAAAGGTATGCATCGGGATTGTATCCTCCCACCATCTTATTTGCTCTGTATGTTTTATAAACAATCGAAGAAGCTAGCTTATATGGAGAAGGATGTGGCACCGAATTGGAGGCAGGTTTGCTGATAACCTGCAGTATGCAGATGACAGAAACGTGCTTGCTGAGAGGAGAAGGCCTGGAAACACGTGCTGAGGAAGGTCAAGGACTGCAGCCTGCAGCATGACTGACATCTCAGTGTAAAGAAGAGTAACATCCCCACAACTGGACCAACGGGTAACATCGTGATAAAAGGAGAAGAGATTGACGTTGTCAGAGATTTCATCTGGCTTGGATCTGCAGTCAATGCTCAAGGAAGCATCAACTGATGCAAAACCTCTTTAAAGTATCGAAGTACAAGGATGCTACTTTGAGGACTTAGGTGAGCCTGACCTAAGCCATGGTGTTTTCAATTGCCTCATATGCATGTGAAAGATGGGCATTGAATAAGGAAGACTGAACAAGAATTGTGTGTAATTTCGGGACTGGAGAAGCATATTGAAAGTAACACTGACAGCCAAAAGGAAAACATCTGTGTTGGGAGAAGGATGACCAGAGTGATCCGTAGAGGCAAGAAGGGCTAGACTTCATCTCATTTACTTTGAGCATGTGTTCAGGAGGGACCAGACCCTGAAGAAAGTCCTTGGTACAGCGGAGGAGCAGTGAAAAAGAGGAAGGCCTTAGATGAAACAGACTGACACAGTGGGTGCACCGTGGGCTCAAACATAAGAACAACTGTGAGAATGGTTCACAAGTAGGAAGTGTTTCATTCTGTTGTGCATGGGGGTTGCGATGAGTTGGAACGCACTTGATGGTACCTAACAACCATAACAAAGCGATGTCTACAAACCTCAAGCTCTGCTGTTGGCTTTGGGCTTCAGTGTCAACTTCTGTAAACAGGATTAATTACTGAACCTAACTCAAAGAGCAGATAGGAAGATTGTGTAGGAAATTGCCTTTAAACTCTTGGGAGGGTCATTGGTATAGTCAGTAAGAATGACAATGTTGATGATATTCCTTAAATAATACATGACCTCTCCCTAGTCCATCCTGAGTCATGCTTACATTGGTACTTCCAGCAAAATAGGTCAGGGGTGGGAACGTGGTTCATGAAGACCGAGGATGCATGAAAACTGACTGGCTCCTTAGCACCCTCAAACCTCACGTGCTTCTGAAGGCGTTGCATACAGGCGCATGACTGCTGTATGTGTTATTTATTTCTTAACTAATATAACTGAGACCTTGCTCAAGATGTGCTCATGAAAAATTACCCTTTTAATGGTAGAGCATTTAATGAGAAACTGGATTATCTACTGCATAAGTGCCCTTCATACAAATTAGCTTGGCCCTGAGTCCTAATCTAAATTGGGCTTCCTACTTTCCTCTAAATGACCTAATATTTTCATATTAATCTCTGCCCTCATCCACCTCATGTGGCTCTGCCTCTGATGAATCTCCCTCCCCAGCAGAATTCCGTGCCCTGACAAATGTTCCTGAAGGCCGTCTGTGTATCGGACTCATGGGCCTTTCGGGGGAATGAGATATGATGGCTAGAGGCTATGTCTCTCCACTCACCAGTGGTGTTTTAATGCTGCCAGTGAATTCAGTATCTACAGGTTTGAGTCAGGTGGGTTTAGTACAAGGTTGAGGTGGGGCTAAATTTATAGAGAAGGCTGGGTGAGAAGCAATTAATCATAGTGGTTAAGAGAACACACTTGCAGCGAAAGAACTCAAGCAAGTCACAAAGATGGGCTTGGACATCAGGGATTTCTGGGTTCAGGTCTAACTCATTAGCTAGCGATGTGAATTTGGGCAAGTTACTTGGCCTCACATAATTCAATTTAGATCCTCATCTATCAAGCTTGAATAATAGTACTTATGGTTAGGGTTATTTCCAAGGGTAAATGAATTAGTTTGTCTCAAGTGCTTTGGATAGGAGATGACACATGCTATCTGGCATCATTATGACAGTTGATATTTGGGGGAAGTCCCAAACAGCGAGCAGAACGGTGAAGGCAATGGTGCCATGTACTAGAAATGAGAAGCGCTATCTGTGACGGAGCATGATCATCTTGAGAGAAATCACAGACCAAGCCAGATGCTGCTCCTAAAAAAGATGGTAACAAACTATGTGGTTATGTAGGGTCTACGTGGGAGATGGTCATCTCTTTGTTCTCAGCTCCGGTCACTGACTTCTGCCCTCACTAACCTTGCGGTCTGGCTTTTACTGCAATTACAGTTTCTAACTGCTCATCCATGGGTTATTTCATCGCATAGACTCCTATTCAAAGGTTTCCATGTACTCAGAATCAGCAGGGATATCGTGGGGGAAAAACAAAACAGCAAGCAGAAGTCAGGGAGCATGTGACTTGACTCTGTAACCAGCCCTCCTTTCGGCCCCCTCACCGTACTGTCTATGTGTTTCTTTTACTGTGCTGCTAACATTGATGCTGCGGCAACTGCCATCCGCAGATAACCTGGTACCATGTGCCAGATCTCAAAATACATCCCTTGCACTTATTATCTTATTTAAATTCTTGTGCATGGCAACTCTCTAAAGTACATATTTTATCTTCCTTTGACAGATAAGGAACAGAATCAGAGTCTCGTTGACAGGCATATAAGGAGCCATGGTTTAAATGAGGCTCTGTCTTTAGAGCTTATATCCTCTTACACACCAAGCATGAAGCACAGCCCCAGCTGATCTGCACTCACGGAAAACTTCCTCCCTTCTCAAACACAACTTGTGCTTCTGCAGAGACAGACTTAGTCTCATTCATCCCTTGCCAGCGAGTAACAGCATGTGCTCTGAGAAGATGCTCATAAAAGGCAGAATGCGGGAAAGAATGACATGAAACAGGCTTATCTCCAATGTTAGCCACTCTTGTGGTTGGCTCTTTCTGAAGCTTGTCCTCACCTGAATGGTGAGGTCCTGAGCCCCACGTTATGGAAACACCTTAGTCCACACATCCTGCAGAGAGAGGAAGAGTGATGATTTCATCTCTCGAGACCTTGACTCTCCATTCCTGACCAGCGGGGGAGGATGCGGGGGAGGATGGTGCAGGACATTCTGGGGACTGAACATCTGAGAGCTAGAGAGTGCTAGCTTTCAGGACCCCCGTGCGCGCAATGCCTTGATGTGAAACGAGGCACCATAAGATGAGGCAAGAGCTGGCTCCCCACTTACTGCCTAGATGGGCTTGGACAGGCACCTGTAAGTCTGTGACTGCGTCTTCAGCATCTCAAAGACGAAACGGGTGGGGCTGTGGGGAAGAGTGGGCACAAAGTTTCTAAAACCTCTCGCCTGAAGCAGATGGCCACTGCACAATGATGACTGTCTTGATTTTATGTGGCTATGTTTGAACTCCTGATTGATTTCTCTTACCAAAACATTATGTTAATAATTATGGAGAGAGCCCTCTGCGAAGTGTGGAGACACATAGCCAATCGTGTGGAAGCCCATTTCTGTACACACGTGAGTTAGCAGAAGAGAGATCGTAAAACCATTTTTTTGGATAATTGTCCCCGGATCATTACTTGATACAAAGCGATTACCCTGGAGTCAGACTATAAAACAGGCCCTGGAATTGGGTGTAAGAAAGGCCTTGGACTTGAGCCAAAGGCATAGTTGATGCTGGGGACGTGTAAAAGACTCGGAGCCAATGCTAGTCTAACAAGAATTGCAGCTGTGATTACTGTTGGTTGAGTACGTACTGTGTTAGGTGATTTATGCTTGTCAACTTATTTCTTCATTGTAATATTCCATGGGGGGTATTTGTTTTTCTCCCTATGGAAACGGAGGCTCAAAAAACGTAATGTGCTTTGCCTCGGCAGCATTTAAATATACAGGGCTAGAATTTGCCTCCCAGCCTAAACTGCTGGATTCAATGCTTTGGCTTTCCTATCATGTTACCCAGTGCTCCAGAGTCAATCCTAACTCATAGCATCCCTGTAGGAACAACCCCTTAAGGCATCTGAGGCTGTCGATCTGTACCGGAGCAGATGGCTTCATCTCCCTCTCTAGAAGTGTTTTAATCCAGTGGGCCACCGGGCTCCTTTCCTGCAGCATGGGGGAAGCAAAGAGTGAACCTTGGAACTCGGTAATTGTAACATGCGCAGTCACCGCATTGTCCGAATCCTGCTTTTCTCTGTTTTCAGGTCAGGATCGCAGCGAAGCCACTTTGATCAAGAGGTTCAAAGGTGAAGGTGTCCGGTACAAGGCCAAGCTGATTGGGATCGATGAGGTTTCTGCAGCTCGGGGAGACAAGTTATGTCAGGATTCCATGATGAAGCTCAAGGTGCCGTGCCACATTTGTTTTTAATATCATAGGTCTACTGTGGAGGAGAAAAAGAAATGGTCTAAACATGTCTGTATTTTGCCCTCTGGTGAATACGTCAAAAGACAGTCCACAAAGATAAAATCTGATTTCTTTCATTCTTATATTTTCTATTAACACACTACAAATGTTATAATGCAGGAACGTTTTTATTTATTTATTTTTAAACATTTTATTGAGGACTTGTACAGCTCTTGTAACCATCAATTGTATCAAGCACATTTGTACATATGCTGCCATCATCATTTTCTAGATAGTTACTTTCTCTTGAGCCCTTGGTTTCAGCTCCTTTCCCCCCACCCCACCCTTGGTCTCTTGATAAATTATAAATTATTATGAATTTCATATCTTAGACCGACCACTGTTTCCCTTCCCTCACGGTTTCTGTTGTTCATCCCCTCGGGTGTGGGGGAGGGCTGTGTTGTGTGTCCGTCATGGCTATCAATTCCCCTTTCCTCCCCTCCACCCCCCACCTTCCCTTTACCCTACTGGTACCATTACTCCTATTTCTGTTTTAGGAGAATATTTTTGATGTACCGTGTTACCAACCATATATTGAGATGTAAGGATATCACAGACATTTCTGGCATAGAATAATTTAAAGAGGTAGTTTTGTAGAGAAATATACTGGAAATTGGTTAAATGTGTAAAATAATAAGAATATTTTATTAAATGGCTTAAAAACATATAAACAAGAACACTCTTGTCTTCCAACTTTTAATCCTATCCTCTGTTCTATTATTTCTTTTCTTTAAGTGATAGTGTAAGACATGACATAATAATAATGTATAAATTATCAAGGGTGCATGAGGGAGGGGGTATAGGGAGGGATGGGAAAAAATGAGGAGCTGATACCAAGGGCTCAAGTAGAAAGAAAATGTTTTGAGAATGATGATGGCAATGAATGTACAAATGTGCTTGACACAATGGATGGATGTATGGACTGTGATAAGAGTTATATGAGCCCCAATAAAATGATTTTAAAAAATAGTAGGAAGACGAACAATAGAGCAGAGTCCACAAAAGACCTTGGACTTTTAAAACATAGAATTTAATTATTTCCTGATTGCAGAATTTAAATGTTAGAAGAATTTTAAAATACAAAAATGTATAAAGAAAATAATTGAAGTAATTGACACACAAAATCCATGTGATATTCGTATATAACATACAACCACTGTGTTTTTACATACCACATATATGAAGTATGGAGCCCTGCTGACTCTGGGTTCGGCATTGGGCTTCGAACCACAAGATCAGTGGTGCAAATACACTAGTGACTCCACAGGAGAAAGATGAGGCTATCTACTCCCATGAAGATTTGCAGCTCACAAGCCCTACAGAGAGTGGCTCTCCGTCAGAATTGGGGTGCTGGTAGTGGTTTGGGGACTTGGGGGGATTTTTCAGGGGCATTTTTTGGTTGCATATGGATTATAAAAACCAAACTTATTGCCATTAGGTTAATGCTACTCATAGCGACCCTGTAAGACAGAGTAGAACTGCCCCTGTGAGCTTCCTAGACTGTAACTCTTGACAGGGATGGAAACCCTCGGCTTTCTCCCTCGGAGGGGCTGGTGGTTTCGAATATATATGATACTCCACATATAGATGTAATAAAATAGAAATTACTATTTATACAATCATGTTATTTTTTGTATTGAAATATGAGCATTTTGTTGTTAGGTGTCAGCAGATTGATTCTGACCCTTTGCACAACAGAATGAGACACTGCCCAGTCCCACACCATCCTCACCACGTCCTGTGCCTGAACCCATTGTTTTCTAATATCTTCAAGTAATCTCTGAGACTAGAACTTGGCATATATATACATATATATATTTTTTTAAACTGGAAAGGAAAAAGGAAGGAAGAAAATAAATCCAGTCTGGCAAAGTGCCTAAAATAACTGACTGAGACAACACTGGTGAAATGCCCCACACATCACTGCCTCTTTTGTAGATGCTTAATCCATAACAACTATTATTATTGTTTGTGTTCTGTCAAAATCCTTCAGCAGTTTGGCACAGACACCAGATGGATATAAACTGGTCCTATAGTACAGCTTCAGGAATCATGCTTTTTAAAATCTTATTTCATCATTCAGTTTCTAGATTACACTTGCTTTTGGAAAAGCTGTTTTAGAAGCTGTCTTCTTTGTAATCACTTCGAATCTCTTATAGTGTGGACCCAAATCACAATCTCACAGATATTTATTTTGGAAGACTTAAATGTATCCGTTTTGTCATAATTAATCAACACCTGAAGAATTTTAGAGCAGTGCAATAAAAAAAAAGCCACCATCTTTCTCTGGAAATTGCAATTCAACTGAGACTTGACAAAGGTGGGGGCAGGAAGAATTCCCAATTCCACCTCTATAGCTTGTTCAGGCCGGAGCCCCTGGGTGGCATGGAAAGTGACTTGCTTAGCTGCTAATTGAGTGGTGTGGAGGTGCGAGTCTACCCAGATGTGCCTTGGAAGAAAAGCCTGGTGATCTACATTTGTAAAATGAGCCTTTGCACACGCATACATGGTTCACCATGAGTAAGAATTGGCTCGATGGAGCTGTACGGGTGCCGTGAAGTCCTGACTCAGAGATGCAGTGGCCTGTCTCTGGACGAGTTGGCTGACTATAGCCCCCCTTGTATTCCCTGCCCTCGGAGGGGGCCTGCTGGGCTATGCACATTGGGCTACGGACCGCATGGCCAACAGCTTGAAACGACTAGTCGCCCACAGGAGAAAGACGAGGCTTTCTACTCCTGTAAGTACTGACAACCTCAGAAACCCACAGGGGCAGTTTGACTGGCTCCTGTACAGTTGCCGTGTGCCAGAACGGACTTGTTGGCAGTGAGTTGGGGTTTTGGAGCCACATCTCAGAGGAAGACGTGTAACAGCCAAGAGCTCAGACCTATAGGCAGCCTCTTTGCCAGTATGCACATTCCACAGAGAGGGCCCACAAGAGACCAGGTACAGGTTGCTCAGCCCGACTTCATCTGTTAGTCATGCCTGCCTCCCAAGGAGACCAGAGCGACCGATGAGAAAAGCCAGGACTCTGATGCTTGCTGAAGTCCCTCCAACCTGAACACGAGGCCAGGAAACGAGATCTCTGCTCCAATTAATATTAACTATACCAAGAAACTGTTATGTGATCCTTCATCTCCGAAGAGCTGGTGTTCGCCCAGAGTCTTGTGTCCACTGAGGAGAAAAAAAAGGAACGGATGTGTCTTTCCCTAACCTAGTCCCAGCAGATTCAGTCCTCCATCTTGGATTGCCTCCTTTCCCAGCAACCAAGGTCTAGGTGACAGGAATTCTCCACCTGTGCCCATCACAGCGTTTTCCTCAGGAGTCGCATTGGGCTGAGCTAGCTAGGCCAGGGCTGGTGGTGACACTGACCATGTGAGTGCCGTGTGTGTGTGTGTGTGTGTGTGTGTGTGTGTGTGTGTGTGTGTGTTAGAGAGAGATGCTGCAGGGCCATCCACCTGTCACCCCTCATGACCGTGAAACCCCCAAAGCCCCAAGAGTTATTATACCTGCCATGAAGCCCTCCTGTCAGACGTGCTGAACTTGGTGAGGGTGCCTTGGTTCCCAGACAATTGTTTCATTCTTTGCAAGTTGCCAGGGAGAATGTTGACATTGCATCTCCCTGTGGCTTTTCTGTTGGAAGCACAGAAACATAAACGATTGATTCTCCATTTGGCTACCTGCCCAGGAAAGGGAGAGACAAAGAAGTACAAAATGCCTCTGAGCCTTGCAAAACGGCCCACTTGCCCGTGGTAAACCATATGAGGGGAAAACCTTAAGTGCCTAATTCTCTCTGACACGAACACACCATCCGTTGTATCAAGTTTCCTAAGGGACTGTAAGGGTCGTGGGAGGGTTCCTATGGGACGAAGGGACTACTGCCCTCTTCTACCACCATCACCTTCGTCGTCATCATCATCATCAAAACATTTTCACCTATACAATCGCTTTTGATACATTAAGAAAAGTATTGGACGTCCTGTTTTATAAATAAAAAGAGGTCCTTAGACTTTAAATGTTTTCTCCCAGAACCTTCATTTAAACTGTCACAGCCCAGAATTCAAACCTAGATCTCCAGAGACTTCGCCTAAATCCAGTAGCTGACTGGTTTAAAATGAACTGCCTAGTTGTATTTTACAAGGCTGAGGCTAGAGGTATGGCCTTTAGGGTTCCAGTTCATGCATGCATGCATGGGCTTATTCAAAACAGTGTTTACACATGCCTCTGTAAGCCGTGGGTGGCTTCAGACAAGTTATCTCAGTATGACATGTATTCTAGTCCTATTAGATTGCTTTCAAAAGTGCCATAGGAAAAAAATATTATTTTTAAGTCTAGTCTGATACAAAATTTTTAACAAAACCCAAGTAGACATCTTCTCTAATCTATGAAATTTTGTGATTGTTAACAGGTGTGGTGCTTCATATAAAGCATTAATTTTGGGTGGATCAGTTGTTTTAAGGAAGAAAGACCTCAAAAGTGAGCCAAGAGACAGAGAAATCCAAATTCAAACCAACAAGTCAGACTTATGACTGCAGAGGCCAGTGAATCTAAAGTTCACAGGTTAGATGGCAGGTCAAATGGCTGACTGCTGATGGCTCCCAAGGTCAGCAGGCAATATGGCAGGCAATATGTTCTCAAATTCAAAGCAATGATGAGCCAGGTGCAAGATCCAGACTCGGGAAGAAGCAAGCAAGTTTCCCCCACAGCATCTTCTTATACAAGAACTAGGAGACACTTCTGAGGAAACTTTCTTTCAATTGTATCAGGGCTGTGACTTGGATAAGGAGGTGTATTCTACCCTCCACTACTGATTGGCTGTCCACAACAGATCCCATTATAGGATTAATTTTATTGTATCATGTCACATCATTGAGGAGTATGAGGCCTTAACAGCCAAACCACTGGGATTCCTGATTTAGCTACGTTGACATAAAACCTAACCATCACATCTGTCAACCTCAGCAAATGAAGAAACTGTTATTGAAGTTCAGAAACGGGTGGAGGAAATCCATGCATAAAATATAAAAGAATTCCATACATAGATTTGTAAGAGAAGTGTGTTCATAGAAGTTCATATATAGACTTTTGGTTCAAATGCCAAAAATGGTGCATGGAAGATCAGCTAGCTCAGATTGTTGAACTTTCCATCGGATTTTTAAGCAATATCTAAGCTAATGAAGATGATTCCATGCAACCAGGTGAAACCAGAGATGAGTCTTTCATGTACCAATATGATCCAGAGAACAAAACCCAATCCTGTATTGACCTCTCAGGGAATCTGCTGAGCCAGTTAAATTCAAAGCAGAGGTCAGTTCAGACTGTTTGGGGGGCACTCCAAAGCACACAGGAAGATCCTGGGGGCTTATCAGGAATATGTTTTATGAAAATTGAAAACTACATTATTATTAAAAAGCAAGAAAAGTTGCATCAAGTAAAAATTTTTCCCCACCATGACATTGTACCAGCTTATCCATAGAGGGTAGCAAGAACCATTCTATGAGAATTTTCTTGGGAAATTTGGCCCATCCACCCCTAAGTCTAATCTTGAACCTGAAGACTTTTTGTTCCACCTGAAGAACATTTCAAAGAAATACAATATGAATCTCTGAAGGATGCCAGAACTTGCCTTTCGACATGTCAGCAATCAGAGAGAATAGAATTCTGTAGGGAAGGGGGAGAGAGAGAGCTGGAAACCCAGCTTTCAGAAGTGTATCGAGTTGAATGGGAGATACAATGAGATGGAGGACATGTTGAGAAACAGTAGATTCACATCTTGAGGATGGCACAGGACAAGGCAATATTTCTCTCTGTTGTACATAAGGTCGCCATGAGTCGGAACTGTCCCAATGGCTCCCATCAACAGTGATTTGTAACGATACCATTTGACCTTCATATTTTATATCTGCCTTTAACTCATCTTGGTGCCCCCATGAGATATGAAGCTCCTACCCATGAGTTCCTGTCCAGTAGCCACACATTGACACCTAAAGAAATCGATTTATTTGGCATACTTGGCATGAGGGTGGCCACCGAAGCTGTGGGGAAGATGAGATCTCCCAGAGGCACTGCCTGAGGCTTAGTTAAGAACCCTGAGGACATCAGTTCCCACAGGGAAAACAAATCTGCCTTGGAGTGTTCAGGTCAAGGCCCTTTAACCAAAGAGCTACTTACAAGTGGGAGACAAGACTAAGGGAGCAAACAAGAAAGAGTGTGCCACCCAGAGACACTCCCCAGGGGTAAATTGTCACCCCCTCTAGGAAAGACATCTAAATATTAGAGACTAATGAGAGCTTTGGAAGAAGTCCCCCCCTCCCCCCACGCAGCCAAATGTAATTGGGGGCAACATAGCTACTACTCAAAGCATTGAAGGTAGGAAGGCGCTTGAAAGGAATTATGTAACTCTCTTTCTTCACAAGCCTCTCATCTCTGGGCTGTGCTTCACATAGGTGGAACCAACTGGGGGCTAGACGGCGAGGAGACCCTGGAGACTAGGAGATGCATTCTACAGAGATCAGTCTCTGGGTACAAAGTAGGACACACACACACACACACACACACACACACACACACACCGTCCCCCGTGTGCACACACACCCGGGTTGCATCCTTGGCAGTTCTGACTCATGCTGTGTGTGGAGCAGGGCTACCCGCCAAAGTCAAGGCTGTGACATTTCTTCCAAGGTACCAGTCGGGCCCCTCACTGCCAGCGTTTCAGTCATTTACCATCTCGGGACCCCATTGAATGTGCTCACGCTCTCATAGGAGGGCGTGAGTCAGTGATTATTCTTCTCAGAGACTATTTCCTCTGCTGAGTCTGCAGGCTGGTAGTTCCACCCAACCACTTTCAGGACCTTTATGATATATCTGTGGCACCCATCACTCTGTGGTCAATGCTTTCTTCTCTGCTTCTCAGAGAGACTGTTAGCGAAGCTTAGAGTAGATGTACCTCCGTTCTGAGAAAGGACACTGTTTGCATTTCAGCGCTGTGACTCTCATTGGGATTGTTTCTAATTTTTGGATAAATATGAAGAATACAATATGCGCCGGTTCAACATTTTCCCAGGGTCCAAATGAGTAAAACCAATTACATCAATCATGTCATATCGTCATCATCAATTTCCATTGCCAACATTTCTCCCTCCTGAGTAAAAAGTCCATGCTGCCTAAGAGCAGGCTACCTACCCACTGAGCTGCTGCCCACAGAGGTCAGCCGTTTGAGCCCTTGGGACAAAGACTAGCCTGTCTTTGCCTCCTCTAAATAGACACAGTCTGTGAAAGCCAAAGAGGCAGATCTAGCTTGTCCCATAGCGTTGCTATGACTGCAGAACACCTCAATGGCAGTGGGATGTTCGTGATCTAAATAATGATTTGCCCCTTGCCCTGCCCCCCCCACCCTGGTAGTCACTGTCCCACTCTAATATCTCTGTTTTTCTTCTGAAGCTATTTCATATTATTAAAATAATGCATTATTTGCCTTTGCTTCTTGAGAATGTAGGAGGTGACTAACCCTGGACTGTGGTATGAGATACCCAAGAAAATGTCTGCCTCCCCTGACCACACAGGAACGGGGGCAACTTGCCAGGTCGATGGACCGGCATTAGACTGAGGCCCACGCAGCTCCGACATCTACAGGCTCTGATGCCAGACCAGTGCTTTCTTCTCCGCCGGCGTAAGGGTGGTGAATCATCCGAGTGCGTGTCAGGGCTGCTGGGCATGGAGCAGTTTTCCAGAGCGGGACCATGGGCCCCAGCTCAAAGAAGAAGCATGCGTGATACGATTGGACTTTTATTTTCCCAAAGGCAGCCCTGTGTGAATAGCCCTTCTTTCTTTCATTTGTCATACAAAGCTGCCACCGGCAGCCCCAAGCAAAAATGTACCTGGAATAGGAGGCTAACTTGATCTTTCCATTTTTAAAAAAAAACAAACACAAACAGATCCTGTTATGTCATGGCTTTCTCTGATAACTTGAACGAGAAAGCAAACTGAACCCGCTACCACTGTCAATACCCTACAGGACAGAACAGAACTGTCCTATGTGATTTCCACGGCTGAAAACCTGTATAGAACCAGGCTGCTCCATCTTTCTCCCATGAAGAGGCTGGTAGATTCTGCCACTGATCTTTTGGTTAACAGCAGCAGAGTGCTTTAACCACTGTGCCACTAGGGTTCCTCCCAGGGAGCATGAATGGTGGGGGGTGGGGGGAGTCTGAATAAGTCGGTATGACTTTGTGCCACGCACCTCTGTTCTTTCATGATCCAGCACTGTTCTCAGGTAGGAGCCCTTAGGACCATACTGGAGATGGGGACATTGACATTCACTCTCGCTGACTGTCATAGTCAGCATTCCCTAGAGGGCAAAACAACTAGTAGTTTATAGGTTCGTTGTTAATTGCTGCCAAATTGGTTCCGATTGCCCTTAATCCTGTGTACAGCGTAGCAAAACACTGCCCAGGACTATGTTCCCTTCAAAGCCCGGAACCTGTTTTGTGTGCCTTCCACCCTGGGAGAGTCATCTTCCAGCCCTGTATTGAAAATATTCATATATATAAATATGTATCATCTACATATGTGTATCATGTTGATCCATGTGTTATACACACACACAAACATATGAAAGAGAAATTGAGATTTACTTCAAGGAATTGGCCCACGTAACTGAGGAACGGGTTGGCAAGTCCCAAAACCGCGGGTCAAGTAATAAACTGGAGACTCCTACAGGCTTGAGTCCCCAAATCCATAGGCCAGATGATAAGAGGGAAGGGTAAGAGAGTTCTAAGGGTGGAAGCCTATGTATAATTCAGAGACAGAGTACATCCTAGGGGAAAACTCTTTTTCCTCTTAAATTCTTCAACCGAATGACTGAGCACCACGGGAATTATGGAAGGTAATCTGCGCTACTTGAGGTTGGCTGAGTTTATTCCGTGCAGTTGCTTTCCAACAATAAGTAAGTTAGTGTTGTGCCTCATGACCAGGCATAATAGCGTAGCCGAGTTGACACTTAAAATTAAGTGTCGCGCTGGCCACGCCCCTCCTGCCCTGTGATGGCCCCTTCTAGGAAGAAACAAGGAGGAGAGACCCCCTCCTGACATTGCCTTTCCAATTCTGACGTTCCTCAGGTGACTGCTTCTCATTCCCCCCTTGTGGCTTCCAGATTCCTGAGGAAGACTAGGTAGAGGGGTGTCAACATTATAAATGGCTTTACTCCAAATTCAGTCAAAAGCACAGATTTGGAAGTCAAGGGATTCTCCGTTCAAAGTCTGATGTCACCACTCAGTGACCACACGAGGGAGGGAAGTTCACAGATAACAGACTCCGCCTGTGTCCCAACTCCACACTCCCACTCCCACCTCCCAAGTATTTTTTGCAAGCCACCGTGCTTATATAGTTATAGAAACACAGTTTAAAATGTTAGCACTATGCGGTTTCGAAGAGGTGAGAGAGGACAGGTTGGTAAACAAACAGCGCGCGTGTTGTTTGTGTAAAAATACATCGGTTAGAATGATCACATTTTTCCCAAGCAAAATTGGGAAAGCTGATCCACAGTGTTTCCTTCGGTGGTGGTGGTTTTCTCGCTAATCACGAAAATCAATCCACATCAAAACCTTATCCAGAGATTTAAAAGTAAAACCCCATTCGATAATGAATATATGACTTAGTTGTACTTAAATAATTAAAACCGCCCCCAATAAAATCCAGCCCAGATACTAATATGAGAAGCCTATTGTATTTCTGTTTCGATACCCATGTCTGAACTAACTACCTGGCAGAACGTAGGCATTCATAGATCTCGGTTCATGTAACAAGCGAGTGAGGGCTCCGATGGCTGTTTAATGCAGGGCTAGTGTAGCTCGGACGGCATTGTTCTGAAGGGCTGGGACGTGAGCGTATTGTGTAAAGAAAGTGGGACGAGGTGAGGGAAGGGAGGGCACTTGATTGGTGCCATCAGTTGATGGTATCCGACGTGCCTTTGGGACCAGAGGGAATTTTCAAATGAAAACACTGAAGTGAAAACCATGTCCTTCCTTTCAACAGGGCGTTGTTGCTGGTGCTCGTTCCAAAGGGGAACACAAACAGAAAATCTTTTTAACCATCTCCTTTGGAGGAATCAAAATCTTTGATGAGAAGACGGGGGTAAGTAAAAGACTCATATGGCCTTGTGAAATTGAATCATTGACAGATGTGCCCTTACAAGCCTCTGCTCTCTGGGCAGGAATATCAAACAAGCATAAAAACATATAAAGCCACTGACAAACGTGATCAGCTGTGATCGTCCATCAAAGGGAGGCTCGCTCTCCCCCGACTTGGCCGCGGTGTTAAGGCATCGTGCTTCTTCCAGAGTAATTGTGGTGAAAATGCCCCGCCATCTTGCCAGTCTAATGGGAGGTTGATGAGCTTTGAAGAGCTGTGGGTAATGTGACAGCTTACGTTAAATTTCTTTGTGTGCCCATGACTTCAATGACATCTGCCCTAGAGGGAAACACATTGTCGGTCTTTTGACTCAAAGTATCCAGCCTCTCTGGAGTTTAACCTGTGGCACCTGCAATTGCTGTAATCAAAAAGGATAGACTTCTCTAGCTAAGAGAGAGAGAAAAAAATCCATCTCGGCATTACCAGGAAATGAGAGGGCTGATCCCTGTGTTGAACCCACCAAAGACGTGGCTTGTGGTCTCATTACCTGCCGACTGCAGTTAACTCCCAGTCTCCTCCCTGGGAGCGCACCTGACACCCTGTCCTCTTCAGTGGCAGGGAGGGGAACGCGGAGGTGCGCGTGCTATGATACATTTTGCAGAGAGAACTCGAATCAAATGGATGGGCTCTCCCTCTTGGTCATCCAGTGCTTTGTAGTTTAGAAAACACCGCCTTTGAACTTCTTCACAAAAGTAATGTATCAAGCACTTCATAAACAAGCCACCAGGCAAACTCCTAAGCCATGCTCATTCTGAATTCTAATTTGCTGGTCTTTGTCCTGACTAGTATTCTTAGAACACTTCAAAGGCAGTGGAGTCATTTCAACATCAAATCGGTTTTCTTGGAAACTAACTAAATCATAAAGGTTAAAGAATATTAAATAACTAATCATAGCCATTCCCATGTGTTTGAGTAGCGGCTGTATACTAGGTGCATGTTGAATAAACACATCTTTCAGTTTCTTGTTCACAATAGTGCCATGAGACGATAATGATAATAACTACTCATCAAGGATGTATTATTACATATCTAGCGTTGCTCTAAGCCAATCTCACCTCATTTAATCCTCATAGCAACCCTAACCTGTGGCTGTCAAGTCAGTTCCGACATAAGGCGATCGATCACATGTGTTTCAGATCACATTCTGATGTATGGCAATCACATGCATTTCAGATCACATTCTGATGTATGAGGATCACATGCATTGCAGATCACATTCTGACATATGGCGATCACATGTGTTGCAGATCACATTCTGACATATGGGGATCACATGTGTTGCAGATCACATTCTGACGTATGACGATCACACGTGTTGCAGATCACATTCTGACGTATGGCGATCACATGTGTTGCAGATCACTTTCTGACGTATGGCGATAACGTGTTGCAGATCACATTCTGACGTATGGCGATCACATGTGTTTAGGTGCCATTGAGTTGGTTGCAACCCATAGCGGCCCTGTGCATAACAGAAGGTACCACTGCCTGGTTGGTCCTGCGCTATCCTCACAGATGTTCCTCTACCTGAGCCCATTGTTGCAGCCACTGTCAATCCCAAGGAAAGCTGTTGAGAAGTGCTTTCTTATGAAGATCACCCACCCTTCCTTTGTGGGCCACAGGGCAGGGTCAAGTCATAGCTAAGACACAGCACACACGTGACAGACAGACACAAGGGCAGTATACCGTTGCATAGCAACCAAATTTCTCGTGAGTCGGAATTTGAACTCAGCCGCTTACAGACAACCATGCCCACCTCCAGGATGGCAAATGTCTATTGTGCTGTGAATATCTGTTACTGCGTAGTCAGCTGCCATCTTTGGGCTGCCTGTTTCCTCCTCGGATCAGAATCCAAGTTGCAAGAGATTTGGTTGCTGTGTAACCGTACATTGGCCATGACTGAACTGTTTGAACCCTTCAAAGCCCAGGTTCAAACGAGCAACCTTTTGTCTAATCATTCGGCATGAATCATTTGCTCTACCCAGGAACCTTGAGATGGCATTATTATTATCATCCCCATTTTACAATTGAAACACTGATGACAGAACAGTTAGGTGAATGGCTGAAATACATGATGGTGAAGACAGTCTGACTCATGAGTTCCTTCTCGTAACTATTATGCCTGTTTCCTCGCAGGGTAAATAACTTCCCTCGGGTTACCCAGGGATCCCTGGTGGCATAGCAGCTCTGCATTGGGCTGCTAACCACAAGATTGGCAGTAAAAATCACAGGCGATCTGTGGGAGAAAGAGGAGGCTTTCAGTCTCAGAAACCCACAGGGGCACTTCTAGCCTGACCTATAGAATCACAAAGAGGGGGAATAGAGTCAATGACATTGAGTTTTTCAGTGAACTTGACCCAGCGGGTGGGAAGCAGGATTCAGCTTGGAATTGTCATGCATCAGAAGCCAATGCAAATTCCCACTGCATTATAGAGAGAGGTGGGCCTAGAGAGAATGCCTGGGTAAAAGGCACCCTAGCCTGAAGATGCTAGGTATTCAGTGGGAGGAAATGTTTGAATTCAGCAAGTTTTAAGTCCCTCTCCTGCCTTAATAAAAATAGAGTTTCTGAGACAACAGAAGTTTTTGTTTTTCGTAGGCAGACTATAACTTGGCGACTTGGGCTCAATTTCAAATCCAACATTTTTAGAAGGATGTAGGAAATATGAAGCATATCTAAATGAGTGCAAGAAGGGCTCCCGGGGGGTTGAAATGGTGCTAGGCCAAGACCTGTTGACACTACACCCGGCCTGATGGGATCATGGGTCTCACACAGGAGGCAGAGCCCTTTGGCTTCTGGAAACTTGGAAGACAACACTGATGCCCTACCACCCTTGCACGTGGGCACAGTGGCTGTGACGCCGAACAGTTTTCAGCAGCTTCCAGACAAAGACAGACTGTGAAGAAAGGCCCGGTGATCTATGAGGGGGCATCAGAAAGTCTGTGGAAAAATGGAATTACCTTTTAATTGTCTTTTCATTCCATTTTCCCACAAACTTTCCAAAGCCCTCTCACACGTGTAACGGTCAGCCACAGAAAGTCCTGTGGATCTGATGGCCAGATCTGCATGCAAGCGTGTGAATGGCCCGGGGCCCGGTAGGGTTTATATCTGACCGTGCAAGAGCAGTGGAACCGACTCATGGGCACCCAATGATCGCTTTCGTTACGGAGTTAAGTCACGTGGATGAAACGCAACTCCAAGAGATCCTGCTGCAACGTTTCTACAAGCCGCACAATTAGGATGTCATCTGTGGTCTTTTCCCAGTCCCCTGCCTGCCCATCACCATAGCAACCAGCATGACCTTAGAGACAGGCTTAGATGCTCTGCTTTGTCTAGGGACCAGGTTTTGGCCTTTGCTGGTCCATGAATGTCCCGCCATCAAGGAGGCTGCACCTAGACATGTAAGTTCCACATAATGTCGATTTTAACTAATGAGTCTACATTCTTGTATCTAAAGCCTCACTCAAAGGTGGCTAACCTGGCCTGCATGGGAGAGACCACCAAACGTAGAGCTATTTGTGGTGCTCTGGCTGGTCACAAGAGCAGTAAAACCGTGATTTCAGCACAAGGCCATTTGGCCGTGGAGGAAATGTCAGATCCCTCGAGGAGAATCGGGAAGGAGGCAGCAGAGTTCGATGTTTTCTGTCGGGCTCCGTGCAGGCCAGTTCTGACTGATTAGCATGAGGCCCCTGTCGTATCAGGCCTCGGTACCCCTATCTGGTTACTATGCTTCACACAAGCCCTCAGGAGACCCGTCGGGAGCTAGGTGCATGTTTCAGCCAGAAGCAGAGAAACACACGTGCAGCTCGGCACCCTGTATTCATCGTCCGCACATCTCCAAAGGGGTCGGTAGAAGAGGGAGAGCACTTGTGTGTGTTGTCAAGAAACGAAATCGGGATCAGGTGTTTGAAGTTGTAAGGAGGCAGTTTGGGTTCATAAATAAGACTTTTCTGTCCGCCAGAGGTGGATGAATGCACCATTGCCAGAGACACATTTGAGCAACAACCAGGTCCTGGGGAGGAGGGAGTGAGCCATTCCATGTTTCCCCCGGAAGCTTAGGCCCTGGGTGTGCTCTATCTGAAAACCCTCATTGGAGACCATAAGCAGAACCATCCACCACACCTTTGTTTTCACCCAGCAGGGGCCGAGTGCATGAAGCAGGGGTCTCAGTGGTCTCTTGCCCCGCCCATCAAAGGAATGAAAAACTACCTCTTTGTCACTTGCAATGACAAGTCTTGTGTATCCTGTCTGAGGTTTTCCTGCTGGCTCTAAGGCCAGCCGCTCTCCTTGGGAGGCTGAGGCGGCAGTCTGTTCCTGCTTCAATAGTTCAGCCTTGGGCAATGGGATGCTGTCCTGTGAGGCCTCTGGGAGTCAGAGTCCACTGGACGAGGATCAGTGTAAGGTTTTTCCCCCTCAAATATGACTGCCCTTTTTTGGGGGTGTTTTTTTCAGGGAAAGAAACATCTGCAGAACATGACAATAGCTAGAATTTCAAAATCCAAGAGCTGTCAAAAATGTTTTGATCTCAATTAAAAAGATTCTTTGCAGCAATTTTCACCCTGTCTTAAATTTCAAAGGGTTCTTGATCCCAATCCTTACACGAGTAAATGTTATTATTAGCATGCTACAGGAAAGATGTTCCTGTTGAAACTGTCCGTATTTTAAGATACCTAGCAACTGTGAGGGCTCCGTGGAAACACAGAGCCTGTCCGTGTGAACTTACTGCTGGTGATAAAAGAAGGAACAGCAGTAATTCCCTATGACACATCGGTAGTGGAAACATGTCAATATTTTATTTGATCCTTCAATAAGCAGGTTTGCCGTAGCTCGAAAAGCCTCTCTTCCGCCCTGACCAGGACCGATGAGATGCTTATGAAGCCCACCAAGGGTCCTGAATCCTATGGACTCAGAACAGACCATCCGGTTCCAAGGCTTCCTCGCGTCTCTCCAGCAAAGCTCCCTACCTTCTTCTCTTTCATTTGGAATTGTATTCCACACGACCATAAAAGGCATGAGGACAGTCGTCTTCAGCATTTCCAATTAAGGCAATATCCATAGTGCTCTACCCGCAAATGTGAATTGTGCCAACATTGTGAATTGTGCTCACTCAGTGGCATTGTGGGTACCGTTCTGAATACACTACAACAGATACCTGACGCAGATAGTATTATCATCCTCACTTTACATATGGGGGAAATGAGACCCAAATAATCCACGACACCCGCTGGAAAGTACACAACCAGGGTGCCAATCCAGGTAGTCTGGTCCAGAATTCTTGGTGATAGTAAGGTGCTGTTTATCAGCTGGATGGCTGGTACCTTTTAGGTATGCTGAAGCAAAGTCAGTGCTATCCCTGTCTTAAGGTTAGGATCATTCGCTTTCATTTGGATGCCCTTTCCTGAATGAAGGTAACAGGGCAGCATGACCACTGGGACTGCCCATGGAGTTGTGTGTTCCAGCTGTGAACTTGACCCGTGGTCTGTCAGGAATATGTAAATATACTGGGTAGGCAGGAACATAGTGTATACCTATTTTCTGCCATGTACTACTCTGCTTCCTAAGGATATAGATGAATTTATGTGACCCTGAGAGGTCCCCAGGCCACACCAGACCCACTCGGTGTCAGCGCTCAAGGCACTGAGGCCTGAGAAGAGGGCACAGGGTGGCAATGGAAGAGTGAGCTGTCGGTAGCATCATGTAAACAAGTTAGGGAAGAACAAACGGTATTTACACATGGATGAATGTTTGAAAGAGAATGCATGGGTTCACTTACTCTCTCCTTAAGTTCTGTGTGTCAAGTCAACCTGACTCCCTGGCAACTCAAAGAGTAAGGTCATATCTTTTTGTTTACTACTGTGTATCTAAGGACGCCAGGTGGCACCGTTGGGTAAGCATTGGACTGCTAACTGTAAGATCAGTAGTTTAAGCCCACCCATCGCTCCAAGGAAGAAAGATGAGGGTGCCTGCTCACGTAAAGAATCAGAGCCTTGAAAGCCTTACTGTCGGATCACTATGAGTCAGAATTGAAGCAATGCCAGTGAGTTGTCGTTTTCACTTGTTTGTTTGGTATCACTATCCATTAGCACAAACTCTTATAAGCAGTAAGTGTTCAGGAATACTTACTGCATAAAAAATAAACCACTTAATAATTAAGCGTCAGAAAATGTACACTGAAGAAGCAAGACCTAGCAGGTGAGACATGGAGAATGGAAATGGCCTTTAAGTCAACACCATCCCTAGAAATGGGTAGGTTACTATGTTTTGGAAGGAGCCCTGATGGGTCCAGCTGCTAACCAAAACATTGGCATTTCAAGCTCACCCACCTGGACATTTGCTTCTATAAAGATTAAGGCCTGCAAAATCCCATTGGACAGTTCTACCTGTCACCTGAGGTCACTATGAGAGGCAGTCAACATGATAAAACACCCCCAAACCACTCCAAACTCCAAACTCAGCTTGTGACTCTACAGGAAAGGGTAGAACTTCCCCTGTGGGTTTTCGAGACCGTAACTCTTTACGGGAGAAGGAAACCCTGTCTTTTTCCCGAGGAGCAGCTGGTGGTTTTGAACTGGTGACTTTGTGGTCAGCAGCCCAACACTTAACCACTACACCACCGGGGCTTCTTCATAACACAATAATTGTGTTTTAAATTCAATGGCTGCCGCTAAATCTTAGTATGATTTCATCCTTTATCTGCAGTTAAAAACCAACTGTCACCTTATTTGTGTGTCATCCAAAAAAGAAATCTTTTTTCCCCTTGACGTTCTAAGTAGATGCGTTGAGCTGGGGTGAGGATGAGTGACTGGGGTTTACAGAAAGAGAAACAAATCCCAGGGAGGGAGGCCAGGCTGCAGAGCAGGTTACTGAGTCCGGCTTTTAACGGCTGGAAAACAGGCTGGTACGTTTCATCCACCCAGCTGTGCCATGGAAGGAAGGCCTGGAGACCGACTTCTACAGGAGTGTGTCCACAAAAGCCTTATGAAGCCAGCTTTGCTGAGAAACACATGGGGGTTGCCTTGAGTCAGAATTGATTCGATGGTGACAGGTTAAGTAGTAACTATTCTTACCTCTTATTATTGCTCCCGTGTAGTTGTTTTTATGTCTTCTAAGTAGAGTGGTTATACGTTGGGCTGCTAACTGCAAAGTCAGCAGTTTGAAACCACACGCTGCTCCTTGGAGAAAGAGTGGAAATACTCCTGTAAATAATCCGAATCTGGGAAACTCATGGAAACAGTTCTACCCTCCACTACAGGGATGCTGTGAGTTGGCATCAACTCGATGGCAGGGAGTTGTTTGTTTCAATGTAAGCAAAATTAAGAACTCCTTTCGCCATGCCCCTACAACATCCTCTGCTCACCTCTGTCACAGCACCTGCTGTCCTGCATCCCAAGGAGATGACACACATCCCATCAGAACACAAGCACCTTGAGGTACCTTGTCTAGCCTACTGCTCTTTCTGTGTGTGTAACATGGACCCTGGCATGTCACCAAGACTTCCACTGCATGGTGAACTCAGGGAGGGATGGAATCAACAAGGGAATAACAGGTCATCTTATCAATGAAACGCTACCTGTCGGGGCAAAACCCAGGACCTTCCAGCAAATTATCTGTAAAAGCCTAAATTTGAGAAGTCGTCCTTGATGAAGCAAAGATTTAACATGCTTTCTGGCCAGCCCAACTCAGCCATTGAATACCCTGTGGAGCACAGTTCTCCACTCATACAACACTGGGTGAGCACGAGTCTGAATGGACTTGGTGATAGTTGGTTAGCCTGGAACATGGCCCTGGATAGATCTGGGTCATTCTCTGACCTTCACAGCATGGGAACTATGAAGTGCCCTCCTCCTCTATTTGTTCAGTTAGTTAGCCATTCTTTACTCCAGCCTTTTCTCTTTGCCATCCCCACTCCCTTCACTTGTCATCTTCCATGCCCAAGCCGCCCGCAGACCCCATAGTAGGCCCAGATCAACTTCACTACCAAAAAAACTGAGCATCGAGGTGTTGCCTTGGGCCTCCTTGTGTACTGTCTTGTTAGATGATATTGGATTTTAATTCATCACAATGAAAATCGACTTAGAGCTCAAAACTGACATAGTCTTAAGAATTGGCACTGTCAGGAAGCTGTCTCCATGAAATAATTTAGGGCACTGGATCTGTAGCTCCTGACAAGGGAAAAAGGATGCCCATGTGACCATGAAGTGTGAACCCAGGAATGTTTTCAAGCTCAGGAAAGTATTATCTTTGTCTTGGTGGATCATCTGAGGAATCTTGACCTTCTAGGAAGAGGAAAAGTGATAGTTTCTGTGCTAGCTACATTTATATGCTTAAGCTCATTTATTCTACGCCCCTATGAACTTAACTAATTCGGTATTACTATTCCTATAGTACACATGAGTAAACTCTGCTTAGAGAGATTGCCTGTAGTGGGCCAGATATTCAGCAATGGGCAATATTAGGAACAGACCCTGGTTCTGATTTCCTGTAGTCTCTCTCTATCTTCCAAGGCAAAAGTCTCTTGCAAGTATGTTGACATTCATCTGCTCTCCAAGAGAGAAGTAGAAGGGCCTCTTATGTTGCCCTCCAGTGGACCTACCCTGACAGATAAAGGTTTGGGGCCTGTGAGAGAGTGAGCCACTAGTCTCAAAGATAGAGGACCCATATCTGAGGTGGACAAACTTGCCCTAAAAGACACACTTATTTTTTTAATAAGTAAACATTTAGGCCTTATCAACCTTGTGGTCTTCTTAGCAGTTCAACTACTCATTTTGCTAGCGTGATTTTGCTGTGTTTTAAAAGCAAACACAGACCCTATATAAATGAATGAGCATGGTTGTTTTCCATTAAAATATTATTTATAAAAACAAGTGTCTGGCTCATGGGCTATAGTGTACTTAGGCTTGTTTTCTATGATGATTGTGGATTCTGCTAATGGTCTCTTTCTGACACTAGAATGTGCCAGCATTATATGTTATATATTATATAAAGGGTAGAAGGACGACTCTCTCTGGTTCTTTATTTCTAGGCCCTTGACTCACTGCTCCTGGGGATGGCTGGAAAAGTGCTTTAAACTTTGAAGATAAATATTCATCTCTGAGAGGTTGCATTATTTATTGCTGCTGTTTGTTGTGCCAAGTGTGCAGACATTATAAGAAAGTCTTCATGTGCATTTTTCTTATTGAATTCTTGCAACAAGTATAATAGGCACATCGTATTTTCCTTGTTTCACATCTCAAAGGAGCCCAGATGGTACGGTGGGTTGAGCATGGAGCTGCTAGTTGCCAGTTTAAACCCAGCAGCCGCCTTGCAGGAGAAAGCAGAGACTGTCTGCTTCCAGAAAGATTTACAGTCTTCAGGCTTCTTCTCCTGCCTCGAGGAGCTGCAGCGGCTGATGTCATAGGAAACAGGGAGATGAAGCAGGGAGACAACTAGCTAGTGGATGAAGAGCCAGTTGAGTCCAAGGTCAGAAGGTCAGGCTTGTGACTGCAGAGCCCAGTAAATCCAAGGTCAAAGGGCAGGTCAGATGGCAGGCTACTGATGGCTCCAGGGATTGGCGGGTAATATGGCCAGGCCATTGACTCAAGTCCAAAGACCTGGAGGTTGGGGAGCCAGATGCATGAGCCGGATCCAGCAAGTAGCAAAGACGCTTTCCACAGAGGCGCCTTGTATATGAAGTAGGCTACACTGTAGAGGAAACATTATTAGGGCTATGACCTGAGTAAAGGGGTGGCACGCCACCCTGATCTTCCCACAATGGGTGTGGCTGCTCACAGCAGAGTCCATCATGCAGCTGATTACACTGTGTAGGTTACATCACAGGGAAGGGCTCCACTGCAGACTCCTGAGAATCCTGGCCCAGCCGAGTGGACACAAACCCTAACTATCACAGAGTGACAGAGACTCAGAGAGGTGAAGGCATTGGACCAGGGCTGCTGCTCAGTTTTTATCCACTCATTCAGGCATTCATTCTGCAAGTATTGATTGAGCCCCTGCCATGTGCTGGAGCGATCTCGGGGATTCGTATACACCTGTGAAGGGAATAGAGGCCCTTGTGAAGTTGGCATACTGTGGGGAGGAGGCAGAAAAGCAGCAAAAGACACAAATACATACCGGTGCTTTGTTCCGAAGTAATGAGCGCTATGGCAAAAGAAAGCAAGTTAGGGCATCCCTCACCTAGGATCTTTGTCCTTGCACGGGGGGCGCTGGCTCGCGTATGCTGTAAGTCACAAAATATTAATGCGTCCTGGGAGCTTCCTGGAGTCTTGAGGGTCAGCTGAGTAATGGAGAAAGACACTTGTGAAGATGCGCGTCCAAATTCCCGAGGCCGTTACACTTGATAAATCAGAGCTGTCCTTTTGCGTGTCTCTGCTTTTATTTAGATGGCTGATTGCTTATATATGAGGACTGCTCTTTATTGTTTCCCTATCTCGCCTATTTATTTTAAATTTTCATTTAAAACTCATTTCCAGGGGCTGTGCCTTGGTTATTGAATAGGCTCTTCTATTTTTACCGAGACACCCCTTCCAGGCGCGGTTTGTATAGAAACGATGATACTGTAATTAGGCAGGCGCAGCACTGATCCGATGATTCTCTGTGCTTCTCGCTAGTACTCTGCAGGGGCGCCCTGAAGTGGAGCCGCATGATTAGTTCCGGTGCATGAGAAAGGGATGCGTTGTTACAGAGCAAGAGGCTGGGGTCAAGGTGAAAACCAAACACCGAACTCACTGCCATTGAGTGGATTCTCACTCAAAGCAACCCCATAGGGTAGGGTAGAACTGCATGGGTCTCCCAGACTGTAACTTTCTTCTTCTTTCTTCCGCAGAGCAGCGGGTGGTTTTGAAAAACCAAGCTTTTGGTTAGCAGCCTAATGTGTGGCCACTATGCCATCAGGGCTTCTGGGTCAAGGTGAGAGCCTGCTAAGAAGCCACCTCCGGGTCTGCATCAAAGTCCGTCAGGAAACGTGTGGGCAGCCATCGCATGAGGCTGCAGGCCTTTGTTGGCCGAGTTGACTCTGAGTCATGAACAAAGCTGCCAGGTCCTGTGCCACCTTCATGAGCTTAGTGTGCTCAAGGCCAGTGTCATGGACGCTGTAGATTTTGAATGTTTTCCAAGAAGCAGGGGGGCGGAGGGCTGGTCTTCCAGCACTATATGCTGTTGTGATCCATAAGGTTTTCATGGGCTAGTTGTCAGAAGTGCATTGCCAGACGTGTGTCCTCAGACGACCGTAGTCGAAACCTATCCAGTAGGGGTGGTGACCCTCCTGATAGTTTCAATATCAGTGGGGTAGCTTCCAGCTGCACAGCCACATGCAAGTCACCACAAGAAAACAGACAGACAAGGGGTGGGGGGTGGGGTTCAGGATGACAGTTCATGGTTGTTCAGGACTTCCTGTTGTGCTAGGCGTTAAGGGTTTTTCATAGATCTCAATTAATCCTTTTAGGAATCACTAAACCTCTAAACCTCGTAGCAGTTTGATGTCCTCTAGCGTGTGAGGGCAGACAGAAACATGGACCCTAGACTGTGAGCGATTTGAGGAGAAGGTCCATGATTTGATCATCATTGTATGCCTTTGCCCTTGGTTGGTCCTGAGCACCTAGTAGCTAGTCGCTGCCTTGCCCCGCCTTCCTAGTCCTAGAAGTTAGGCAGCTTCCGATTCACCTGTTCATGTAGCATTGCCTACTCAAAGCCTTTGAGCACGGTGGACGGCTACATTGAAACTCTGTTGACTGTCGTCTCCCTACAATGGCTAGCCGAAGGCCCGCCCCTTCTTTCAGGGAGCTAGAGTGACGCAGGTCACTGTATTTCCAGCGTGCCTGTGCTTCCCGGCGTTTCCTTAAGTTCTAGATGGATGGAGGGCGATATGTGCAAAAGGCTGCATATAATGTATGACACTACCCTATCTGATATGATTAATGACCTTAATGAGCAGAGAGCGTCTTCTCTTCCGTTTTTCCTCCCTTTCTTTCTCCTGTCTGTGAATCTTGGCCTTATCTTTTCTCATCGTCTTCTCCTGTTTTCGTATAAGGATAGATAGACAAGTACTTTCCCACATGACGTGCCCATAAGTAATGCACACGCCTATAACGTGGGTAGCGCTGAGGCAGCGCAGGGGGCAGGCTGTGCTCTTGCAAAATGAATAAGTAGCCCAGAATATGTGTGTTATTTGTGTGAAAGTATGATACCGTTTTCTTTCCCCTAGGGCTAAACATTTTTATCCCCAACAGACACCAACCACTTAGAAAATATAAAGCGTAGCCTTCTTTATTACAAATACCGCACTATGGAAATGAAAGGGAAAATTCGAGAAACCAACTTACCCTGCCATGGAATCAATTCTGACTCACAACGCCCCTCGAGGGCAGGGTAGAGCTGCCCCTGTGGGTTTCCAAGGCTGTAACTCTGTGCAACTACAGAAAGCCATGTCTTTCTCCCCTGGGGTGGCCAGTGGTTTTGAATTGCTGACCTTCGGGCTAGCAGCCCAACGCATGACCACTGGTACACCAGGGCTCTTTAAAGGGGCAGCAGTGACTAGGAAATATTTATTGAACACCTGTAAGATACGAGTCAAGCACTGTACTCGCACCTGTGTGTTAATTTCTGGAGGACAGAAGGTAGCCTAATTATAATCCCATTTCCAGCTGTGTGCCCCATCTGTCTCCCCCCATCCTGTGCCCTCTCCTAGAGGGGACTCGTCCTCCAGAGAGGACCTGGGGAGTGTGCACCTCAGAGCTGGGAGTCCGGGGACACCTGTAAGTGTGCTGTGATCCAAGGGTGAGAGGGGACAAAGCACTCAGAGCTGTTGAGAGGGTGATGCTGGAAAGAGCCTATCGGCCATGCTCATGCCACTGTACTGAGTATGGTCTCCCTCAATCCTTGCAGTCGGGGTGATCTATGTGAAGACATCATAGTTGGTGACATAGAAGAGCTGTGAACACAAAGGAAACTCCACACAAGAACCTTCTGGAGCACGCAGCCGTATCGATGAGGGTGAAGATGGTATAGGGCTAGACTGCAAGCTCTGCGCTCCTGGTTTACACAAGTACACACCAGCGTGCTGTTAGAGCTGACTCTACCGCAGCTAACAATAATCCCTTCTCCGGAGACGCTGTGAACACCAGGCATGGGTGGCGGAGAGAAAGCATGAGGGACAGAGGCCAGCGGCATCCGAGTGCCGGCTGCTGGGTCTGTCCAGTCGGCCCCATGTCGGATGCGCCGTGGGGCTATGTGATAGAGCTCGCCCCCAAGATGACTTCAGCCCCATAGTCCTTTTGAGATGGTCCCCTTCTAACATTCACCCCCTCCTGCAGCTGCCTCCATCACTGAGCTCAGGGATTTGTCTGCCGGTGTGGATTTGACTTCCTAAACTATTTAGAAAATCAGGAGATTTTCCAATCGGCAAGAAATTACTAGAGCAACAAGGTCTGGGTCTTTCAATAAAATATGCGGCCCCTCCCGAGACTGAGACCTGAATCTTTTATGATGTCTAAGAGATGTGCAGACGGTTCTGAAATTCTATATTTAAATTCTTGAAATGAAGATTTTTCTTTTCTGGCCTTCCTCTAAACTCAAGACAGTCATAAGCTCACTTTTGAGGAGCTGCTGCTTCATCTTCCGTATAAATGACTCCGATGAGGGTGTCTGCTCCTCGGAGATACGGAGATGCATCGCCCTGCCTCTGAAGGTGCAGGTGATGGATTCGCCCCTGTGAATAGAGGTGCGCACTCGTTCATGTTTATTTAGATGCTGTCAAAGTCTGCGCCGGAGCTTTATATTTTTCTCCCCTCTTATCTGTGGCCTATCACACAACCATCCTAGTGCTTAACAGAGACTTTGTCACGCGATACAAGGATCAGAAGAAACGCCTGTGCTTCAGCTTCTCCTTGTGGTTTTCAAAGTGAACTCGCTTGTTTCACATAGCGAGCCCTGGTGGCACAGTGGTTAAAGCAGGCTGCTGCTGCCTTTACTTGCCCGCTCCTCCCACCTGAGAAGTATTTTATAAACACCCTACACTAAATTTTAAAAAGCATATACATACAAGTATACATACATACACATGCCTTCCCCACTATTGTTAGCTCGCATTTCACATTCATGGCAACAGTAAAAATCGGATTACGTTGCACATTTAACAATGTACATCTGCCAGGAATGACCCCAAAGGTATGGGGCGGGAGTGTTGCTGGCTATGGTGGTTATGGTTCCGTGTCAACTTACCTGAACCTGGTTGTCAGTGGTTTGGCAGGTATGTAATCAGGTCAGGTGGGAGCTATGCAAGGATACCATTTGGTAGTTATGTAACAGAATTGAACAGTTTTAGAGTGATGGAATCACCCTCCCCTCCCCCCAATTTTGTGATCTGATGTCACCATCTTCTATTTACCATCTTCACCACAACACTGGTTTTCATACAACAACCCACCTTTGGAACTAGTCGCGTCAGTAAGCGAGGAGTGAAATAGACAGATACATTCCAAATTTTGTATCGTGTGTGCCACTTCTTAATCCACTTTTTAAATTACCCACATCTCGGTTTTATTCATGTTTTTCTACACCACCACTTTGGATCTCGTGTGCCAGTATATCGTTCCTTAATAAAAACCATATTACAAGGTTGTTATGACTTGGAATCACTTGATGGTGATGGGTTTGGCTCCTGAACTGGGTGGTTGGTATCTGCAGCTCTGTGGCTTTGGTCCTGGGGACATCTTTGTGCACATTCCCCCGCCCCCCTTAGTTAACTGCTAGAATAACTGGATCAACGTGTGTTTATGTTTTTAAAGCTTTTTATCTTTTCCTTATTTGGTCAGAGTATTCCAGAAAAGCTGCCAGATAAGTGCACTGTCTTTCCCACTGCACGTTTGCTCTAGTAGTAATACCATTCATTTCAAAGTAAACTTTTAATATCTTTGGGATTACATGGCACTTTTAATGTCCTTGTCTTAATTTCACAACCTTCTCACATTACTTCTCACAATAGTGCTACCAGGTAGCACTATAATTGTACAGTCAGTCATTTATGCTAGCAAGACTGACAGTCCCTTGGCCTTGCCCGAATGATGCCAAAGACCCGGGGAATTGGAATATCTTATGGGGCTTTTCCAATCAACTACTATGATTCTAATTCTATGGACCACCACCTTGCTGTTGGTCAGACACATTCTCTGCCTTGCATTTAGGGCAAGGAGCCCAGGTGACACAATAATTAAACACCTGTCTCAGTGAAAGCTTAAGAGTCCAAATCCACTAGCCACTCTGCAGGAGGGAGACATGGCAAGCTAGGGCTGTAAAGATCTATAGCCTTGAAAAACCCATGGGGCATTCTGTCCTGTCCTCTTGGGTCACAAAAACCAAGCCTAACTCACTGCCATCGATCAATGCCGACTCATAGCAGCCCTGCAGGTTTCCAAGACTAACTTTTTCACAGGAGCAGAAAGCCTCCTCTCTTTCAAGCAGAGTGGCTGCTGGTTTCAAACTGCTGACATTGCGATTAGCAGCCCAACATGTAACCTATGCGACAAGGGCTCCTGTAGGGTCACAGTGAGTGAGAATTAACACGAGTGTTGTTTTTCTGTTCAGGACACTATTATCTATTCTCAACGCAGTAAAATATGTTGCTAGGAGACAAAACATCAAGGTGGTTCATTATTCAGACCAGATCTATGATCTTTCCCCCTCTCAAGCAGAGTACAGTGTATTAGCGACTCATTCCTTTCTCATAAAGCTGAATGATGTTGGGCAAGCCATCTCCCTGCTCTGAGCCCAAGTTCTCTCCATGGTGAGATGCTGATGGGGAGGACCAGGGCTGCCTTCACGGGTCTGATGCGATGACTCGGGGCCAGAGAAATGCATGTGAAAGCTCAAAGTGCCCTTCTCTGGGGCACCTGTCCCTGGTCCACCGAGAAGAACAAAGTCGGCCCTGAGCACGTGTTTGTGAATGGAGCAGCTTCCCTTTGGATGTGCTTCTTTCTAGTGACTTTGCATGCTTTATGGAGAGCACGTTTATCAAGTGAAGGGAATGAAGCCCAGCTTCTGTCTAAACTCAGAATGAGTGGGATCTGAAATAATGAGATTTTACTGGAGCCTCTTCCAGGATCGCTGCCGCAGCCCCATGGCACTGTCAGCTGAGGTGTAAGCCCAGGGTGCTGTATTCCTGCCTCTCGGATGAATGTACCTTCAAGCTCGTGAGGCCATTTCTCCAGCCTCACAGACTTTTCATGCTTTAGTGAAACGATATAACCACCACGGGGGGTGGGGGGGTGGGGGTGGGGATTTAAGGCTGTCCACATCCCACAGGGTGTAAAAGTCCTTCCTTACAGCCCAGCACTCCAATCGCCATCCCCCTGGGGAAGTCATTTGGTTTTCCCAATACCCTTGTCTGTAAAATTAAAATTTCTTTATCAAACATTTGCTGAGCATACGGTGCGGTAGCAGGCAGTGGGGCTACGGTGATGGGTCAGAGAAGCCCCCGCCCACCACAGGATGTGTGATCTAGCAGCCATGTTCACACCCAAGTGATACAACAGGGCAATAAGCAAAACCATGGTGAGGTGGCCACGCCTCAGCGTCAGACATCTGTGCCTCTTGTTGAAAAACAGAAATGCAAGCAGAATTAGCTTAATGAAACAAGTAGATGATTTTTCGTTGATCCACCCAGGGCATGTCAGTGAAATAGAGATATCACATGGAGCTGCGGTGCAGAGACCAGAATCACAGAGCTGAAATCTCAGAGGAGAAGTGAGATTCATTGCGGCCTCATGCACAGTTGCTGGCACCCCACAAAAAGGACCACTTTCAGCATTATATATAAGTCGGGCTTTCTACCCCTTTGCAAAGGCCAGGGGCCTTGATACCGAGTAGTTTGGTTGCCTGCCTGGAACATCCTTCTTCCGTCTCCCACTCCTGCCTGCCCTCATTTCCTATTTGCCTTTTTCTGTGTTTGACCTAAGAAGCCTTGCTGGCAAAGTGGGTACACGCAGGGATGTGAGGCTCAAGGTTGGCGATTCAATCCCACCAGACACTCTATAGGATATTAACCTGGGTTATATACGTTTTATCTATACATTTCTTCCATATAAGTTACTTTTTTAAAATTAGTGGGGATTTGGTACCTATATCATTCCATATGCCATATATCATTCCATATTCACATCAAGTAGAATTGTACAATTGCTACTTTTTTGTACAACCCCGGCTCCACTGCCGTAGAGTCAATAGCGACTCATAGGGTTTGGGGAGTCTGTAAATCATTAGGGGAGCTGACAACCTGGTCTTTCTCCCATGGAGCAGTTGGTGGGTTTGAACTGCCAACCTTGAGGTTAGGCGTCCAACACTTACCTGACAGCAAATCAAACTCACTGTCATCGAATTTGAACTCATAGTGACTCTATCGGACCAGATAGAACTTCTTCCCCCTGTGAATTTTTGAGACCAACTCTTCACAAGAGTAGAATGCCTTGTTTCTCTCACATGAGTGGTGGGAGGTTTTGAACTGCTGATCTTGTGGTTAGCAGCCTAATGCATAACCACTCCACCACCCTGGCTCCTCCACCTCTTGTGCAGTGCCTATTAAAATGTGCTGTCACTAAGTGTTCAGTGGCACTGTGCCCTCCTCTGTTATAAGCCTCTTGAAAACAGGGACCATGTATTTTTTGCCAGAGTATTTGCAGTGCTACAGATAGTAGGTGCGCACTAAAAACAACCGAAAACCAGTAACATGAATGAATATATCCTACTGCTGTCAATTCCACAGCAATCCTTAGAGGACAGAGTAGAAATGACTCTTCAGGGTTCCCAAGGCTGTAAATCTTTTATTTTTATTTTTTTATTAAATACTTTTATTGGAGGCTCTTACATCTCTTATCACAATCCATACTTTCATCCAGTGTGTCAAACACATTTGCACATATGCCGCCACCATCATTTTCAAAGCATTCTCTTCCCACTTGAGCCCCTGATATCAGCTCTCCATTTCTTCCCCCTCCCTCCCATGCCCGCCCTCCCTCACTAACCCTTGATAACTTATAGATTATTATTTTCATATTTTACATCATCCTCCACCGCCCCTCACCACCAGGTCACCTTTTTGAATGGATTCAGGCATCATTTACTGTTCATATACGACTACTTTTAACCAATAAAGAAATTCCAACTCAGAGAACAATGGGGACCTTCCTGTAAACACACATGTGGTACATTTCAAGTCAAGAGTCAAACTCAAATTGTTTGAGTGCCCATTCCCAAATCCTCTCTTTCTTATGCCTGCCTTTATTTGCTGCCCCCCACCCCCGTTTTACCACACTTAAAAGAGAACCAGAGTGGGGCGGCGTGCTTGTAAAGGACCAGGAAATGCTATTTTGGAAAGTAAACATTGTTTTAAAGACAGAAAGTGAAGGGCCGAGGAAGAAGGGAGCTGGTTCAGGAAAGGAGGCCACCGTGGAACTTTGGTGGGTGCAGCCGCTTTGCGCTCACTTTTTACAATGCTGCCCAGTCTCTTGCCCTGTGACCAGAAGAACTGGAACGAGGAGATTGAGTGGGCAATCAGTCGTTTCCCAAGGGCAGGCACGGAATCCCGGTCTCTTAGGTAATTTAACCTGGAAGGGGATTTTGCTACAGGGAACAGCCCACATGGTTGGGAATGGACAAGATGATTTAATGGGCCTCTTCCCGCCCTAATTGCTAATCTTCCTTGTGGGAACCCCCTTTTCAGGCTGCATTAAAGACTCTATTAATTTGTTTATATATAAATTCAGGCTACTTTGGCCTGTCACGCGTCAGAGAGTTTCCCATTCAAGAGTGCCTGGTTTGTACCACCCATTAGGATGCACCGATAAGAAAGATGCATCATACATTTTATTGCCTTGTCTACAGAGCACATGTGACAACTATAAAGTATGTTCATGTATAGTATGAATAACTGTCAGGATAATTGATAAAGTGGTCTGTAATAAAGGTAGCTGGAATAGCATTCCTAGATGCTGAGGTCTCTAAGTGCTCATGGGTGGGTGGGGGCGGGGGAGAGCCAGGAGAGGGACACTGAATAAATTCAGCCTTTCAGAAATTGCTGGCATTTGGAAAAAAAAAACAAAACATAGCCCACCAGAATCCATAGACTTGCATTTCCCTTTCAAGTGCAATTATTTTATGTTGCAATTCATATCTGCTGACACATTGGAATCAACTCAAATAAAGGATTGCCATAAATCTTGCATTGTTTGGATGAAGCACGTGCTGGCGCCAGAAGTCAGGGAGGAGGCCGCCCCTATGTGTAAATACGTTAGAGGAATCAAGTCTCT
Source organism: Echinops telfairi (assembly GCF_000313985.2). Lineage (NCBI taxonomy): Eukaryota > Metazoa > Chordata > Mammalia > Afrosoricida > Tenrecidae > Echinops > Echinops telfairi. The sequence continues at coordinate 69,869,475 of NW_022104341.1, forward strand.
GGAAAAGATGCTGATCCAGTGAAGACAAATGGTCCACTAGCCTCTGTTTAAATATCCCGAACATGCTGTGACTGATCCTTCACCTCGTGGTTAAGGTGTAGCTGCTTGGTTATCATAACATATTAACAGCAACAGTAACTGACAGGATCACTCACTGGGCCACTCAAGACAATACCAGCCACTTTATGCACCCTAACTTTTTATCTACCAAACCATCCTGTATGGGAGATATTCTATTACTAGCTGGGCTATGTTACTTGTGGTAGCCTAGATTATCCATTTGTAAATGGCAAGAAATACATTGATGCAGCACCCCCAAGAGGTTGGGAGGTTTAAACACAGGTAATAAAGGTAGCCACTTACTGAGGACATAGTTCCGTCGTAAATGGGTTCTAATCCATGTCAAATACTTTGGTGCCGGTTTTGGTTTGCTTCATTACATTTTATTATCAGTATCTTTATAAATGTTATTTTTAATGTGTCTGGGAGTTGGGAACAATCTGTAAGTATAAACTTACAGATTCAATATCAGCACTTTCAGCTTCTCTAGTTAGATGCACAGTGTGTCGCCAATAAATAGTACGTTCAGGAAAGGCAGTGTTTGTCTTACCTGGTAAGTCAGATCCTACCTGTACATGTAGGGGGCCTTGAACAGTAACCAGTGAGAACTCAGGAAATATGAGCTGTTTCTAGCATTAGCTCCCCTTGACAGATGGGGAATCTTGCCTTCTCTAAATCCCAGGTGATGGAACAATCTCCCTGAGTTCCCCTGGGATCTAACTGCCTCTAATTTTGTGAATTCTGTGCCTCACCCACATGTGAATTAATACATGTGGTAGTAATTATTTAATTAATTAATTAAGCCCTTCGGGCTTCCACAGCATGATGAACACTTACTTCATTTCTTTCCTGTGGAACCTCCCAGCTGTTGCTGTAGCTGTTCACTCTTACCAGGGAGTCTGTTTTTTATCACGAATAACCATGGGTGTCACCTGCCATGACCATATACTGTTCTTCTCCTGCTCTTTTGCAGTTAGACTGCTCTTGTCAGGTAGAAAACAAGTCAGAGATGCAGGATCTAGCTCACTCCCAAGTCTTCCTCCGACTGAGGGTATGTCCTGGAGAAGTCACTGGGCTTCTGCCTCCTCAGTTGTGCCAAGAGACGTCCGCAGTCCTCTGACGCCAGAGCCACCAAGTCAGGTGAGCTACAGGTCACAGAGAGAGGCCCTCCGGCACTGGCAATCCTGGCCCACCACTTCCCTTTCAGACGGCACCACCTGAAGCATCCAACGTTCTTCATGAGACATCTTGCCCGTGTGCGGTACAAACACATGTAATGAAAACATGGACATTGCAAGAATGTGTATGGGTGCAATTCAATGGCATCGATTCCATTCTCTGTGGAGTGCAACAATTCCCATATTCCTTTTCCAAATGATCCTGCCACCATCAAGCGAAACTCAGGGCGCCCTAAGCAATGACTTCTCCTTTCCCCCTCCTGCCCACCTGTGCTAGTCCAAGTGGACTAGAGAAACAAAGTCAAAGAGACTCACATCTGTATAAGAAAGAGCTTTATCTACAAGAGCAGTTGAATATTGAGAAAACATCCCAGCACAGTCCAGATCAAGTCCATAAGTCTGATATTAGCCCATGTGTCCAATACCAGTCTATAAATTCCTCTTCAGACTCATGAAACACATGCAGTGACGCAGAATGCAGGATATCACAGGCCAAAAGTCTTGTGGATCCGGTGGTGGTGGAAGTGTCTCAGTGCTGGCATGGGGCTCCATGGGGCTCCTCCAGCTCCAGGCCTCTGGCTGCAATCAGCTGAGCTCCATGTGGCTTGTCAACAGGAAGGTGAAGCAGAGTGTGTGTGTCCCACCTCCAGGGAGGAAGACAGGAGTTCCCAGAATCCTCAGGAGAAGGCCATGCCCACACAGAGACCTCACTGGCTATGACCTGATTGACAGGCTAGACTCCACCCCTTCGCAAATTGACAGGAGATTATGTAACTGTCACACCACCCATTCTTGGAGCTCTGGAATCCAGGGTAGAAGGTAAGCGTACTTCTGCATTCTAGAAATAGCTTCTGTGTGAGAGCAAGAAAAATGTAGTAAATGCACTCTGACAAGAGTTTATTGTTCATCAAAATACTTTACTCTTCACGGTCCTTCTGGGTAACTGTTGTTTCAGGACAGTACAGAATTCAGCACTAACTGTTTAATCTGCTGAAGATTGGGATATCACTGAAGTTCAGCCCAAAAGACTCCCACAGAGGAAGAAAATTGTGGAAAAAGAGAAATAGTGTATTTAGTCAGGGGGTAGAAGAGGGCTTGGAGTTGTAGGTATGGTGAGGGACCACTCATGCATGTTAGAAGCAACTGTGCCTGAGTTCTGGGGCATGTTCCAGGATATCTTCAGGTGACAAGATGAAAATCTGAGTGATTTTGGTTAAAGGACATCATCATTCTGTTGCAGATCCGCTTTTAGGCTACAGCTCTTGCCCTAACCTCTCCTTTCCCACAAAATCTACACACTACACTTGATTCTCTCCCACCCACCCGCCTGCCGCTTGTGTATCTAGAACTCACCAACCTCTAAGCCTTTGCTCCGACTGTTGCTGTCATACCTCACCCTCACTTCAGCCCTGACAATCCTTTCATAATCATCATTCTCGTCACCATCATTGTAATATGTAGCCTTACCCAGCTGTAAAAGCAGAAGAGCTCCCATAGCCCTCTGAGTGTCCATCTCCTTGCACGGAGCCAGCCAGAGTTCAGAATTTGACGGCTGAATGGCTGGACTCTCAGCTGCCATCCCTCCTGGAAAACCATCATGGAACCTCCCTTTCAGAATCCCCCCTCTTCTAACATTGCCTTTGACTTGTGGTGCTTCTCTCTCCTTGCACTGTACTGACCTGAACTCAACCCTTTGGGGATATTAAAAGTTCATTCGTGTCTGGGGTTTAGAAAGTAGACTACTTGTGATAGTCCCAGTTCTTTGTAAGATAATGTAGAGACTGACTCTTATCTTACATTATTAGCATGTTTGAGAGAGGTAGGCTCTGTGATCAGAAAACTTATAGATAAGAAAAAGGATAGATGTAGTTGGAGTGTGTGGGGGGAGGTTCCTTCAGTAGAGCCACTCTGGGGCCCCAAACTTTATTAGGGGCAGGCTTAAATGCATTCCCTGGACGCAGCCTGCAACACGGGACAGGTTTACACAAAAGGACAGTTCACAACTTGAAGGTTTATAAACAACGGAACCGACAGTTCCAGGAGGCCTGGTAGGATATAATCAAGGGTAATGTAACAAAGAGGAATTGCTGAAACCCTGGTGGGGACTGAGCATGATAGTGGGACAGGAGAAAAGTCAAGGGAAATGGAGGAAAGAGCTGGGAGGCAAAGGGCATTTATAGAGGTCTAGATAAAGACATGTACATATGCAAATATATTTCTATATGAGGGTGGGGAAATAGATCTATGAGCCTATATTTATAGGTTTAGTATTAAGGTAGCAGAAGGACATTGGGCCTCCACTCAAGTATTCCCTCAATGCAAGAATA
>NW_022104341.1:69874521-69886264 GCF_000313985.2 Echinops telfairi
GTGGCGTGAGTGGTGATACTGGGAGCGTAGAGGGAGAGTGGGTTGGAAAGGGGGAACCAATTACAAGGATCTACATGTGACCTTCTCCCTGGGGGACGGACAACAAAAAAAGGTGGTGAAGGGAGACGTCGGACAGGGCAAGATATGACAAAATAATAATTTATAAATTATCAAGGTCTCATGAGGAGGGGGGAGTGGGGAGGGAGGGGAAAAAATGAGGATCTGATGCCGGGGGCTTAAGTGGAGGGCAAATGTTTTGAGAATGATGAGGGCAATGAATGTACAAATGTGCTTTACACAATTGATGTATGAATGGATTGTGATCAGAGTCATATGATCCCCTAATAAAATGATTTTTAAAAAAAGACGCATTAACACATCAGCTAAGTCATTCACAGACGGGAGGGGCACATGAAGTAACTGATAAGTTTGCAGTCTGCTGCCTTCTGCAGCTTTAGTCAGGGAACAGGAGACAAGTGTCCATTTCTCTCAGGCGGAGAGACAGGCCAGTCATTGCTGCATCAGCTCCCTAGGCTGAGCCATCAGCATTCTCCCCGGGGCCATGGACCTCGGAAAGTGGTGGTCCTGTCCTATTTGCCTAAAGCGCAAACAACTCCCGCCCTCCCACCCCACCCCAGTTCTTCCCCCCTGGTGGTGTGAATGGCTAAGTAGTTGGGCTGATAACAAAATGTTGGCAATTCTAACTCACTCACAGGCACCTCAGGAGAAAGGTCTAACAGTCTGAGTCTGAAAGCCACCGTCATGAAAACGTCATGAAGCAGTTCCACTCTGACATGCATGGGGCCACCATGAGTCCGCATCGACTCGAGAGCCACTAGTTCATGTTTCATCCTGCTCCAGGTGTCGGCACCCAGTCCCTCCTGAGGACTGATGCTGGTGACCACCCCTATCTCCAATGTCCTTCGTTCATTGTATGTCCCGTGGAAGAACCAGGCAATCTAGTTTGGACTCTCTTGATAGTGACTAGGTGGTTCTATTTTGTGAGCACTTGAGAACACGGTGTGGAGGCGGCATCTGACATCCCTGCTTCAGTAGTGTGAAGGAGACTGCATCTCCACACCAAGCCAATGCCGTTGCCACAACACAGAGATTACACATGTCTCCACCTTCAATCCTTCTTTTACCCTCGTCTAACACCTGTCTATTCTGACGGGGCACTCTACTTCTCTGCTGAGTTCCATAATCCATTGCAGTCAACACAGAACTCACAGACAGTCCTCATAATGATGGGGTGTTTATTAGGGAAGTTAACGGGTAACCATCAGAAAAAGGAGAACGCGATCAGTGGGGATTCGCCTTTGTCCCACTGATTTCAAGACGAAACACATCCATGAGAGCAAGGGAGCCAGTCACTTCCAGCCTCTCCTACTCCCTGCGGCAGACACCCATTTTATGAATGGCCCCTCCCTATTAGCCCACTACTCCGAGGAAACAAGCAAGTTCTTTGAGCTGGAGAATTGTGGTTTCAAGTTGGAGTTTTGCACATCTGCATTCAGGAAAGCCCTCAGAGTGCAGTTCACAGCGCAAACATGTTTCTCTCATGATTTGATCCGGCTGTGGTCAGCTGGGCCCTAGCCATCCAAGCTCGGTCAAATGGGCACCTTTACTGCCTGGGAGCTTCCACTCCCCTCTGCACTTCAGATGGGCAGGCTTTGCCATGCTCTCACTCGCCCAGCTCTCAGGGGGAAAGATTGTGTCAGGATTCTCACAACTCTTTAAACTTCACACCAGCCAGCCCTTCTTATCTTTTATCTCCAGCCTCTGTGGACTAGGTCAGTGGGTGTCAATGGAATGCATCCAGACTCACCCCGTCTTTTCTTCGCTGTATGTTCCTCCACTTCCGTGTAACAGATGCACTTGGGTTTCTCCTCTGATGTCATCCAAAGGCAAATTGTTTCCTCAAAGTTCCAGAAAGCCAAGCAGTATGGCCACCCGGGCATGTTTCTACTGACCATGGATCCACGTGACTGCACTCACCGCCCTGTGATCGCCCTGCTTCCCACGTTACCTGTCAGCACCATCGGCCTGCAGCTGTGTGTGTCTGAAGAGGGCCCGGCTAGCATCGGGTTTGTGGACTTGAGTTGCACTGGGTGGGCGCGCCGTCTTGCTGTGAAGTTGTGTCTTGATATACAGTTCTTTCTCGTACATAGGTGAGTGTCACTCGTTTGTTTCTCTAGACAACCGAACACGGGCGCACCACAGCGTCAGCATCCCTATCACGAGGAGTGCCAGAATGCTTTGAAAATCACCAAATGCCCTCAGATGTTAAAAACTACTAAACTGGGAAAAGTAGCACGTAAAGGTAAAGGTAGACGTTCATTGTAGGGCTCTCCAACTGACCATTGATGTGATGTTGCGAACTTAGCCTCTCGGGCTTCTTCATCTGTGAAATGGGGCAACTAATTGGAATTCTCCACACCTGGGTTGTGACGCCTCACTCTGTGGAGTGGCTGTGAGGGGAGCGTCCTTGTGACGGGAAGTCAACGTGTTGATGTACAAATTGGAACTCAGGAGCATCCTGCAGATAGATGCTGTTGGCCGTGGTACCAGAGGGACAGCCAGCCAGTAGCCCGTAGAATGCCTCCTCTCTAAAGGACTCTTTCTCAAAGGCAGTGGATTTGCCTACAAAGAGACCCCTATTTTCATTGCAAGTTGATTTCCCGCTCTCTCTGCCAAATGACTCTTCTCGCCTATCCACATCTTAATTGGAGAGAGGATAAGGCGGAAACAGAAGTCAAAGCCAAGTGTCAATGGGCTTTCTCCGTGTAGGTGCGAATTAGGAAAGCTTGTGGCTGTCTTTACGTCTCATTTTGCTCAGGGTTCGGGTGAAGTGGCTGGGATCTCTGTTCAGGATAAATGCTAGCTCTGCTTTGCCCCGAAAGATATATGCTAGGACATAAAGAGTTCTTGCCACGGTGCTCCTATTAATTCATATCAGTTATAGAGCGCTGTAAAAAGCCACCTAATTACTTCTTCCTCCTACTGCATATTTCAGGGAGGTCAGCTATCCTAGTAGATCCAAGGTAAGTCTGGTATTAAAGCCACAGACAGGGCTATAATCTTCTTCCTTTTGTAATCATCACCTTGGTCCCCAAGAGAACATTGGGCCAAGAATCAGTCTTGTCCTTGGGCTTCCTTATCTCATATGAACCTGGAGTCACCGAGTTGTTCGAGGTGCTGGTGTTGGCAGTAATGAATATAAAACTGTCCATTCACCGGTGGGCTAGAATGCCCCCAAGGGAAGCTCCTTTTGTGCTTATACAGCCTTCTCTGATTGAAGGAGACCCACCCACATGATGGAGGGCAATCTGCTTCACTGAAGGCAAACTGATTTAATCGCGTGTAACCATTTCCTGAGAGTACCTGGGTGATGCAGATAGTTTAGTTTGACAGATTGGTGATTTGAGTCTATCCACAGCTATGTCAGAGGAGAGGCCTGGCGATCCACTTCTGAAAACTCTACTGAGCACAGTTTTACTCTGGCACACATGAGGCTGCCATGAGTTGGACTTAATAGCACCTGGTTTCCTGTTAATCTTTTTGTGATGCATGAGACATTTTCTGTCTCTAGAGTTTAGTGGGAAGCTCTCATCCCGCTTTTAATGCCACCATTAGGTGGGACTGTCTTAAGTGTATGAATCAGAAGAAACAAGTCACATCCCACCATCCCTGGCACCAGAGCATCCTCCTTGGGACATATGTGTCCCACTAATTACACCAAACTAATTACCTCAAACATCAGATTACCTCTAATCTTTTATTTTCATTTCCTTTAAGATGCCTTCCATTACTGAAAACACATGGTTTCAACAAAAATTCAAAGCAGAAAAACAATTCAATCATGGGGGAAATGTTTTAACTATTTAACTATTTTGTAAATGCATCTAGATGAATGTTTGCCCGAAAACTGACCTCCAGCCAAGCTGGCATGAAAAATTAACCATCATATCAAGGACACATGGATGGTAGGTTGCAAGTTGGAGACTGGACCCTGGATCTCTCTGCCCTTGAAACACCCTCTGGACCAGTATAGAGTGCCAACTCTGCATCACCCGGCATTGCAGTAAATGCAGCGGTCTCATGTATCTGCCCCTGTTTACCGCCCCTGAGCTGGTGAGATGAAGATGGAGAGGAGTGATGTCAGGCTGATGCTGGCCCAAGGTTGTGTTGAGAAGGACGCTGACCCTCAGTTTTGCACACTTTGCTTTATGAAGCACAGTGCTAAGCACTTTGTACCTGACTGTCAGTTTGTCATATTGTAGTGGCATGTGTGCTGCTCAAAGCTAGGTCATCGGCCTTGCAAATACCAGCAAGATCGGCCAAGGTGAGCAGGTTTCCGCAGCACTTGCAGACTAAGGACACGCTGGGAAGAAGGAATAGGGTTTCGACTTCAGAGGAATTAGTCATTGGAAACTGAATGAATAAGAGCAGCACATTGTCAGATACGGTGCCGGAAGAAGAGCCCTTCGGTCAGACGGCAATCAGTACATGACAGAGGCAGCAAATGGCTGAAACATAACAATTGTGGTAAAGCTGGTGCAGGCTGGGGGTTGTGTTACCCTTTGTTGTCGAGAGATGGAGGCACTGTAAGTGGACGCAGACTCCACTGCACCTACCAACGACTAGCCAATCTAAGTATCCCCCTAAGTCCACAACATGAATAGTATTGCCGTCCTCACCCTACAGATGGAAAAACAGAACCACATAACCCACGGACAGTTGCCATGTGGCCACTTGGATGCGTGATGAGACCATGTGTATCAGAGTGGAACTGTGCTCCTAGGAACGGGGACGGTGATGATTTGTCACTGGTGGATCACCACGCCTTTCTTCGGAGGCATCTCTGAGTGGAGCGTGCCTCGCCAACCTTTTGGAACTCTGGTGGTTTGGTAAATGGCAGCGCCTGAAGTGGACAGAAATCTGAATACTCTTTTGAGCACGGAAGCCCCGTCGCAGCTGCTAGGACTTGCTGTGTTGATTCCCCGCCCCCTTGATTTGGTCTCGCACCAGACAGAAGGCTTCTTGGTCTCTTCGCAAGTCTGGAGAGGCTCAGAGAGGCCTCGGCTTGATGTGAGAGAGTAAACAGAGCCCGCTATCCGAGTGGAGTGGATGCTTCTGAACACGCAGAGCTTAACTGGTCCCCAGGGAGCCCGCCGTGGGTAAAGGCTCGCCCTCTCTCTCCACCACTGAAGTGCTAATCGATGCAGCAAATACACCTGATTGACTTCTTGTCAGAGCCCCATTTCGCAACAATGGACAACATCTTCTGTAATTTGAAAAGTGATTACAGACCTACCGTCTGAGTATACTTCCTCCTCCCAACCCCGCCCCCCTTTACATAAATGGACCTTCTCTTTAAGAGAGCGCAAAAGCTCTTCCGATTAATGCTGATACATTTCCAAGGAGGTTCCTTTGCCAACCTTCTCTTAAATTAATCGGTTAAATTATAATAGCTGAACTTGAGGATACAGCAAAGAAGCAAAAACACCATCTGCATTCCATTTCCATTCATTAAGAACTCGGGGCCTGATAAAAAAGACGAACCTTCAGAAGCACTGTTCATGCTATTTTCGTGTAAATCTGGCGTGATCTGTTAACAAATACAGTCTACCAATAAATGTAAGGTACCTGTAATCCCAAGTGCAAAATATTGGGGGGAAATCGATGAGGGCGTGTGGAGCGGTCCCCAACTCCCCATCCACATTTCGGTCAGGGAAGAGGGTTTAAACAGGGATCCCCAAGGGAGGGAGACTCAGTTGGTTTCCATAGAAACGACTTCTTCCAGGGACTCCACCCTGTTACCAAAAGCAGCTGGGAAGTGCTTCCGCCTGGACTTTCCCCCACTTGAGAGTGCGCACATTTGGGTCCTTTGGTAGTCCTTGTCAGATGCTCTCAGGAGTAGTAGGACTTATCAGAAAACCATGTGCACTGGAATTAGAGAAGGAAAACGGGCTCTCAAATCAAACTAACTAGGTTCGTATCCTGGATCGGCCACAGTCAGCAACTTAAATTACAATCCGTGGGCCAAATCCCTCCGCCACCTAGTTTTGTGCTGTCTGTAAACTGAAGGTAGAATTTTAAACTTCTTTTGAGGGTTGGGGCAGGGGGACAAAACAAAATTAGAATACCATTTCACAATAAAATAATGTGACATTCAAATATGTGTCCATAAATTAATGGTCACTGCAGCAGAGCGGTGATCATTCACTTACCTGTTGTATGTGGTTACTCTGGCCCCGTGTTGGCAGAGGTGAGGGTAGGGCTATAGGGTCTATAGCCTATAGAGGATGCAATCCTAGAGGGTTAGTCCCATGATACAATGGGATCAAATGGAATAATGAATGTAAATCATTCACCACAACCCCAGCACCAAGTAGATGCACAATAAATGACAGGACACTGCTTGACTGCACGATTTGGGTTGGGTTTTTTAAGAATTTGAGCATCAATGACTTCTCATCTGTGACAGAGACATCAGTGAGTACTTTCGTAGGGAGTTTTCAGGAATTAACCTGGGGCGGTATTGTTACCAGGTGCCCTTGAGTGGGTTCCGACGCATGGGGACCCTGTGCCCACAGGGTGAAACACGGCATGCCAGTCTCACAAGGGTTCCTGGGCCTGAACCCATTGTTGCAGCCACTGTGCCATTCTAGCTCGTTGCGCGCCTTCCTCTTTTTGTTGCCCTTCTACTTGACCAAACACGACGTGCTTCTCCGGAGGTTGCAGAGAAACAAATGGAGTTGTCAAGAATTCTGTTTTGCTTGGATCCACGCTCACTAGTCATCGAAGCGCAGTCAGGAAATTCAATGGTATTAAAGAGCAAAGATGTGAATTTGAGGACGATACAGCACCTGACCTAAGCCAGGGCATTTTACTTACCTCACATACATGTAAAAGCTGGACCAGGAAGGAGGATTTGAAGAAGAAGTGATTCCTGGAAAGCAGGATGCTGGTGGAGAGTATTGGAAGTGTTGTGGACTACCAGAAGAATAAACACCCCTGTCTTTGAAAACAATCAGCCGGAATGCCCTCTAAAAATGAGCATGATGGAACTTTGTTGCAAGTACTTTGGTCATGTCATCAGGAGAGACAAGCCCCATGAAAAGAACAGCATCCTTGATAAGCTAAAGGATAAGCGAAAAAAGAAGAGGATACTTAGTAAGGTGCATGGGCCCAGTGGCTGAAACAATAGCCTCAGACATAGTAACAATTGTGGGGAGGATGCAGGACTGGCCGGTGTTTCATTCTGTTGTCTATCGGGTCACTGGAAAGCCGAGCAGACTCAATGGCAGAAACCTTGTGGTGAGTCACCTGCTAGGCTGGAGTACAAGGCCTTCAAGGCCAGGTATCGAAACTATCAAAAGCTTCCTGGCTGGTGGTATCCACAGACTCGAGGGTGGCACAGCCTGGGGGTTCACAGTATGATGACGTAGTACTTCCTCTGAAACGTGTCTGGTGCTGGGTCTGAACGCAAGCCCTGAAGCTTCTCTACATTCTCATCTCATTGACTGGAAGAAACCTTAAAAAAAAAAATCTCAACTCACTGCCATTGAATTGATTCCAGCGCATAGTGACCAGACAGAAAGGAATGTTGGAATGCAAGAGTCAGTTTTTATTCTCATATTAGATCCTAAATGAAAAAGGAAACATGACGGCAAGAATTTCATAATGACATCAGTCTTTTATGATGCTTATTTGGCAGGCATAATACTCAGGTCTGCGTGGTAAGAACATGGAGCATTTCAGAACTTAGAACGGAATTTCATTTTTTTGAACTCCTGATCACATAAACCTATTTCAGCCCAAATATATCCTAAATTCATATCCTTTGGGCATTTATCCCTTTAATATCTATCTAGCGAGCACCTGTGATATACTAAATACTAAGCCCTGAACATCAGTACTGGGTGGGCGAGATTGATGAGCCATAGCCTTTATTACATTATACTCCATGGAGAGATTCAGGCAGTAAACAAAGTGCTTGAATTTGTACAAACTCAGGGACATGTGATAGGGAGGGGCTGGAAAAGATGGAAACATAGGGCACATCAGGGAAAGGGTCTCTCATAAGCATACCCTTAAAGCAAGACTTCAAGTCTAGAAGAAGCATAAAAGCAAAGATCTGAAGGAAGGATGTTGCAGATGGACAAGGAGCTAACAGATGCTTGTCCTTATGGGCAGAAACTGGATCTAGGGCAAATTGACGGTCTTTCCCTTGGCAGTAGGGTGTGCTGGCTCTATCACAGCATAACAAGGGTTGTGTAGCCAGCTTGAGAGGAGGCTTCATGGTATAGAATGGCCAACCTTTTCTTTCTCTGGGGACAGTTCCATTTCTCCCCATCTTTCCTGTCCAAGTCTTACTCAGTTTTCAAGGCCTATTTCATGTGTTTCCATAAACCTGCTCTGATACCATCTCAAAGCCCTGCGCTTGGACTCTTATTCTTAAGCATATTATCCTTTGTATTCTATTTACTTCTGCATACTCGTCAAGACCAGAGTACAGTTATCAAGGTGCTGGCACTGCAGGTTGGCAGTCTCTGGGTTTGAGCACCAACTTTCTCACGTGCTTCAAGGCAAGTTGCATGATTTCTCTTGGCTTCAGTTCCATCATCCCTAAAGAGGCATGTCAATAAAACTAAGTCCAAGGCTATTGAGTCCATTCCAACTCACAGCAGCCCTATAGGCCAGCATGAAACGTCTCCACAGCCATAAATCTTCACAGCAGACAACCTCATTCTTCTCTGGAGGGGAACGTCTCTCATGAATTTGCACCCTGATGCACCCACAGAGCTCCTTCATAGTGCCAATGGCCTTGGGTTATTCTGTGGTGAAAATGAAATAATGTCCAGGAAATGGTTAGTTCCTATCAACCACTCAATAAAGGTAAATAATTATGTAGTTATTGTTACTATATACCTCACGACAGTTTGTTCTCCTGTATTAGGTTATGAGGGACTGGAGGGTTTGAGCTGACAACGTTTCCTTTAGCAGCTGAGTGCTTAACACACTGTGCTACCGAGGCTCCTTCGTAAGCTCTACCAAACCAAACTACGGCATGAGAGAATTCACAACTAGAAGGAATCATCTCTGTCACTGAATTCAACCTCCATTCAAAAACAGGAAAATGAGGCTAAAAGAAGTAAAAGAGATAACTTCAAAGTGACGAAACCACTAGCGCTAGGTCTGAAATCCTTTTCCGCCCTGCCAGCCAGTATATGCCAAGAAGTAGTGTGAAGCCAGTTCTGAAGAGAGCAGGGCTTCAATTCTCTGAGATAAGGCTACATGGAAACTACCTTACCTCATTAGAACACTCGCTTTCCATAACACAAGCGGTAATTTGGCAATAGTGGCAGAGACCTGCCTTGCTCATCTTAAAAAAAAAAAAAAATTATCCCTAACATAAGGAAGCCATGCAAACCCACAAGCTACTGCTCAGGAGAAAGGTGAGGCTGTCTGTTCCTAGAAAGATTTACAGGCTCAGCAACCCTAAGGAGGGTTCTCATGAGTCAGTTGTTTCACCGGCAGTGGGTTTAGCAGGGAGCACAGAGCCTAGGAGAGAACAGCTACGCTGCAAACTTGTGGTACGTGAATCCTTGCATGGGGCTCCCTTACTCATAGCTCATAAAAATACAAGTTTTCATGGGCACATAGGTCTCCAGTTTGGTCTAAACATAGAATTTATAGTAATCTTATCTGTGCCCCCAAAGTGCCTTACTAAATAGCATTCCTCACCTCGTTCTCCTGGTCCCTGTGGTGAAGGGAAAAGGTAAATCTCTCCCTCCTTGGGTCAATGGACATTGAGCAATATGATCTCAAAGCTTCTAAGTATCTAAATGGCACCCAGGGTTATTGATTTCAGAAGCACAGCAGATTGTGTTTAGAACTCATTTAATGGACATCATCATTCAACAGATATTTAAGAACGCCTACTATGTGCCAGATGCCTTTTCCTGGCCTCTTTAGGACTATGGGAGAAATAACTAGTCCTGTTTCATAGGGCAAAGAGCCCTGGTGCACAGTGGGTTTCATGCTGGGCTGCTAACTGCAAGATTAGCAGCTCAGAATCACCAGGTGCTCTGCGGGATAAAGATCAGGCTTTCTACTCCTATAAAGATGTACAGTTTCAAAACCCACAGAGGCAGTTCCACGGTGTCCTACAGGGTCACCGTGAACCTCCAGAACTGACTCGATGGCTGTAGACTTGGTTGGGTGTTTCTCATGGGACCACCATGAGACAACCTGCATGGAAACCTGAGCACAATGCCCAGCACATGCCATTGCTCTGATTGTTAGTACTTCATCACGATTGTGATACTGATCCTGGAGGTGAAGAAAAAGCTAAGCTATTGCAATATAGGAGGTGAATTCTCACGTGGCAAAGCTTCCTCTCTATCATCTATTTCATATTCAGTTTGATCTATAGCAGCCTGTTCAGAGGAAAAGTTCAGCTTGCTGGAAGAGAGCCACCTTTGTGGTCCAGGGGGTTGAACCTACAGGTTACTAAAGGGGTCTGCAATGTGTTTGAAACCCAGCATTTCCCTTTGAGATAATATGTGATGGAGCTATTTCTGGGGAATTTCTGCCATGCCTGGGGTACCATGTACGAGGCCTGGTGGAGCTCCAGCACCATGAGCCAGTGGAGATGGCTCATCAGAGACTAGAAGGCCCTGGGGGTGAGAGCTCTGAGACGGGCTGGGGACTTACTCATCTTGGGTTCCACCCGTTCACCACGTACAATGGGCTCGGGAAATGAGGACTACTTGAATATGGCTCCTTTATGTCTTTATCCATTTAATGCCTTTAAATAGCCCTGCCTGTTCCAATCATCCGAAGGCCTTGCTTTGGAGGACTGAACCTCCAAATGTCCAGGATTCCCACCTCTCTTCAGGGAACAGGGGGGAAGTGCCTCCCCATCCACCTGCATCGGGGCACTGAGGACCAATCCAGAGCCACACATCAAAGGGGGGCTCTGCGTGCTGTTTGTGTCAGAGAGTGCCCCGCCAGACACGGGCCATGACCAAACATCTAAGGTGAAAATTGGGCAAACAGAAAACTCGCTCCTCCCAGCCCCTGCTCAGAGCCTGACTTAATGAGCCTGCCTCTTGTTGAGATGAAGGAACTTCCAATTCCCCCAAACACACGGTGTGAAGAAGGGGTCCTGAAGATTTACCTGGACAAGAAGAGAGCCGCCAAAAACTCAAACGAACCAACAGACGCTCTAGCTGCCATGCAAGAGCTGGTTTCTGCTGTAGCAAAGCGCAGCCCACCGTGAGCGTTGACCTGTTAGGGACGGGAGAGAAGGCACCATATTCCTGGTGCCTCCCGACACTTGACAATCCTCCAAGATGAGTTTTGTCTTCTGAGTTGACAGGTAGGATCCTAAGGCTTAACCCCATGGCCTTTAGCATCCCTTTTGACTCACGGTGACCCTGTAGGCCTATAACTTCCCAGCAGCAGGCACCACGGCTTCCACATCTTCCTCTGGTGGGATGGCTCGTGGGGCCACAGGAACCACTGACCTTTGGTGAGAGGCAGAGCATATAACCAGTGCCCCACCAAGACGCCAGTTCCTGATTCCTCCACAAATAACTCATATCTGCTGAGTCGATTCCAACTCACAATGGACAGCCCTGTGGAGCAGCTTCCCTGGGCGCCGGTGCGTCACCATGAGTCAGAGCCTACTTGAAGGGAACTAATGAGAAGCACCAACTACAAGCCCCCC
>NW_022104341.1:69886364-69931014 GCF_000313985.2 Echinops telfairi
CCCCCCAAGCCGGCTGCATCTAAGTTTGGAAGCTGACTTGGGGCTCCAAGCTCAGAGCTTCAGTTCTCCGGAACCATTCAAGGAGGGGATTAGGGATAGGTCTTGGGCCACATCAGCCCACTCGCTCCCTGATACACTCCACAGGGGAATCACATGACTCAGAATGAAACCCTGCCACTTAAGAAAGGCCGGAAAAGACAGGGAGGAAAACTTTATGGACAATCAAAGCAGCACAGCAAAATCACGCTGGGTTTGGGAAGCTGTCTTCACACCGACTGTTTAATTGGCGTCGTATTTTGAGAGTTAGATTAGAGGAAGGAGAGAAAAGACAGTGTTCAACCTGATTTGCATGAAAATGAGAAGAAGGGGGAAAGTAGGGTATTAAAATGTGCGAGTTGAATCCTCAGATCTCCGCGTTGTGAGTGGGGCACGGGAGAACTTTTAAATTGGCTACATTGCTTTAATTGAAATATAGAATTGTAATAACACAATGTGACAGGCTCCTACTGAGGGGGGCTTCTGCGTTCCACACCTATCCTTGGAGCAGCAAACAACAGGGGAGGGAAGGAAAATACACGCGGAGGAGCACTTGAAAGGGCTTTGTTCTTTTCCTGGCTCTTTGAGGTTTCCTTTTTGAAAAATGCTTCCGCCCCCCACCCCCCTCTCCGCTCCAGGGTCCAATTAATCCATACCACACCATCCCCCCACTCCCGGCAGGTCCTTGTCAGAGAGGTATTTTGCATCAATTAGGATGTTTGTTGTGGAATGAGTGGAAGGAGAAAGGGTTTGTAAAGTGTCTAGATGTGCCCACTGGACCCCACATCGTGGGATAGCCAGAATCACATTGATGAGTTAGACGGGGATCTTCACAGCCCCGAGGCGTCGCTTCAGTCTCCAAATGGGCAGTCTTCGTTTTTCGAGTGTGTTCCAGTGTTGTCGTGTACTGCTGGGCTACTGACCTAGAGGCGGCGGCTGGGGAGAGGTTTTTGAGGGCAGGCAGTGACACTGCGGAGGACTGCATGGCTGGGTAATGGCTGGTGTCTGTGATCTGGCCACCCAAGGGCCTCTGTTCCAATGGGTAGACCTCCAGCTATAAACAATGCCGACAGCCTGCTCCCTCAACTCAGCCAGGCTTTTTTCTGTGACACGGAATCCCGGCATCTCCTCCCATTCCTTGACCTTCGTCTCACCTCTAAGCCAGAAGATTCGGCTATCTGATTGTGGCTGCCCACTGCCCTGTCCGATGGGCACAACCCGGGATGCACCCCATCAGTTCTGTTCTTCTTGCACCGTCTGTCCCCAGAGAGCAGGCGCCTGAAAGATAGCAAACCAAATAAGCAGGACCGGTTGCCATGGAGTTGATGCCAACTCAAGGCAAGCCCACGCACACGTTGGAGGAGAACACTGCTCTGCGGGGTTCTCGGTGGTACGGTGTAAGAGATGCATAGCTTTCCTGTGCCATTGGCCCAGATGAACATGCCCCGCTTTTAGCCACGTTCTGTACTCCCTGCCCGGATTCCCAGCACCCCTTTCGTACGGTCAGTCTATTTGCATGTCCAAAAATCAGCAACGGTTAATTGGAAAAGACAAAACAAAGTTATCTTGTCTAGTTTTCAGTAAAGTTTCTCTTTAAGTTGTCTGTGGGGAAGGACTAGTTTCTGTTTTCTTTTCCAGTCCATGGAGGACGGAGCTCTGCTCCAAGGAAGCATATGCTTCGTTCCAGGTGCGACTCACCTTGTGGTTTTGACAATAACCAAACAAACAGATGCCTTGTGCACGAAGACAAGACCACTCAGCATACACGTGGCTATGGCCACGAAACTGCCACAGATATTCATACATATTGTTAAGCCACTTAGCAGTTTGCAGACAACACCCATCAGCAGACCATAGAGTTTGTGTTCAGGATATTACTGGGTTTCCCTTACACACACGCACACACACACACACACTTCAGAGTATTTATGCTATCCCTTTTGATCATAATATTCTTCCACCTACACATCCAGCACAAAAAAAATGGAGCTTCAAACGTGATAGAGGTCCACTCTTCTCAGGGTCCCCTGCCCACTTTGGGCATCACTGTTAATACGTTCACACAGACCAGACACCCAATCTCCAGAGCTAACCATCCTCCAACTGTTGAATGTGCCTCCTCTCTGCCCCTTAGATCCATCCGCTTTTCTTCATCTCAGCTGCCACCCCGGGAGCCCATCCTTTCATCCTCTCTCCTTAGGATGCCCCCCTGGTCTTTCTAGGCCCTCTCCATCCTCTCTAAAATAAAAAACAAGTCACAGTGATCCCTTCCAATGTACCGTACACGGATTGCATTCATCTCCTGCTTTGGAGACTCTTAGGCCAAAAGCACAGTGAACAAGTTGGTGGGAGATCTAGTACTTGCTTCTGCCTCTGTGTCACCTTGTCCATGTGCTCCCCTCCCCTCCCCACCATGCCAAGCCTTCTGTCAGGTTTTCAAGTTCCCTCTACCTGCCCGCCCCTAGCATACAATACAACACACACACACCTTAAAGCCTTTCTGTATTCCTTTTGACCATGATGTTCTCCTGCCTACACTTTGTACATGTGGAGGAACTTCAAAAATCTCCTGTTTTTTTGAAGACCCCTAGGCTAATTGCCCCAAGGATCTGGTCTAGGTACTTTCCAGAAGATGCTCTTGTTTAGTCCTCACATTGACGAGATCTGATTCTTCCTATTTTTTAAAAAGAGAAGAAAAACCAAAGCTCAGAGAGGTTAAGTGACTTGCCTGAGGTTGCAGACAACCCATTAGCCAATTAGTGAGATCCAAACCCTGGGTGGGAGATCCCAGGGGCCTGAGCCCTGCCTCATCTGCCCTATGCCTGTGGAGGAAGCATCCCTATGGATATTGATGGAATTGTACAGCCTTCCTCTCTGCCCTGCCCCTGCCCACCCTGCAAGCCTCCCTCTCCTGTTTGTTTTTTACCACCATCCCCTCAAGCTGACCCTCTTCCCTTTTAGCGTCTCATCTCATTCTCTCCTAGATAATGGGAGTATCCAGCCATTAGCACCCAGGGACTCAATATTAGGCAGAGCCTGAAGGACAGCTGAAAATAGCTCCACTTTGTCCATTTTCCCTGGAAAGGCCTGGGTTTCTGAGGTCTGCGTGTCTCTGAGACCCAGTCCTACGACTGCGATGACCTTCGACTCCCCTTCTCTGGCCCTGCCATTTGGAGGCAGAGCTACTGCCCTCCGTTTCCAGGCCGTCGCTATTTTCCGCTTCTTGTATGAGGCGTTTCCTTGGGCTTGGCACCAGCAGAGAGAGCAGCGGAGCCAACAGTTTCCAGGAGGCCCAGGGCCTTTGCTGGTCTTTCAATCCATTTGACTATGCAGTTGGAAATCCATTTACATGTATAAATGGACTATTCAGGAGACTAGACCAATTGGCCCCTCACCCCCCACTTAAAAGAGGAGGAAGAGAATCCCCTGAGCTTTGAAACTTCATGATAGCCTATCCTCTGTCATCGGCCCCCTAGCAGCAGGAGATGCTCTGAAAAGAAGGGAGAATCCAAAGCCCCCAGAAGAGTGGAGTCGAACAGGCCTTGGCAATGAGGAAAAATTCATATGTGATAATTATGGATTTTTGTTTGTTTTAAATCCTGGTGCTCAATCTGTGAGCTCGGTTTAATAATAAAATCCTAGCATTATGCATGCAGGCTCAAATTTGGTATCATGTCAGTCAATTCCAAAGACTATTTACAGAATGGAATCATTACAGTGCATTAATATAATGAAGACGGCAATGTGGTCTATTTCTGTATAACATCCTTCACACTCGACGCCAGGATGGCCGAGCGGGCCCTCTCCAAAGACTTGCGTCTGCGCTCCGGTCATCGGAACGTCTTTTGAGCGTTGTGGCTGAAATGACTGATGGGGCTGGGCTTCTGCTGGGGCCCTGTGCATGTCAGTGGGGTAGGTGCCTTGGTGGGGGTGTGGGGAGAACCTCCTCAATCAGAAGATCCTCCAGCCACACATTTCTAGAAATGTGTTTCTGTGGCTGCCAGGACCATACTGCATTGGCATTGGCTTGATTAGACCTCTATTGAATCTCAAGATGGGGAGCTCATTGAGAAAGGGGGCCTTGCTGATTTATTTCTCCCTGAGATAGCGGGCAATACGGCAGAGTGATTCAGAATATGAGCACTGAAGCCAGACATCCTAGGTTCAAATCCCAGTCTGTCAGTGTGCTAGCCTCATAGCTTTGGGTAGACATTTAACCTCTCTGTGTCCCTACTCCCTTGTCTGTAAGCTAGGAATGAGAATGTGGATAATGTCCATTTCAGAATTATTGTAGGGATTAAGTAAAGAAAGCCCCAGAAAGATGCCTGGCCCCTACACGATGTTCAGTGTAGATTGGCACATCCCCCTCTCCTCCAGCATCTCTGGGAGAAGCACTATTAAGTGTTCAACTACTAACCCAAAGGTTGAAGGTTTGAACCCGCTTAAGCCTGGGACTCTGATTCCCTAGAGATGACAGCCACGGAAACGCCAGGCAGCTTTCTTACTCTTCAGCCCCTAGGTCAACAAGAGTAGGAAGCAGTTTGACAGCAACACACTTTCATTATTTTTTATTTCTCAGTTTCCTCATTGGTAAGCTAAGAATAAGGAGCTCTGGGGACACCGAGTTTAGCACTTAACAGAAAGGCCGGCTGTTTGAACCTGTCAGCTACTCTGTAGGAGAGAAACGTGGCAGTCTGCTTCTGTAAAGATTACAGCCTTAGAAACCCTCATGGGGAAGTTCTACTCTGCCTTACAGAGCTGACTCGATGCCCCACCACAACACGGAGTTTCACAAGGCAGTCGCTCACTGCCGCTGAGTTGCCGTGAACTCGCAGTCACTCGGTATGCCAGGGGAGATCTGCAGCTGTGGGTTTCCGAGGCCGTAAATCTTTACAGGAGCGAAAGCTTCATCTTCCTGCCACCAAATGACTGGTGGGTTCAAACCACTGACCTAATGGTTAGCAGCCCAATGCTTAACCCAATGCTTAATCACACTGTGATACCAGGGTGCCTGACTGGGACCTTAAAATGACAACAATGCACATCTCATTGAGGGGTTGTCGGGATAAAAGTGAGCAAAACTCTAGAAGGAGGCCTGGCTTAATGAACACTGGCTCATATGGTCCTCTCGCTGTGAGTCTCTGGTAATACACAATTAATGTGCTTAGTTGCTAACTAGAAGGCTGGAAGTTTAAGTCCATTGACTTCTTAAGAATGAATCATTGAAAACCCTAGAGAAGAGCATTGGAAGGAAGGCCTGGTGATCTCCATCACAAAAAGTAGCCACTGGAAATCCAATGCAGCTGTACTCTCGCACATGGAGATGGGATCACCGGGCATCGGAACCAACAGGATTTTCCATCTCTGCAGCACCAGGGCCCAGTGTGAGGGATCAGAGAGGGATGCAAGGGTGAGTGCACGGCAGGAGGAATAAGCCACGTGGCTCTACTCCGCAGCCAGCATTGCTTATCTGACTCAACCACTTTGACTTCAGTGGCTCGGCCAGAATCCAGACCTCTCCTTTGTTGGAACGTCACGCAGACCGAGAATGATTGGACTTGGTTCAGATCTCTTATCGGGAGAGACAAAGAGGTTTGCACATCAGGGACTGAAGTGGAGCCTTTGCGAATGTGCAAACCCGAGAACTGATGCAGAAGTCATTATTAACTCACACATTTAACAGGATGTTTGCCTTTCAACAAAGGGTGACTAATTAATGTAACAGTTGATTATGTCGCTCCCTTAATTTGTTGCTGGTTTTCAAATACCGAAGTAATTACATCACTAGAGGAGGACAGTTGCTCGTGAGTCCGACTGCAAAGAGATTCAGAAGGATCGACTGTTGGCTCTGAAGCTCTCTGTGTGACTGCAGCCCTGGGCTTGTTGCTGCGTTGGCGGTGGTTCGTGGTTCTCTGGGTAGGAGTCGAACCCTGGCACCCTGGCAAGGGTAAGAATGATGCGGTCTCATACGGTGAGCAAGCGCGGCAGTAGCCGCGGAGTCAGACGTTCTGACCTGTTCACAGCGTCCATTTTCCGTTATGGTGGCACTGATAGTGTCCCCCTATTCACAAGTGTACAACGTGTGATGCAGTGTCTGGCATGTGATAAGGATTAAGTACAGCACTGTGGGTCAAAAAGTTGGCAGTTCAAACCCATTCAGGGACACCCAGGAGACAAGCTTGGTGACTTGTTTCTAACAAGTCATGGCTTTGAAAGCCCTCTGGAGAAGTTCTACACTCGTGAGCAGCCAGCCTAAACCTGATGGCTGTAAACAACAAACCATGATAATAACAGGATGATGTTTGGCTGCCCTCCAGCGTCGGGTCTGAACAATGTCCCCCATGGGTCTGCTTTTTCCCCAGCTCCCTGCGTCCCACGATGACCCCAGGCCCACACAGCCCGAGTGCTTCCTCCCCCCGGGTGTTTCGGTGCCTTGCTTACTCATGTAGTCTCTTTCGATGGTTTTAAGAGCCTTTCTCCCCCCATTTTGATGACTGTCATCAGGATTTAGTTACAGCCTGTGGCATGTTACATTTGCTGTGGTACTGTCCCTCCCTCATAGCTTGGTTCACATTTGATGACTCAAAACCAGAAAGAAAAATCACAGTCTCCTAGTTCTTTCCAGCCCATAGCGACCCTACAGGACAGAGGAGAACTGTCCCTCTAGGTTTCCAGGCTGTACATCTATACCCGAGAAGAAAGCCTCGTCTTTCTCTCACAGAGTGACTGGTGGTGAGCAGTGGTGAGCTGCCCATCACATAACCCACCACCCCACCACAGCCCCCGAGCCCGAAGACAGAGACCTGATTCATTCTTTCTGTGTCCCTGAGCACCCAGACCAGGTACACAGTCCGGGTGGGTAACCAAACGATGTAACTGGGTGTCTGATGTGTTTGGTTAACACAACCTCTTTGTAGTGGATGGTGGCTGCTGTCAAGTCAGCCCCCACGCATGGTGAATCCACAATGGGATCTCTTGCTCCCCCATCTGATGTCACCCTGCCTGAGGGGTGCAGATCAGACCATTGTTATCCACTGGCTGATTCTCAGAAGTAGATTGCCTTGTATCTTTTCTTTTTTTTTGGGTATAAAATGTACTTTATTATTATGGCATACACTCTTTCTGAGAAAGAGAAAAGGGGGAGGCCAACAATAGAATAACTAATACGAGACTTATAGTTTAAATTTTCCATAGTTAGTTGAAATCCAAAATATGTTATTAAAACCACCAATTATTAACTATTATTTTCTTTTTTTTAACATTTTATTAGGGGCTCATACACACATCAATTGTGTAAAGCGCAATTTATAAATGTAAAGCAATCCATACACACATCAATTGTGTAAAGTGCATTTGTACATCGTTTCTCAAAACATTTTCTCTCCACTTAAACCCCCGACATTAGGTCCTCATTTTCCCCCTCCCTCCCCGCTCCCCCCTCCCTCATGAGCCCTGGATAGTTTATAAATGGGTATTTTGTCATATCTTGCCCTGTCCGACATCTCCCCTCACCCACCTTTCGGCTGTCTGTCCCCCAGGGAGGAGGTCACACACATTTCCATGTAATCGGTTCCCTCATCTGAACTCTGCTGAAATGAGTTCAACACCACAGCAACAGCCAAGTCTCCAATGACAGATGTGTGATGCCTGCACATAGAGGTGTTGGCCAAGACTCAAACTTGGCTCCTCCCGTATTGGAGGGGACAATTCTAGCACCCAGCCAGCCACACCAACTACCACCTCTTTGTAAATATTGCTAACATCTGAACCATAATAAATACAACTTCCACTACTGCCACAACTACTGGTACTACAATAGCTAGGCACCATAAATGATTAGTACTTTACATTTATTAATTAAATGACTCCCTTTATCTTCACAATAACCCAATGAGATAGATTCTATTACCAGCTTTATTTACACCTGAACAAGCTGTGCTTCAGAGAGGTGATGAATAAAATCAAAGATCTTGGAGCTACTTGTAAGATGGTTGTAATTTGAACTCAGGTGACCTGACTCTAGCAACTGCAAGTTCTGTCCTTTAATCATTGACCTTTTATTCCTTGTGAATAAAAGGCATCTAAAGGCATATCTCTGGTATTACACCCTACTTGCCTTGATACACTGTATTCACTATCTAGCATGGCCTTTTCTCAGATCCCCAATTAAGACTGGTCTCAACACTTTTGCTCATATGATATCTTTACGTGTACCATCAATTGCCTGAAGAACTACAACTGGTTTTAAAGCCCACTCAAATCCAACCTCCCACAACATATCTTCCAAAGGAACTCTGTCCTATAAGAAAACCCTCTTCTTCCCAATTCACTGTCTGCTGTAACAAAATTGAGAATTATGTATCTGTCAATTTATGTGCCTGACCAGCTGACTGGAAGATATATATATAGCAAGTGTGTGTATGTGTATATACATATACACACACAGTTATATATATGTTATATATGTAAGTTGTATGTATAACATATATGTATATATTACAAGTGTGTACACATATATATATACTCAATCTATTCACAAGCAATTAAAGGTTAATGATTAAAGAACAGAACTTGTTTGAAAGAAAATGCAGAATTTATTCTTCATTCAAGAGAATAGAGAAATTATTGAACAATACCACTAATATTACATGCAAAAAATTTGCTTAAGATCATTTTTATTTTATTTTATTTTTGAAGATCATTTTTAAATGGTTGCATCAGTATATCAACAGTGAGTTCAGATTTTCATACTAGATCCAGAACAGGACATGGAACAAGGCATATAATTGCTTAGAAGCAGAGAATACTAGAAAGATATTTACTAAAATTTATTGACTGTGAAAAGATATTCAACTGTGTGGATCATAAAAAACTATGGATAACATTGAGAATAATGGAGATTCCAGAAAACTTAATTGTGCTCATGCAGAACATGTACATAGACCAAGAGGTAGCCATTTGAACAGAACAGGAAATACTGTGCGGTTTAAAATCAGGAGAGGTGTCCATCAGGGTTATAGTCATTGAACACATGTGTTCAAACTGTACCCTGAACAAAGAATCCAGAAAACTTGATTCTCTGAAGATTAATAGGACATTAGGACTACAGGAAGGCTTATCAACAACCTTCAATAGCGCATGCAGATGGCATAATCTTGCTTACTGACAGCTAGGAACCACTTGCTGATGAAAATCAAAGACTAAAACCTTTCCTATCACCCCAAATGACAAATGCCCACTACCTTGAAAGTGATTTTCCATTGCCTCCCCGTCCCATCCCAGGTAACCATCAAATAATTTTGCTTTCCATGTGTATACCTATTCTTTGTCTTCCCATAAAAGGGAGATCATACGTAGTTGGTTTTTGGATTAATTGATTGATTTCATTCTACATAATGTCCCCTGTAACCATAGAACTGATTCTGATGTATAACGGCTCTATAGAACAGTCTACATCCCCATAGGGTTTCCCAGGCTCAGGCCTTGGCAGGAGCAGGTAGCCAGGTCTGTTCTCCCACAGAGTAAATGGTGGGTTTGAACCACTGACCTTTGAATTCGCAACCAAGCACTTAACTGTTGAACCAAGAGGACTCCTTTTAATTCCGGTAACAGCCCTATAATCCTCATTGTAGAGAGACTAAATCTAGGGCTTGGCAACATTTGGTCTTCAAAACGCTGCGAGGACAAGGACCATGGTTCTGTTCACCCTTGTATCCTCAGCACCCAACAATCCTGACTCTCAGTAGGTCCTCGCCAATGTTATTGCAACAGTTGAGTGGATCAATTATTCTATTTTAAAAATGACATTCTGGCCTCAGAACAACCCTCCTACTTAAGCATTATGTTACCTTGGCTTCCTGAACCCATTGTATATAAGAGGCTATTCAGGCTCTCAGAGATGATTTAAGTTGCCCCAGTGCATGCAACTCAGAGGGAGCAGAGGTGGTACTCCACCTACCTGAGTATCCTTGCAAAGTCATTGCTGGCCTAAAGAGTAGTTTTACCAACCACTACAAGGACAGTTAGACTGTTTCCTTTTTGGCTTTCGTTTTTTCTCACACAGCATATCCCTATGGAAGTTAAGACGGTGCATATTTTGGAGATATGTCAGTCATAAGACATGCTGTGCTCTGTTTGGATGGTTATTAATTTGGGTTTCTGCAGGACTCTGTGCTTATTTTGTCGTCTGGCAGAGCATCAGTCTTTAAGTTGTAATCCTCTATTTTTCCTCTCACCTCTTTTAGACAAAGAACAAATCATAATTTATGCATGATAAATCTGACTTTTATCTAGCGCAGTTTGATTTTCCCCCTCCCTATAGAGGCTTGTAAAATGTTTCTATAGCATGTTAGAGGTCAAAGAGACATTGGAAAGGGTTTTCCCAGCAGTACGCCCCCTGAGATCTCTAGACTCACAGGGCTCTGGTCAAATGGAGATGAGATTCAGTGAACTGCTCTCAGATCATTCTGAGTTCAGATTCCACTTGAACCCTTCGGAACCTTGTGACCTTGACCAAGTGCCTTCATTTGTAAAATTGTATTCCTAATAGTATCCAACAAGACTGTTGTGGAGACGAGATATTGGATAAGTAAGGAAATAACCACACTGTCATCCAGTAGACAGTCAGTGACTAAAGGTGAGCTATTGTTTTTTAAAAAGCCTGAGAACCTATCTTTTACTGCTAAGAAGTTTGGATTTACTGGTAATCCACATGCGACCTTTCCTAACATAGGTTGGAGTCACATCAAGGGACATGCTTCAGAGTGTGTAAGAACTGTGTAAAGCCCCAATCACTACTTCAGCATGTCTTTATAAATAAATAAATAAACAATTAGGCAGTGATAGAGTTCGCATGCCATTTCTCACACTCTGCAGCACCTGGAAGCGTCAGAAGCATGTGACCTTTAGCACCTTTGTGACCCTCAAGGATGGAGGAGACATTGGCTGCCCGCTTCAGGACCCAGGCTCCCCCGCATTTCAGCTCTAGGACTTAGGCGTCATGTGAGTCTATCTGACTCTCTAAGGAGGTAACATTGACCGCTTCCAGGCCAAAGCAAACACTGTGGAACTCTCCAGTCCCTTCCTCTCTGGCCTCAACAAGCTATCAACTCTGAGGCCCTGGGTAACAGTGTAGAAGCCTCCATGAGCCTGGGCCTGTGTGAGTCTGCATCAGAGACCCTGCCAACCGAGATTGGCCATGGTGCTTGAACAAAAGATGAACATGTCTTGGTTATAAGCCATACAAGTTTCTTTCATGGTTAACCTAGTCTGTCTGAAGACACTAAGCCATAGACTTTGAAGGGTACAGTATTTATAAATTTTAATTTCCTTACTGAGAAAATGCATTGTTCTTTTTTGCTTAACTTACGCATTTATCCATCTATGCACTTAGCTGCCTATTAATTTAACAAACATTCTTCTAATATGTATTCGTCAGATACTAATCTGAGTACTGAGAATGATTAAAATGCCTCACCGTACTGAGAGTGATTAAAATGCCCTCTTGGCTCCAAAATGTAGCTTGAGTAACAGACAAGAAAAAACCTACAATTGCAATACAGAGAAATAAGGACTTGGATTAGTAAGAGGATTGTTATTGGGGCCCAGAAAAAAAGGACATTGAACCCCACTGGAGGGGCTTTGAACATGCCCAAGCAAAAGGGGGGTTTGAGCTGATCTTGACAGATGAATAGAAAATTTACTTATTTGACAAGCACTTGCTATATGTCAACCACGGCACCACATTCAGTCTAGGTACTGGGCATACAGTAAAGAGAAGGGCAGGCATGAACATACACAGGGGCATAAATGAACAGATTATTTTCAGAAGTGAGAAAGTAGTAAGACATTCATGAAAAAGGATGAGCTGGGGTTAACTGGAGGGATGGATGCTCCCTGGGGTGCTCATGGAGGCACCTGCAAGAAGGTAACCCATGGGTTAAGTTGGCCAAGGCCTCATGGGTGAGAGGCATAGGAGGTGCGGTGGTAGATGGAGCTCTCGTGGTTTACAGGGACATGGGGCGGAAACTCCAGGCTTCATGTTCATGGCAGGTATTACAGTGCTCAAGTTTTCTTTTGCTGGATTTCATTTTTCTTCAAGGTCCTTTGCTTGAAACAGGGACCTTAAAGTTGTCTTCTGGGTGGAGTGTCTAACATTGGCCTTGTGTACTTTCTTCGAGGCATTTCAGAAAGCAGTACTCTGAAAACTTACTGCCATTGAGTCTATGCTGACTTGTCGTGGACGCTTTAGGACAGGGTAGCACTGCCCCTGTGAGTTGCCGAGACTGTAACTCTTTACAGGAGTGGAAAGCCTTGCCTTTCCCCCAGGGAGCTCCTGGGGGTTTCAAACTGCTGGCCTCGCAGTTAGCAGCCCAGCACATAACCACTATGAGACTATGGCTCCTGAGCTTTTAAGCAAGAAGGGTAGAAATGGGTGTGCCTTTTGAATTTTTGGAAGAACCACGGGCACTGGAGTTGGATTTGAATCCCAACACTGCTTTCCCAGCTGAGGGATCTTGGACAAAGGACAACCTCGTCCTCTTCTGCATGCATTTCCTCACCCATTCAATGGTTGATCCATTCAATGAATGAGATGATGCAGAAAGAAAACAGTCAACAGGATCAGTTTTATTGGTAGCATTATGATCATTTCTATCTTTTCCATTATTGCCGCTGTCCTCACTGCCTTTATTTGGACGGAGGCATTACTCTTCTCTGGATTTGTAATGGTTTGTATGAGGCCCTTAATTCATTGAACAAAGTACACTAGGCTTCTGTCCCTGGTCTGCCCTTCCTGCTCTGGAGATGATGTAGAAGAAGCGTGCTCTTAGGGACCAAACAATATCCAGGATACTGGCACCCGATCTGCTGTGTACTAGGCGAGACTTTAGGCAGATTACTTAGCCCTTCGGAGACAGGGAATGTTCTCACTTTTATCGTGTTGTCGTTAGATGCCTTCAAGTCGGTCTGACCCGTAGGGGCCGGAGCACAACAGAAGGAGCATCGCCCAGTCCTAGGCCATCCTCACAATTGTTCCTGTATTGAGCCCATCATTTCAGCCACTGTGTCAGCCCTTCTCCTCTCTTCCACTGACCCTCCTCCTGTCCAAGGATGTCCTCCAGGGACTGAAAGGTCCGAAGTATGTAAGAGGAAGTCTTGCCTCCTGGCCTCTAAGGAGCCGCTGGCCGTCCTACTTCTAAGACATTTGTTTATCCTTTTGGCAGTCCATGATATGAGGATAATTAAGTGAGTCCATGAATGATGTGGTAACTTCGATAGTACTTTTAAAGCTATAAAGCTCTTTGCATATGTAACTAAAGAGTGGATGGTAGGTGTTAGAGACCAAAGAGTTGTGACTGACCCAGTAGGGTCCTTAACCTCATATGTGGTGTACACCCAAAGGAGGTGGAAGAGTTTTTATCAAGGGAGTAGTTAAAGGAATGGATGATTGGGTGGCTGGGTGGGTGGGTGGGTGGATGGAGAAATAGTCCATCAGTATTTTAGAGGACACACTAATGGAAGACATTGAACAGCGACAGTAGAAAAGCAGTAGCGTACATTGGCTTGCTCTTGGATTGTGGAATTGGACATCTGGAGTTGGGATTTCAATTTGGATCTGCAGCTTCACCTATCGGGGCTACTCAATGTCCTTCTCTGCTAAACCAAATGATTAAAAAAAAAACTTAAGAGAGAATGAAATCGAATTCTGTTAGATCAGTTTACAGGAGATGCTCCAAAAATGTCTCCCTGGCCCCCCCTCTTGGCTGGGTCCCTGGATGGTTCCCATTATATCCTGTTGATAGGAAATTGCTACATGCTGACTTTTGGCAATTGATTTCCTGAAGTGGGGAGCGGGCTTTTAGAATAAACACCCTGCATCTCCACCAATTTGCTTACCTGTCTGCAGGTGCACCTGTGAGGGAAGCATCCTCTTTAGCAGGGGTCTTTGTTCTGCCGCACACAGAGGCGCCCGCATGCAACTCCTGCTTCCCAGGTGCTCTTGAGACTGGCTGTGTTTTCAGCTCCTCTCTTGTCTCTGCCTCGCGCTAAAGACATCTCCTTGCTCATTCCCAGACTTGACAGCGCCTATCACTTTGCTGCTTCTTTCCATTCTCATGCACAAGGAAGGAGGAGATCTGGCTGTCCCAAGCCAAGTTTACTTCTACTTTGTTGAGCCCTGGGCTGCAAAGGTTTGTTCTGGTCTCATCTGCCCATGCACCCCTCAGGGTGTCTGCTGGGTGTGCCGTGAGTGCCTTCTCCCTCACCTTTACCTCTCCCTCATCTTCTAGAAGGTACAGTCCCATGCTGTCTGTATGGGAATGCAAGGGTGCCGCAACCACAGGACAGTTGTAGCACAAGACGGGAAGTGTGGAGGAGTAACAGAGCAAGATACATATTTATATACATGCTATATAAGCATATGTTATATGTATCATGCATGTCTGAGGGGGCTTCAAGAGGTTCCTGTTGTTGTTGTCAGGTACCATCGAATTGGTTCTGATGCACAGCACCTTAGTCTGCGCAGTCGAACCCCCACTGCACCATCCTCGCAAGTGTTCCGGTGCTTGAGTCAGTGTTGCAGCCATGTCAGTCTAGCTCCCTCTGTCTCGCGCTCCTCTGCCGTGCCAAACATGACGTCCTTCTTCAGGGACTGGTTTCCCTTGACAACATGTCCACAGTATGAGAAACAAAGTCTTGCCCTGTTTGCCTCTAAGGAGCACTCTGGCTGTGCTTCTTCCAAGACAGATGGGTTTGTCTTTTTCAGCAGTCCATGGTACTTTCAATAATGGATTTAAAAGATAATGAAATTTTGAAGGCCTTGCATATGTTCAAGGACCCTCTGCCATCAAATTGATTCTGGATCATAGCACCCCTGTAAGACAGTCAAACTGCCTTACATGGTTCCCAAGGCTGGAAATCCCTATGGAAACGCTTCTTTCTTCTGCAGAGCAGCTGGTGGGTTTGACCTGCTGACCTTTCAGTTAGCAGCACCCCGTGTGTGTGTGTGTGTGTGTGTGTGTGTGTGTGTGTGTACCTGCGTGCATTATTCATCATTGACAATGTACCAGAAGGGAGTCCCTGGGTAATGTAAATAGTTAGTGTTCCTGGCTGCTAACCAGAAAGTTTGGTAGTTTGAGTCCACCCGTACTTTCCTGGGAAGAAAGGCCTGGCAAACTACTTCTGAAAGATCACAGCTGGTGAAAGCCCTGTGGAGCCCATTTCTACTCTGACCCATAGTCCATGAGTGACAGCTGACTCAAAGTGGACTGTTCTGTTTATGCAACCGGACATGGGGGAGGTGAGGGAATGCCTTTTGCATTGACAGAAAAGGCATTCTCTTGTGGGATATGCTGTTAGTGACATTGAAATCACAGTATTTCCTTTAATAACATTTATGTGTACTATGCTATGCATGGCACAAGTATAAGTCTACAGAAGTCTCATAAGCCTCTGAGAGAGTTACAGCTATTCTTGTTGTCCAGGAGAGAAGGCAGAGTCCCAGGAAGGGTAAGTACCTTATCCGTGTTTCCACTGCCTGCACATAGGGACCAGAATTTGACCTATCATTCCAAGCCTGTGCCCATAAAACTACTGTGCTGAACCATCCCTGGCCTTCAGCCCTGCCACATGTCCTCAAATTCAGGGTCAGAGTCACAGCCAATAAGAAATGCATAGAAAACGCTTCAAGTAGGTCCTAGGTCTGGCAATCTGGGGTAGGAGTTGTTGTGTGAGTCTGGGTACATTAGAGAAACAAATCCACAGAAACTCATGTATAAGAGAGAGTTTTATCTAAAGGGTAAGTGCACATCAAGAAAACATCCCAACCCAGTGCTGCCCAAGCCCACACGTCCAACATTAACCCATATGTCTGACACCAATCTACAAAGTCCTCCTCCATCTCACAAAACACATGCAATGATGCTGACTGCAGGGGGAAAGCCAAGTCAGTGAATGTGTAAGCATCTCAGCGCTGGGAGGGGTCTCCACACGGCTGCTCCAGCACCCAGGGCTGTATCGGGGTAGGTCCATGTGGCTTCTCCTCAGGGATGTCTTGTAAGAAGTGAGCCTTGCCAGCTGAAGCAGAGAACTGGCTAAGGTAATTGCACACTGGTTTGTCCACCAGAAAGCAAGACACCTGAGAACTCGAAAGGCAAGGCTCAATGAGCCATTTATCTCTCCGCCCTTCAATTAACCCCACATGTGTTTATTGGCCAGGTTGGCACAATAAACTTTTAACTAACTCAGTTGTTATCTGCTGGAGGATCCCTGATGGCATAGTGGTTACGCATTGGGCTCCAGTCTTCAGGGTCAGCAGTTTGAAACCACCAGCAGCTCCACAGGAGCCAGACTGGACTTTCTACTCCAGGACACAGTTGCAGTCGTGGAAACCCATAGGGGGTCGGTATGAGTCAGCATTGACTCTGAGATAGCAGTTGTCAGCATCACCATGTCACCGGCGGACTCACCAAGGAGTGGTGCAGGTCTGCGCCACGGAGAAGACGGTGGCACCGCGGTAGGGCAATCCCGAGCCATCCGAGGCTACAGAGCCATGCCCACTCATAGACTTGGCCACTTCTCATTGACGGTGAGCCAGCCACATAAAGCACAACTCTGTGAGGGAGGGGCACATATCCAGTTGTCTCCCCAAACTGCCTTGACAGACAAGCGAATTAAGTGGGTGAAGGGTGCAAGATATGACCAAATAATAACTTATAAATTATCAAGGGTTCATGAGGGAGGGGGAGGGAGGGAAAAATGAGCTGATGCCAGGGGCTTAGGTGGAGGGCAAATGTTTTGGGAATGGTGAGGGCAATGAATGCACAAATGTGCTTTACATGATTGATGTATGTATGGATTGTGATAAGAGTTGTATGAGTCCCTAATTAAATGATTTAAATAAATGAATAAGATGCATACTGCCATCACCACCCAGACAGAAACCCTGGCACCCATTGCCAGGGAGTCTTGAATGAATTTCTGCGGGTCAGGGGTTGTAAAGAGGCAGGATTCACCATTGTCTCACAAGAATTTTTGCCAGAGTGTCCGCCGACTAGAGAGGCAGCGTATTTACAACCCAGGGCAGAAGGGTGGCTGCAGACGTCCGGCTGCAACCTGGCCAGTGCCCCCGAGGCTGCCCCTGAAATAGCTAGGTTACATTATAACTGTCTGCTCACCTGTGACGCTCTGTCCCTGACTGCTCAGCTGGGCATCTAGCCCACTGGGACAGCACAGGGGCAAGAGACCTAGGAAATGGCTCCTATCCCAGTGGGCACCCAGGTGGAAGGAGCTGCCCCAGCCCACTGCAGCAAATTTCTCCCTACCATCCGATGATCTAATGATCCTTAACTGCGTGCAGTGTCCTGTACGTAGCACGCTGTTTTACAGTCCTGTGTCTCTGTGTTATCCCTGTGGATGGAACACGGTGATCCCCCCATTCAACAGTTTATCCAAATGTCACTAATGTAGTTAATCCCGACCTCCAGCCTTACTCTACTAAACCTATACTATGGCATGAGCATAGTACACCTTTAGTCTTTCAGCCAATCTCTTACACGTCCTGAACGCTGTCCTAGGTATTAGGTAGGATACAGTGGCAAGCCAGAAACTGCCACCGGCCCTATGTTTTCATGGTCTACAGTCCAGGGGTCCTCAAACTTTTTAAACAGGGGGCCAGTTCACTGTCCCTCAGACCCGTTGGATGGCCGGACTATAGGTTAAAAAAAATATGAACAAATTCCTATGTGCACTGCACATATCTTATTTTAAAGTAAAAAAACAAAAGGGGGAAAAACACCCGGCGGGCCAGATAAATGTCCTCGGCGGGCTGCATGTGGACCCCTGCTACACTGTCTAAGGAGACAGATATTAACCAGGCAAACATGCAAATTAAGGTATAATTATCAGAGGCGTGATTGTTACTAAAAAAGGAAAGGATTTCTTTATGAGCCTTATCAAAGGGACCTGACTCTCTGTCTCTCCCACAGACTGAGCTCCTCAAGGTCCAGGACCGTATTATCTTGACCTTTGTTTCTCCAGCCCCAGCACAGTGCCCACCACGGAGTTCCTGGAGCGGGGAAACGTTATAGAACGGAGTGGTGCTGGCTAGTGGAAGCTAGTGGGTAGCGCTGGGGGAGTGAGTCAGCCTGCTTTGTAACCACCCTCGCTGGCTGTCTCGGAGCCTGGAACAGCCCTGCAAATCCATGCCAGGAAGGAGGATGGAGGGGGGTGGGGGGCAGGAGGTAAGGCTCAGAGCCTGGTTACCACTCTCTTGATGGAGACAGCGCAGGGTTGTAAGATGGGCATAAAGTTCGCTTTCACGTTCGATGATGCATTGGCTCCGGAACCGCACCATGATTCCTCATTGACTGGGCAAGTTGCTCCCCCCTTCCGAGCCTCAGTTGTCTCATCCTTAACAGGGAAATGATAGGTGTAAACTATCTGAATTCATCGCCATTTTGCCCTCTGGAACCCTGGGGGGAGTTGAAAGAAATTGCTGCAGGAGGGTGTTTGGTGCGTTTTCAAAGCAGGGGCGATGTTGTCCTAATTTCTTTTTACTGACAGTTCATTTTCCAAGGCAGCAGCTTAACAAATCATGGGGCCAATTAGTGTAAGAGAAACAATTGATCCTTGTCCTTGAGGAGCCCAGCCTACCACTCAGGGGTGGGGTGGGGGGGGGGGTGGCAGGGTATTTGGGGAAATGCTGCGCAGCATTAAATGGGAAATAATTGGATGGATGCAGCTATAAATTGCAAGACATTGCAACACACTCCGCACTTCTGACT
Organism: Echinops telfairi; assembly: GCF_000313985.2. Lineage (NCBI taxonomy): Eukaryota > Metazoa > Chordata > Mammalia > Afrosoricida > Tenrecidae > Echinops > Echinops telfairi. Next base: position 69,905,183 of record NW_022104341.1, read on the forward strand.
TCAGTAGGCAGTGACAGCCAAACGAGGGGGCTCACTGTCCTGCATTGGACAAGCCGAGTCAAGCTGGAAGGGTGTAGCGTCCTGCCCCGTCATTTTGCAGGTGGGAAAATCGAGTCGCATTTAAGGAGCAGGGCTGACTCAGGAGAGCCTAAGCTGTGTGCTCGAGTTTAGTGTCTGTTTCCTTCCGTGTCCTTCTCACCACTGCAGTCTCTGAGCCTACTCTTTAAACACAAAGGATCAGAGATAAAACTGGGAAGGTGACAAGGAGCTTAGATAACCCTTCTTTGAGCTGGAGGAGAGTGGTCATTTCTTAAGCAGCACTGTGGCAGACAGGATAGGGAGTTTATAAGTGTGATATCGTATTCTGTTCTCATCCCAATCTAGTGAACTTTTGTTGGTGGTGATGATGATGTGTAAGAGGTGGGCCAGTGGATTTGGGCTCAGCCTGAGCTCATGTGGCAGAGCAGAACTGTCCAATAGGGTTTTCGTGGCTGCCATCTCTACGGAAGCAGTTTGCCAAGTCGTCGTCTCCTCACACACCCTCTGGGTGGGTTAGAACCTCCAACCCTGAGGTTAGCAACCAAGCTTTGTGTCACCAGAGCTCTCCAACAAAATTACAGGTGAGGAAATTGCCAGAAGCTAGGTCATTGGTCCAAGGCCACGCAACCATTGCCCAATGGTGGCGGACTTCAGGTGCAGCCCTGTGCCCATGCAAAGCCTTTGACACAGCAGCCTGGTGTATCAATGAAATGGATCTCAGAAGCCATTATCTCTCAGCAGCACCAGCACCTCCTTGTCACCTCATTTAACAGATGAAGACATACAGACCCAGAATCCCCAGCCTTCTCCCTCCTAGTCTGGCCGCCTCCTGCTGGCTGCCTTCTTTGTGCGCCTTTCCCTAAGTTTCTGTCTGGCATGCAAGGCTTCATTGTGACCAAGGGCGAGGTTAATTTCAGACTGGTTACAACACAAAAAGTAATTTTCCATTAAATGTAATGACCTCATTTCCGCAGTGACTTGTGGCACGGCGTGCTGTTCCATTTCCACTTGTCCACACTCATTTAACGGCTTGCTACAATAATTTTAAACCATAAGCTAAAATTTTGAAATCATTGGTTACATTACAAAACACCTACGATCGTTATTAGGATTCTTCATGCAGAAAGAAACAGAAATAAAAATACGAATTTTAGGACGATGAAAATGCAAGTCCATTAAAGTACCTTCAAAATTGTATCCAATTGCACAGAGACTATAGGAGCTTTGAAGGCAATTTTATCTGACGGCAATCCAGGTTCTACTCTAGCAGCTGTGTGACCTGGGGCAAACTGCTTAACCTCTCTGTGTCTCAATTGCTTCAAAATTAAAATAGGGCAAATATTATGTAAGGTTGTTGGGTGGGTTAAATAAATGAAGGTTGTATATGTAGAATACTTAGCACAATGGCTAGCATGTAGTAGGTGCTCTCTGAACATGACCTTTTTGTCAAGAAAAAAATACTCTCTCCTCACCAACATGCCTTGGTTGTAAAGGTCATGTTAAACTCAGCCTCTGAAAAGACGGGGGATTACCACATCAAATCACAAACTGGGGGATCAGTGCCTCATTATATAACTGCCAAGTTTCTTTGTTAACGGAACTACTAAGTGCTGAGAATCACAGCCTAGCCAAGTCGAATACAACCTTACCCATCACAGGCAGCATGAATCTAGCCTCTCCCACCTCAGCATTCATTCCTGCCAGAAGTGTATCATCAATGCACCACATAGCCGGAGAATGGAGATTTTTACTATGGTCTTAAATACAAAAGTTAAGATTATGAAAGTGTCAGTAAATGAGGAGTAGACATATCTTGAAAAGACAATCTGAACCTCCATACAGATTTGGAGACTCTTCCAAAGTTTGAAAGCAGTATTTTTCAAAGATTTGGGAATTTACCTTGTGCCTCTATTTAGTCAACCTGTACTTGGGAAGATGTGATTGAAAGTAGGAAGATTCTGGCTGTTGTTAATTCGGGCTGGTCCCGGGCATATGTGTGAAGGAAGCAAAGGCAGCAGGCAGCCCTAGCTCTCAGCACCTGTGCATCTTAAACACCCTCCTGGATGCTTTGGACCAGTACTTGCCCGAGATGGACTTGCTAAAGGAATTTCTGTCTGCTGCTTACTTTCTATTGAATCTTGCATATGTTCATTGCCTCCGTTTCTCCGTGTCTCTGAGAGAGCCAGAGCGAGGGTCACAGATAAGATCACGCTATGATTTCATTTCTTGCTCAAATTTCTTATCAGGAAGTGTTCAAACACAAAATCTAAAAGGATCCTTTTAAAAGTTTAAAATGTGCCTGTCCCTGGCTCATTGTCTCTGCGGCTGTTGAGGTTTTATGTTCACCTTGGCTGGGCCACGATTCTCAGTGCTGACCAGTTATAGAAAATAAGTTACTAGGTGAGTAGGCGCATCTCCAGAGAACTGCGTCTGGTGTGCTCATCACCACCGAGGTAATTGTGGCAAGACCCTGTCTAAACAGAGCTGGGAAATGTGGGGTTTCTAAGTCACAAGTTCATATTGATGTTGATGAGGCGAATCATATAATATTACACGATCACGTCTTAACTTTTATATTTGCAACTCTTTGCTCTTGCACTGAATATCCTGCTTCCTAATAACAATGCAGTTGTGGACCTTACATATTTTAATCTATACCCCAAGGAATTTCACAGGCATAATGGCGATATTAATTATAACTGGTCATCAATCAGCCATAGACTTCGGTGTCAATGCGACTTGCTAAAAGCCCCAGCCAGCCTCACGGTAGCTAGGAGACCCTGGACAAGTCTCTTCCCGGAGGCTTCTTGAGACAAAGATATGATGGTAACTTATTGCTCAAAAGTTTCTTGGTCGCAAGTGATAGAAAACTGATCTCAGACAGTTCCGGGAGGAACTGACGGGCTCACCTTGCTGGGAAGGGAACGATTCAGTCTTCTCAGGCAGCAAAGGAATGCAGCTTCTCAGATGACGCCACCAAAGTGGAGATGCTCTTTGACGCGCAGCTGGTTCCTCTTTCCTGGTAGCGTGGTCCCCCACGAGGTTCGCCTCCCTGGTGCCTTTGATCCATGGTCAGCTCCAGGGAAGGCTCCTCCCTGAGGGAACCATGCTAGGTGATTGGTTACTGCATAGCATAGTCATCTGATTGAGAATCCTCAACCTGTGTGGTTGTGACGAGACTGGTACTAGAGATGCTAGATCTGCAGTTCTCAACCCTTGGGTCATGACCCCTTTGGAGATTGAACGACCGTTTCACAGGGGTCGCCGGTTTCATAACAGTAGCAAAATGACAGTTATGAAGTAGCAACGAAAATAATTTTATGGTTGGGGGTCACCACGGGGGTGTAGTCACCACAACATGAGGAACTGTATGAAAGGGTCGTGGCATGAGGAAGGTTGAGAACCACTGTACGCAATAGACTGCTGGACACTTTACATGGTCTTCCTCAGACCCCTGTCAGGAGATCACCAGGCCTATTTCACAGGTGAAAAATGGGCAGACCAGGGAGATACAGTTACCTGCCAATGGCTGCAAACCTGAGACTCAAGTGCTCTTGTCACACAGCGCATCCTGCCTTCTGAAAGCGGAGACAGACTACACAGCAGTGTACGGTCTCCTTGAGTACAGGGCAGAGAAAGCCAGTAGCGGCAGAAAGGCGCTCACGCACAAGAAGCATGGTGAGGCGGCCGGGAGCAGGCGGTGCTTCGCGCTCTTGTGCGGAGGGTTGCCGTGGGCTGGAACCAACGAAGTGGCAGCAGACGATAAGAGCTCCATCTCTGCTCGCTTGCCCCTATGCGTGTGCACGCGCACGCACACATTCATACACACACACACACACACACACACACGGACTTTTGAGAACCACAGTCACATCTTATTCATCTCAGTATCGCCAGGGCCTAGTGTATCCTGGTACAGAACCTTTTTTTTTTTAATGAGTGTTCATCAAATGGAAGAGGACAGGTAGTGCAACCTGTGACCAACTCTGATTGCACTCTACCCCAATCCTTGGTCCTGGGCCGTGGAATTCAAATTCAACCCCAGAGCGAGGATGCTAGTGTTTCACACGGAAAGCACTTTCCCTGCTTAAGAAAAGCTTTGCAAAATCTGCTGGCTTGTCGCTTTGGTGATTGCTAATTGATTAACCACACCTGGCTCCACTTGGCCCGTTAGACCAACGGAAGCCCAAATCAAAGGTCTAGGGTGCACTTAGCTCGTTAACTAGTTCATCTCCCTGGTTTTCAGGCAGGACTTCCCCGACATTTTCCCAGACCTGCGTATTTATAACAGGGCTTCCAAAAGCTGCTGTGCAGTTCAACACCCCCGGAGAGAAGTCGCCTTCCTGCCTGCCTGTTGTGCTCTCCCACTGGACATCTCCAGAGAGACCAGACCCTGGGGAAGCACAGCGTGCTTGATGCAGTAGAGGAAGATCCAAGATGCACTGACACGGTGGCTACATGAGCTGAAGCATAAGAACAGGTGTGAGGATAGCGCCAGACTGGGCGGTGTTCCATGTTGTTGCACATAGGACAACTCTCAAGTTCGTGCAGCTGAATCTTGGACGTGTTCATTGCCTTAGCTTCTCCGTGTCTCCGGGAGCCAGGAGCAAGGGTCAGAACCCACTGGATAGCACCCAGCCACAAACAACAGCCTGGATGTACTGAATCACGTGGACAACATCCCCCAGGTCATCCTTATAAAAGATTCATCCAACTGGGACCAATGCGGATCATCTGGAGATCTTGTTAATCCGTAGATCCCGATAGAGTATATATCTGGGTGGAAACACAGTCTCAGTTGGGGTTGGAGTGGAATGTCCTGGTTCTATGTTCTGGTTGATAACACGTGTTTAAAATGCCACGAAGACCCCAGAAGCCATCGTATGCAGTTGTTGCCTTGTTTTCCAAAGAGCATTGCTGTCGGTGCTGTCAGTGTTGGCCCGTGGCCCTGCGGTCAACAGAACGAAACGCTGCCCAGTCCTGTGCCATCCTCAGAAGCATTACTATCTTGGAGTCTACTTTTGCAGTCCCTGTGCCAGTCTATCTCTTTGAGGATGTTCTTGTTTTCTGCTGACCTTGTACCAAGGATGCTGTCTTTCTCCAGAGAGTGGACCCCCCTGAGAACGTGTCCACGGTACAGGAGACCAAGTCTCACCATCCTTGTTTCTAGGAGCATTCTGCCTGTACCTCCCAGACAAAGGTGTTCCTCCTGCTAGCATCCCACGGTGCAGTCAATATTCTTCATCAGCAATATTGCAAAGGCATCAAGTCACTCAAAGGCTTGAAGTCTTCTTCGGTCTGCCTTATTCATCGTCCACTTCCACATGCATAGGAGGTGATTGAGTTGGCCTGCACCTTAGTCCCCAAAGTGGAGTCGTTGTTCTTTAACATTCAAAGAGGTCCCCCATGGCATAGTTTGTCATGAAATCATCTGATTTCTTGTCTGTTGCTTCCATAAGTGCTGATGGTGGGTCCAAGTAAAGGAAAATGTTTGACAATTTCAATCTTTTCTCTCTTTATCACGATGTTGTTTATTGGTTCTGTTTGAGAAGTTTTGTTTTCCTTATATTGTAATCCATGCTGAAGGCTTTGATCAGTAAGTGCTTCAAGTTCTCTTGGCTTTCAGCGAACAAGATTGTGTCAGTTGCTTATCACAGGTTGTTCATGAATCTTCCTCCAAGCATGTGTCACGTTCTTCGTGGATTATTTGCTCAGCACACAGACTGTTTATGATGAAAACATACAACCCTGACACACACCTTTCCTGATTCTAAATCATACAGTATCCCCTTGACGTGTTTGAACCAGTCTATGTACAGGTTCTGCAAGAATGCAATGAAGTGTTGGGAAATTCCCATTCTTCCTATTGCTGTCCATAGGTTGTCATGATCCACACAGGCGAATGCCTTTGCAGAGTCAATAAAGCTCTGTAAAAATCTCCCTGGTCCTCTCTGCTTGCAGCGAAGATCCATCTGATGTCAGCCATGACACCCACAATTTCAAGTTCCTCGATTGAATCCAGATGGAATTTCTGGCAGCTCCTTAATCAATGAAGTATTGCAACTGTTTTTTTGAGTTACCTTTGATAAAATCTAGTTATGTGTGATATTAATGGTATTGTTTGATAATTTCTGCTTTCTGTTAGATCACTTTTTTTTTGTTGAATGGGCACAAATATGGATCTCTTCCAGTCTGTTGGCCGGCCAGGTAGCTGTCTTCTGAGTAGCTGAGCGAGCTCTTCCATCTGTGTATTCATTGTTGAATGGTTTCAATTGACATTCTGTCAGTTCCTGGAGACTTCAGTGCCATTGATTCTTGATTATATGCTGCCCCCTACGGTGGTTAAACATCGACCAATTATTTTTTAGTACAGTGATTCTGTGTATTTCTTCTATCTTCTTTTGGTGTTTCCTACATCTTCGATAATTTGCCTATAGAATCCTTCAATATTGCAACTCAAGGATTAAATGGTTTCTTCAGGTGTTTTTTTTTCAGCTTGAAAAACACAGATCATCCTCGCCCCTTTGCATATATTAACTCTAAATCTCACAGCAGCACCATGATAGAGCTTCTCCTGGTAGCTCCATTTTACAAGAAGCCCGGGAAAGTATCTATTTCCTACATTTTTGTCAACATTGGCTATTGTCTGTTTTCTACAGTTTGGTGGGGGGAGGCAGGGGTGATATTTTATATATACCTCTTATCTTTTATGAATCATTTCGTCTTTTCCAACAACCTTAGAGCCCCTGTCATTCTTCATAATGTACAAAAGGACAAACTACAGTTCTGAATGTTAGAGCGCTGTGCCCAGAGCTACAGCTAGGAGCTTGAATTTACCAAGGGTAGAGAGCGTAGGTTTGCAATGCATTCACTTTGGCTCCAGAGTGCATGTTCCCTCCTCGAATATCACACTGCCTCTTCAGCTAAAGACTAGTTTATTTGGAATTTTGGCCTTACCCTTGAGTCAGACCTTCTAGGAGATCTCAGGATGCTAATCCCAGGGAAGAATTCCTTCTGACCTGATCCACTTCGCAAGCGATCCTTGGGGGGTGCTGCAGAGATTGTTTCCCAGCCTGGCTGGCACTGGGATGCAGCATCGGCATCCAAAAATGTGTTGGAAAAGAGAAAGGCCTTTATAATGAGCCTGCGCCTCCCTTTGTCTTGTGAGGTTTTAACTACTGTAATTGCTTGTAGTGTGAAATAGTGTATTCTTCATGTATCTATTTTTGCTCTGGGTCTATCAGCTTATCTGCTTTCTTGTTTTGTTTTTCGTTGTTGTTGTTGTCAACTCATTTGAGTTCTGGTGGATATTTCTCTTGTGAATAGTATTGCCTTGGGAAAATACACATTCCTGTACACTTACACACCCACACACCATAATCGTAGGAAGGATAAACAGGGTAGAATTTCTTCTTTTTTTAAGCTAACGGTAAAGTCTACAGCAGAGGACGTTATAATCCATACTGTATGTAATTGGCTGTATTGAACCATGCTACAAATTAAGTCTTCTCTGTAATTTATTCTGTCGACAGTAACCCTCCAAACAATTTGATACTTCATTTAAGCATTGGTAAATGGCTCATGGAAATGCTAAGAAAAAAGATTTAATGATGATCAGATAAGAAACCCTATGTTCATAGAATGAATCCATCTACGTGGAATGTTATGAATTAGCCTGATCCCATTCATTCAGGGGACGCTTACTGAGCACTCAGATGCCCTGGCCTGCCTTTCCTTCCTGTCTTCCATCCTGCCATTCTTCCTTTCTGCCCTCTCTTCCTCCCTCCCTCCTCCCTTCTTCTCCTTCAACAAACACAACTTAGCACTTACTGTTCCCCGGGAGTGTTGTTCAGAATGGAGTAACACTAGGGGCAACCAGACATGAATCCTCATCTCAGGCGTCTCATGTCCCCAGTGTGTGAAGAAATCGCATGTACGCATGTTCTCCACCATGTGCTGGACCGAGGACCTCAATGCCTGGCACACTCTTTCCCCCTATCGATAGGACTTCCCGTTTATGATGGCGTCTTTGCAGGGAACAAGTGAAGAACCAGAGGTTGGCATTTCAGATCCACCCAGAGGCCCTGTGGAAGAAAGGTCTGACCCTCTCGTTCAGAAAGATCAGAGGCATGGAGTGCAGTTCTACTCTGAAACAGGCGGGGTTGCCATGAGTAAGAAGAGGCTGCACCTGGCCTGGGGGATTTGGTTTTTCTTTTCACAGAAGTGCGAAGCTGTCCCCTTCCATACGGATTGCAGCCTTGGGAACCGTATGGCGCAGTTCCACTCTGTTCTTTAGGGTCGCAGTGAGTTGGACTGGATGTGACAGCAGTGGGTATAGTATGATGAACCTGGTTACCCGTGTGATTAACAGGGTTTGAAGTTGGAGAAGTTGAATCTTCGCTCCAGTTGTTAGTTTTCAAATGAATCAGATACTTGAAGAGCAATCTTTTTTTTTCTTTTCTTTTTTTATTTTTTTAGCATGTCATAAAATCCACCATGGGAAAAGATAATATCACAACTATCTGTAAACACTTCACGCCCTCACAGTTACACCTTGGAAGGCGATATTAGGTATCACCAAGCATTAAAAAATGTTTTGATTTGAAAACACTTAATTAGGAATTGCGGATAAATTAAAACATCTCCATCTGCTCTCTTGCATAGTAGGTGATATTTTACCATTGCACAATCATCTCCAAATCTAATTCCACCAGGAAGACTTCTAATCGCAGTTTAATTTTAGAGCAATATTCCACTTGGCAATCAATAAAACACTGTCGTCAAACTTTGATTTAATAGGAGACGTGGATAACATTCTTCACATTCTACAGAGAGAGAAATACTTTGAGAAAAGCAAAAGAAGAACATCTTTGTCTCTCACTTTCCCCTGCTGCCTACCATCTGAGCACACAAAAGCCTATAAATCAATACCCCCATGTTGCGTGAATGTAAATCTCATCAATTTTGCATCATTAGCACCAGGAAAAAAAAGCTACCGCTCTTGGAGCAATTTTCCTCTGCTAGCTAAATATGTCTCCTTAATAAAACAAGAATAAGTGGATCCTGATTATTTTACTAACAAACACTTCCTTCTTCTCCAGCCTTATTTGTGTCAAAATCCATTAGAATTATCTAGCTATCTTATTGCAATGTGAGGGGCTAGTGACTGGGTAGTGATTCTATTCTCTAAGCTTCGTCACGTCCAGGGGCCAGTGGGCAGCCTAGACAGACAGGCCAAATAACCAAAGGGAAAGCCAAGAGGAGCCAAACAAAGCCCCCAAACCTCATTCAGTGCCAACGAGTCGATGCCAATTCATAAGCGTAGTCAAAGCGGCCAGTAAGTTGGTCGGACTCTGGAAGGTGAAGGTAAGGCAGCCAACAAAAACGATTCAAAGGTTAGAACCCTGGAAAGATGACAAAAGGCTGGGAAATGGTGTTTCAGACAGTGATGGCCAGGGACCCAGAACTGAGATCATGAGAGCCCGAGGCGCCGGTCCTTGGCGCCCAGCTGTGAGGTCTTAGGTACTCCTGACTTCCAGGATCTGGGAAACCAGAACAAGATCTCCCCGGATCTCTAGTTCCTGGTGGCACCGTGATTAAGCCCTCAGCTTCTAACTGTAAAGTCAGCCGTTGGAACCCACCAGCAACTCCAAGGGAGAAAATGTGGCAGCTCAGTTCTGTAAAGAAACTCTTCGGGGCACATCTCCTCAGTCCTATAGCATGCCTGTCGGGAATGAGTGGACAGCTGTGGTTTTTCAGTCCAAGGATTCTTAACATTGTCCCAACTGACTTCCCTCATCAGACACGTCTCTCCACGGGCCCAGTAAGGGGACAGATTTGTGTCTGCCGAGAAACATGTGTCGCCATTCACCTTCTTGTTTGGATTATTTGAATCCATAACTAAGTATTAATGAGCGAGGATGTCTGAACCGGGGCTACGGAATATAGCAATGATAACCTGATATGATTTCAAACTTGGCATTTTCACAATGTGCACATACAATGAAATGCTCGGACTTAATCGGAATATCCATATAGTTCTTTTTTTTTCCTTTCAAATGTTGACAGCTGTTCCTGGCCCCTTTGACTACTTTTAATGATATCCCTGCACCCCCCAAAATAAAACGATGCTTGTATTAGCCAAATCTACTGAGAAAGACCTCTTTAAAGTCTTGGGTACCAAGGGTGGCCCTTTGAGGACTGACATGCTCCTCACCCAAGCCATGGCATTTTCAGTGGCCTCAGACACATGTGACAGCTGGGCATTGAATACGGCAGGCTGAAGAAGAATTCATGCATGTGAATTATGGTGCAGGTGAAGAATTTTGGAAGCAACGTGGTCTGCCACAAGAACACACAAAACTGTGATGGAAGGTGTCGAGCCAGAATGTTCCCTCGATTTGAGGACAGCAAGACTTCATCTCACAAACTTTGCACATACTGCCCGGAAAGACCAACCTCTAGAACAGGACGTCTTGTTTGGGAAAGTGGGTGGGAAGCCAAACAGAGATAGACTCTCATTGGATGGATTAACAGAGTAGCTTTACAGTGAGCTCAACCATAACAGTTTTGAGGACAGCCCAGGAATAGGCAGCGTACAGTTCTGTTACACATAGGGATGTGCTGAGTCAGAGCTGCCTGTTACTGATCTGATCAAGGTCCATCATTTGGTACCTGCAGAGACTGAGGTCTACTGATTGCCCTGTGGTCACACAGGACATAGACATCCAGACTCCTGACTCCTAGGATAAAGAAAAGACCTTTATAATGACTTTCAGCACATCCTCTAGAACCCACATGCACATTGAAACTTTTACAGAACATCCCTCTGTTTAAGGAGAAGTGCTTTCAGGCGTTTTAATGCAGGGAAGTAACCGAGAGTTCACCATTGCCTAACCGGTAGCAACATTTATTTGTCGAAAGGTATGATAGCAGCAGGAAGATGAGTTTCAAGATATTTTCAAATTTCCGATAATGGATCCCCCATTACTTTATTTCAGCAACCATGAGCCAGGGTCAGTGCAAGGTGCTAGCATGGCCGAGATGAGGAGGACAGAACCTGGTGGGAAAGACAGAGCAGGAATCTGCGAAAGATGTCAGAAACAGATGAGCCACGAAGGCAGGAAGTCAAGGAGCGATAGGCAGTGGCTCCTTCCGGTGTGTCCTTATCCCTGGAGCATCCCGTTCTCTATGGAAACACAAAAGGAAGAGGGATTATTTCTGCAGAAAGAGGAAGACAAGCCATGTTCAGAGAAGCTTTCTCAGCAGTGGTGCGACTCCAAATAGCTTTTCAAAGAGCAGTCGAATTGGGGCAAATGGAGAGCAGAATGGGCATGGTGAAAGGAGGTTCTCATGCATTGGAAGGCTAAGAGACATGTGTAGCCCCCTCTCTCACTCAAATGCTGACTGTGGACCAAACAGAGTGGTGTTCCTTTCTCAAGACTCTGTAACACCGTTTGCCAGCAAAGCTGTGTGAAAACCATACAAACCTATGGTTTCATGCACAGACACCCCAGGAGTCGTGCGGTGCATAGCCGCATGACTAGCGAGACCCCTGGGTCTGTGAAATGGGAGCGAATCCGTCTAGAAGTTCAACTAGGCTGCATCGTGAGGAAGGCTCTAATACAGCCTACACTTCTGCATAGAGTGGGCTCTGGCCCGCTGAGCGAAGCCCTCCCTGCAGACGCGCGCTCATCATGTGAGCAATCCTGCTTCTCTCTCGGGTCCCAGCATTAGGACCGTGGAGGGGAGACCCTATTTCTCAAGGGCAGCCACGGCTCCTTTGCTTCCCATCTGGACCCGACAGCTTTTCCAAAACCCTCCGGGCTTGTTCACACATTGCAAAAACACTTCTCTTATTGATCAACAGCTCAAAGGAACGGTCTTATAAAATAGGCGTTTTCCTTTTGTCTCTGATAGGCCCTGCAGCATCATCATGCTGTTCACGAAATTTCCTACATTGCAAAGGACATCACAGACCACCGGGCCTTTGGATACGTTTGTGGGAAGGAAGGGAATCACAGATTCGTGGCGATAAAAACGGCCCAGGCGGTAAGTACTTCCACCCAAGGCCATTGTCTCCTCGTTTTCCCATGGGGAGAGCATTGCAGGTCCCTTGGTCTTGGAAGGCCCACCCTTGTACGATGAGCTAGAGAGGCATCCTCCCTAGAATCGGATGCTCAGCTTCCCATCTCAAAACCAGGACAAGCTTGGAGCAAGACACTTCATCCATTCCCATCCGGTCGGTTTGTTTGTTTGTTTGTTTCCAGTGGGTATTTCCTAATGACTAATTACTGTCCTTTCTGATTAAACTGGAGGGAGGCTCAGTGTACAAACAAGTTTCCTTGCTCTCATAGCCTCATTTAAAGAGGAAATATGAGAAAACAAAGAGCTGTTTTGCCATCAGGCCTACCCTAATTTCATTGTATGTGAAATTACTAATAAATAAAAGCAATGCCTTTTATGCTTATGATTACTATGAATTTGCAAATATAATTAGTTGAAGAAGTGAACTGTAGCCTAGATACAATTTGTTAAACCAATATAAACAAGGTAGAATTAATTAAGGAGGGAAGGTTTCAAGGTAATAGGAAAAAGAAGGACTGTAGGATGCAGCAAAAGTTGGTGGGCCTGGCCCAGTCATTTTCACTGAATGAACTTACCCAAACCTTGTACTGCAGGCCGAACCTGTTATTCTGGACTTGCGAGATCTCTTTCAACTCATTTATGAATTGAAGCAAAGAGAAGAATTGGAAAAAAAGGCACAGAAGGATAAGCAGTGTGAACAAGCTGTGTACCAGGTATACGTGTGAACTGGTCCTACAGCCAGAGAAGATGTGGGCTTATAAGAAACAGATGTGAAAACTGCCAGTCAGGAGCTCTCCTCCCTCTGCCAAGAAGAAATCCCAAAGACGAAAGGGTCCCACGTAAATGTCAAGCACCCAGAGCAAGCCTTTAGAGCTAGAAAGCACCCCTTATGCCCTGAGCTTCCCAATCCTTCAGAGAAAGTGCAGTCTTTCATCCAGAGCAAGTTTTCAGGGAAAGAGGGCCAAGAAACACAATTGCTTTGGCTGTGGTTAGGGTGGGATGGGGGCATGGGGCGTGGGAGGAGTTGGGGGTTTGGGGGGCGGGTGATGTTAAAGGGACAGGGGAGGGCTATATGAGTTTTTGCTTTTTCTGTGTCTTTTTCTCCCTTAATGACCCACCAGCCAGTCCCCACAGAGCTGCTTTCTGTGCTGCCCTGTGATTTCTGAATACGGTCTCCCCTCTCCCCCTTTGTGTCCTCTGCCCTTCACTCTCCTGCCTGTCGCTCTGTCGTAGACAATTTTGGAAGAGGATGTTGAAGACCCTGTGTACCAGGTAATTCGGAACCACAGTCGACTTTTCAGTTCAGGATGGGCTAGGCCTGAGGTTCAGACCGTGTGCCAGACCCCTGAAGCGTCCCCTGGCTGCAGAGCCTGCATGGGGGTCTGGATTATGTGTGAGGGGGAGACCCATCTGCCAGCCCCTCCAGGAACAAATTTCCATAAAAACAGAGCAGACATTTGGCCTGCACCAGGAAAGTGGGATTTGCCTCTCCCATCATGCCCCTGCTTCAGCCCCGTCCACAATCTGTAAAAGTTTAAGCCCAGAGCCGAAGGCTTTCAAGAGCCTATTGAATATTCTGAACTCATTAGCGAGAGAATGAGTAATGAGGAGGCTTCTCTGCATTCAGGGATGAGATGAGGGCTGACATTTTGGCGGCAGTTTAACGCAAACCCAGAGGAAGGTCTGTGTGTAAGCTGTAGAAGGGCAGTGAGGAGAAGGCTCTGGTCCCCGATTAGCCAGACTGACCCTGGGATGGTTGTGAGGAGCGAAAGGAGGAACCCAGAGCCCCCTGACCAGCTGGAGCGTCCTCTCAAGTCTTCTCCAAGGACTGTGGCCGCTGGAGAAATGCGGGACAGAGAGAGCAGAAACTCCTCTTTCGTTGTGCTTACAGAAAAGGGAGCCCAAAGATTGACATAAAGGAAATTCTGAACCTACAACTCAGAGGCGCACGTATCATTCTGTGTCCACCGTATGTGTGCTATATGCATTGATCTACATTGAGGTGGATGTCTCCGTCCCTGCAGAAAGCTGTGACTATGAGGCCAAGAGTAAGCTAGTGTGGGGAGCCTGAAGCTGACAAAGTCTCTAGTGCATATGGCACAGTAAAGTCAAAGGACCCAAAAAGGACCTTAGGGAAGGTCCTTCTTCCTTGGGGATCCTGGCAGGCAAGGGTGGCCTTTAGAATAAGAGCTCAGGCCCGGACTAACTGGCTCACGAAGACTCTAAGAATCTTGTCCTTTTTTGAACTAGCCTGTGATTTTCCAGATTTAAAATGTAAAAGGAAGTGATATTTATAGGGTAAGGGGGTTAGGGGCGGGGGGCGGGGGTGTGTGCGATGTCTTTGAGGGTCTTCTGAACATTTGAGGGTTTCCTCCAGACTTTGGGTCTTAAGTTCAAAGGAGACAAAATCTGTCACCCAGGTTTCCTGGGGGCCCCAAGCATTCCTGAGAGAGTCCCTTCTGAGCGTGAGGAGCTAGCCCACTCAGACCTTGCTGAGGTCAAGTGCTATTGACAGGGGAGGGTCTCTTCACAGAGACCTGCTGGGCCCTGTGATCCCACTGAAGGGCTGATCTTCAGGCCTTTGGGGCTTTTCTTTAAAGAAAACTGCACATCTTGCTCACTGTGATTTAGCTCATGAATTCCAAATGCCTGTTTTCCTCTTTCTTTTTCTCACCTCTGACCTGTCCTCTCGGGCTGCTCCTGTTATAGTACATTGTGTTTGAGGCTGGACACGAGCCAATCCGTGATCCCGAAACGGAAGAAAACATTTATCAGGTATAGAATTGTTTGCCTTTCTTAACCGCTATATCACTACCAGCAAATGCATCGCAGCGTCTTAAGAATTAAGGGGTCGCACTTTCAGGGGCCTACCTAGCTAGCTCAGTCATTCCGGGATTGCATGAACTGGCTGCTCCTCTCCTGACAATTTGCCAGGTTTCTGTTTTGTTTTGTTTTGTTTTTATTATTGTGGTGGTTTTAATTTGCTTGGATTTTTCATGCCTCGTTGTTGAAAGGTTTAGTGGTCAGTTGGGAGCAGTGTTTTAATTTTTAATGGGTCATAATTATGTTAAGAAGACACGAAGATCTAACATTCTGTGATGGGCTTCCGAGTCCATGAGCTTTTCATTCTGCCTCTCCACGGACTCAGTGGCGCTCTCTTGTCTTTTGCTGATACGTTAGCATACGTAAAGTCATGTGTTACAGGGTTGTTGTCCTTAAAAAACCAGGTTCCTCATGTCTCAAAACCATTTGCGCATCAAATTTCTTTAAAAAGTCAACCCTGCTATTGAAAATAAAGTGCACATTCAAATATGCTATTTGAAAACAACTTTGGAAATGATAACCAAATAAATGTTCAAAGACAGAATACTGGATGTTTCATCCATTCCCTTTTATAAATTAATGTTTTCCATCATTTACGATGTGCAGAACACATTTTTTGAAAAAGGTTTTATTGTGAATTGGGGTGAAGGTTTACAAAGCTAATCTGTTTTCCATTCTGTAATTTATCCGCATCCTTTTTCCTGTCATTGATTGCACTTTTAAACATCAGTTACCCCTTTTCACCCCTGTTTCACCTTGTTTCCTAACCTTCCTACTTGCTGAATTTTGTCCCCGGGCAAATCCTGCTCCTTGATCTTAAATGCTTGATTATGCCAAGGAGCGCAGCCCTCCTAGTGTGATGGTTCACCTCAGAGGCCTGCCCTCCGCTTGACTGGAAATTAAACCCACAGGGAAATTCAGGACCCAGCCCAAAGAGGCATGGGCTTGAGGGTTCTACTAGAAAGCCCCGCCTTTAAAAATTTATTTTCAATTTTGTTCCACATTTCTCTTACTCTCTAACCAGGACTTTCTAATCTGATACCTTTCAGAGTGAGAAACAAAACTCATTTGATTCTTACAAAACTTCTGTAACCAAGGTATTTTCATCCCATTTGTACGTAGACACAGAGGCTCGGAGAAACTGTGTAGCTTCCTTGAGATTGTACAACTGAGAGGCAGGATTCGAGCCAGGAGTGCATCTGAGGACAGAGCCTAAGCTCTTCCCATCCTGCATTTCCCTCTGACCGTTGAGTCGTAGCAGCACAGCAGTATGTCCAAGAACGAGAGAGGCCTCTGTTTTTTCACTAACTGGAATTTCAATCTCGGGTTAAAATGCAAACATTATAGAAAAAAGGGGAAAAATAATATGCAATGTTAATGTTTTAATTCAGGTCATTGTGCAAGGACTCCTAGTCTCAGTGCTTGGAGTACTAAGTCCACACACTGCCATTGAGTCATTGCCAAACCGTGGTGACTCCGGGTGTCACTGTCAGACTGTGCTCCTGGGATTTTCCAGGCACTTCCCGGCATAGTGCTTATCCCCACGTTCAGCAGTTCAAAACCACCCGTCCAATTCTCAGGAGAAAAAACAGGCTTTCTACTCCCATGAAGAGTTACAGTATTGAAAACGCACAGGGCCAACTCTCCCTGTGCTGTAGGATCTCTGTGAGTTGGCATGGACTTGGTGGCAGTGAGTTTGGTTTGGGTTGGGTTGGGTTTTCTGGATGGACTGGAACTCCCAACCTCTTGGTTGGCAGCCAAGTGCACTGACAGTTTGTGTGCACCCCACAAGGGCTTCACTTGTAGGTAACGATTGTGAAATTAGAAGAGAATATCTTTTCAATTCTTTATCAAATGTATAAGACACTTAGATGACCAAAGCACAGTTTCAGTTCTCCCAACAACTTGAGTGGTAACCAGCATTGTGAGGTATGACTGGAACTGCCCCCGACATCCACCTGGAGTCTAATCAAGCTTAAGGTTCTGCCTGGGAGCTTGGCTTAAAGTCATCACTTTCAAAGCTTCCGTTATAGAAATGTGTCTTCAATGTCAGATTCTAAAGGATACACCTGCAGTGTCTGGTGAGAGACCAAAGCCTTCCTGCGAAGAGAGACCACTTTGGAAAATAGAATTGGGCTTTTTGGCTCTAAGAAGCTTCTGAATCCAGATCGAAGCTGCAATTGGCAGGGCTCCCCTGTGTGGCCCTTGGAGGACGGTGTGGGAGGACGGTGTGGCGGGGACAGCCGAAGGTCCTGGGAAGAGCAGCTTTCGGAGCTGGCCTCTCGGTCCAGTTCTCTCACCAGCTCCTCGTGGCTGCGCAGTAGCGGGCAAGGCATCTGCCCTTTCTGAGACTCCGATTCCCCAGATAGAAACTTGAGGAACCGTTTCTCCCGGATGGCCATGCTCCTGTGAAAATGAAAAAGCCATGTGCTGGTGCCCTGAGCCTGGCTGCACAATGGGACACCCTCTTGGGTGACAGAAGGTGCAATCTGGGCGTGTGGATTTGAGATCTTCGTACAAGGGCCTGCTCAGCCAGTCAAACCGTATCCTTTCACTTCATGGTGCTTGAATTATTAAAAGTTGCCTATATGCGCAGTATCAGAATATAAGGTACAACCTGACAGAGCCTTCACTTGAGAGGCAGGGAGACAATAAGAAGTCAGCCTATGAAGATGACTTCCCCTCTCAGGGCCCCTGTTTATCTGTCCCAAGGGCCCCCCGGGAAGACTACAGGGTCCCTCAAGCAACGCTTTCTTCTACTCGTGGCAACTAGCAGGTCACCTAGAACGCTGGTTCTTCAGAGACAGATGTTGGGTTGCTCTGTCTACCAGGCAATTCTGCCTCTCTCCCTCTCGCTGTGTGTGTGTGTGTGTGTGTGTGTGTTGCTAACATTTATCCTGTCTGATTGTGAGTAGAGGTTTGCAGGCTTCTCATCTTTCCAGCCACCCTAGGTGCTTTGCGTCTTTATTCCCACCCTATAGACAGAGAAAGTGATGCTCCTGAGAAAGCATCTTGCCTAGGGTCTACCCCTTAGCCAGAGGTAGAACTCCCCCTCCTGGCCAGGTTTCTATGACTCAGAAACCTGCACACCTACCTGCACATCAGTCAATACCTGACTCAGATTATTGTCCTAGGCTGTGGTCAGCGTAGGCTTCCCGGATTTGGAGCTTTGCAATTTGCTGCCAGCCATCAGGTCACTATCTAAAAATCACACTTGTCTTTACAGCTCTGACCCCCTGCTCTCCTGCTTGTTCCTCATTAGCAGCAAGTTGCCATTGAGGGAATGAATATTTTATCACCCTCTGTTCAAAAGGCCTCTGGTCATTCTTCTCTCCCATTTAAGCCTTTCCACTGGGGCACAATTTGCTTAACAAGAGATAAGCTCTTTGGCCCACAGGTAAGGCTGGGCTTTTAAGCGGCTGCCTTAGGAGCTCATGTGGCTTCTTTTTTTTTTTTTTTTTAAGGCTTCTACGTGCCCCGTACATACTCCTTCCCTGTGAAGTGTAGTCCCCAGGATGGAACGCCTCTGGTTTACTCTCCTCTGGTTTGTGGAGTTAGGCAGGTCATCCAGGAGACACATCCTTGATCTGTTTCAGTGACCTTGGACACATAGCCTTTGAGTTGCAATCCCAGGGCTTATAAAATGAGGGTGCTCTACCATGAGACATGACTGCAGGTATGAAGTGGTCAGAATCGCACTTGGGACAAAGTTCAAAAGGGTTGGGAAGAATGGAAATTGGAAACACAGGGCAGGGAGGACCTGGGACAGATGATGAGATTGCAATCCATGCCATGAAACACACTGCCCGTGAATTGTTGGGAGGTAAGCTGATATTCTCTGTTCACCCAATTCACAATAAAAAGTTAAAGCCATAATTATCGCACATGGTATATACCAGGTTCTGCGTCAAATGCTCGGTCCCTTTCCTTCCTAATGTCATCAGTACCAGACGCTATGTAAGATGTTGTACAAAGATGCATTGCACCAAGTAAAACACAGCACCATGCATCTTGTCAGAGAGCCTAGCAGGAGGCTGCCACCTCTCTAAACTCAAGCCCTTATAACGCCAGAAAATGGAAAGAGACCCCCTGAGTAACTGGCACCTCTCTGATGAAGATCAGTCATCTCATTTTCCAAGCTATCATCATCATCATCATAATTGCCTTTCACTCTGAGTGCTCAGAAAAAGTTATCTATTAAAAGACAAACAAACAATGCAGAGCCTCACAGTACCAAGCATTTTCCTATTGCTTAATGTTGATCCCGCTGATCATAAATTGAGACAGGAAAAACATCTATGATGATTATAATTTTAAACATGAGAAAATCAAGTTCCCCCATTTTGTGGGCTGTCCCCAGTCAGGGTCGCTGCTTCTAAACCCAGTGTTGCTTCTCAGGCTTCCTAGGTAAGCAGGATCTCAGCTGGCCAAGTGGTCATTGTTCAGATTCAGTCCTTCCAAAAGCCCCCTTAATCCATGCTTAAGATGTATCAAGTGTTTGGGTTTTAAAATGGTAAGTCTCTAGTCCCAGGCCAGAGCCCCTGGGTGGTACAAGTAGTTAAATGCTCAGCTACTAGCTGATAGATTGGGAGTTCGAACCCAGCCAGAGGAGGCTCAGAAGTCAGGCCTGGCAATCTGCTACCAAACATCCCCAGCCTGAAAGCTCAATGGAGCAGGTCTGCTGTGTGCACCGGGCACCATGACTTGTGGCTCAAGGGCAGCTAATGACAAAGATCCCGTGCTGCTCAACACGCTGCCTCTCTACATTAGTTCCCATAATTAATATGCTAAAAATGTATATTCTCTATATGTGGGGTATAATTGGTAACTTAATTTTACATAATTAACCTAATTATTCAAAAAGTCACTTATCTGTGGAACCCATAACACCTGACAAGTATAAGGAGATATAATGGTCGTGACATGGTCCCCACCCTCAAGGAATATATAGGCAATGCCCTGGATCAGAGGCGGGGGACATTTTTACTGTCAAGGGCCGTTTGGATATTTAGAACATCATTCACAGGCCCTAGAAAGGATCCACTTAAAATCAGCCTGTTATCGTTGGTCAGATATATAAATTACCTCACCCTCAATGTGATGGCTGGAAGGGCTTCCCTTTGGTCAGGCGTGTGATGTTAGATCACCAGTGTTGATGCATTCATGGGCCTTACACTCCCGCAGGACAAGATTCCCGCCCCCCTGCCCCCTGCCTTCCATGCTCTGGCAATGAGATGAAGAAACAGAGGTTCAGAGAAGAAAATGAACCTCGAGGTTCACACAACCTGAGGCAAAGCCAAGGTGGGGCATCAGACCTCTATGCTGCTACCTGCTGGAGACTCGCTCACTCGAAGCCTTGTGTCCCCCTGAGCTGGCTGGTAAATGAACGCACCAGGGGACCAAGAGGGACCCCTCTTTGTCTGCGTCCTTTAGTGGTCCTGCCAGTGTGGCCCACAGCATGCAGGGGATAAGTGGCTGGTGCTAAATAACTAATAGGCACAGAGCAAATCTCCTCTGTTTGCCGGAAGCTATGCCTCCATATTTCAAAGAGCAGTAGGGCCACCCATGGTGACACGGTGGACAGGTCTCAGGAGAGCTTCCACCCTGAGACAGGAGAGGAAGAAAGGGTTGGTGATCGACTCTTTCAAAGTAGTCCATACACAGCCTCCGGATCCTAGCAGAATGTCGCCCAGTGGATGCTGGGAAAGAAGCCCCCGGGTTGGAAGGCCCTCAGAATACACAGTGAACTCCAGCTTACCAGCCATCACGAAGATGGTGCAGGACCAGATGGTGATGGTGCCAGCTCACCAGCAACGAACGATAGGAACTCAGCCGAGCAAGTATGATAATAAAATATCTCCCCTGCCCTCCGCAAGCTTCCGGAGCAGAAGGACTTGTCAACAGACAGACAGCTAGTGAGCCGACAGTTCCCATGTGGTCTGCTAATGCCATTCATAAGAGAAAGCACATTTTGCTCTCTGCTTCCATGGGCTCAAGTAGTAGGGTCGTGGGCAATGTGTTGGACTGCTAACCACAAAGGCAACAGTTGGAAACCACTGGCAGCTCCGAGGAATAAAGCTGAGGCTCTCTACTCCCATAGAGTTCGTCTCAGAAACCTACAGAGACTGAATTCTACCCATAGGTCACGCTGAGTCAGAATGAACTCAGCGGCAAGGAGTTGTTTGGTGCACAGTGGCCTCAGTACCTGTCCACCACTCCCAACGAGACAGGGAGCTGTGCTCCATCCGGGGCCTTCTCCATCTGGTCCCAGGAAAGCACAGCACAGGACACAGGATGAGCCCTCAGGAAAACAAGCCCGAGTTTACAGGAACACACCAGGAAGGCTCCACGCCAGGCCTAGAGACCAGCCCAGGCTTCCAGAAGATGTCCTGACTGAGATAAGTCTTGAAGGACAAACAGGCAGATTGATACTCACCCATGGGATAGCCAAGTGCAAAGCTTTTTCAATTATGCACCGTTTGGGCTGATCCATCTCACTGCTTCCCCTCTATTTGCAGGGATAATTGAGAGTCTGCCGCGGTTCAACTGTGCTGAGTGCCCGTAGTGAGCAGTGAATTAGGGGGAACAGAACGCTGTTCATTTTGCTCAGGAAAGGGGGAGCTCGTGAAAACAAAAGTGAGAGCTGGTAATTTATCGGCCCTCATTAGCAAGGATTCGGCAGGCGTTCTTAGAGAATTCCTTTTAGATAGAGCCCGGTTATCAGAGCAAAGAGATTGCCTTCTCCCGTGGTGGCTCCCTGCGCCCCGGGTTGCTGATAAGAGCAATTCGGCAAATGCATCATCCAAACCCAGCTCTGCTCACTCATGGCTCCATTGTCTGCCAGAAGATGCAGGAGCTTCTGGGAATACAGACTGTGAGGTCAGAGGACGAGAGGAACTCAGACCAAGGGTGGGAGCCTGCGAGTGCTGCCAAGAGATCCCTGACTGTCTGGTCTAGCCAGCCTTGAAACGGCAAGCTCCTGGGGCCTGGGGTTCCTGGCTCCCCTGCTCACTGACCCCTCTCTCATCTTTGTTAATGTTCTCCACCATATGGGGACAGCTACCCCTAGCCAACTGCTGTTGAGTCCATTGCAATGCATAGCACCCCAAGTCTGTCAGAACAGAGCTGTGCCCCATAGGGCTGCCAGTGGAAGAAGAAATCCAGACATTTCTGAGGTTCCTCTCAGTGGTTTCGAACCTTCAACCTTCTGGTTAGTAGCTGAGCGTGTTAACTGTGCTACCTAGGAACTCGAGGGCAATTCTAGTCTCAGCCTAACAGAGTCGTCTAAGGGGTATAGGAGAAGATCCTTAAAACATAAGTGTTTACAACAGTGCCTGGCACCAAAGTGCCTGGCCCAGGTGAGCTCATCCTGAATGACGTGTGGCAGTTAGGAAGAGCGGGGTTTGAACCCTCTCATTTAATAGCTGTGGAGCTTTGCACCTCCTTCCCTGACGTCTCTGAGATAACGTTCTACCATTTGCAATGGAGATTATATTTTCAATTATTTATAGGGTTACTGTGAAGATCCTGTTTTGATTATGGGAGAATGAAAAAGATGAAGAAACTCAAGGAATAAATGTATATATATATTTATTTATATAATTTTTTTTTAATAAGAGTATAGTTAGCAGGTCCAACCAAGCCTACCAAATTCTTTCATTTTTTCCTTTTCTTCACTCTTTCTCATAATCTTCTTGGGTCTGTTTATCCAGCAGACATATATATACTGAGCGCCTGTTGGGTGTTCGGCACAAATCAAGGCGTCAGAATAGTGTGATGAATAAGAAATGATGCCTGCTCTTAAGGAACTCCCAGGCTGATGGAAAGACAGATACATTATCAGACAGTGAAACCACCATGGCTGGCTGATCCCTGTTAGGGAGATGTGAGCTCAGGTGTGGCAGGAGCAGCTAATGATTGCTTCCAGTCTAGAGTGCTTCCTGCAAAGCCCTGGATGGACACACCAAGAAAGTACTCAGTCTGTTGCTATTATCATAATATATGTTAATGTATGTATTTGTAGAATGTATCAATGGCAAATGTAATTACCATTCTGGTCCTTCCTTTGGTGCTTAATTGTTTTTCATTCTTTTCATATCCATAACAGTGAACTTTGCCGGAGCTAGGGGACCTGCTTAGGGTATTTCAGCCAGCAAGTGGCCCAGCTAAGATCGGATGGATGAGCAGGGGAGGGAGGGCGATGCAGGTAAAGGTTAGAAGCAAAGTGAAGCTCATCGGGATGCTAATCTGTTGCCATTCACCAGCCCCCTGCCCCCCTGGGTTTTATTTTTATCTCTGGTGAAATTAGGATTTTTTTGTTAACCCGCAACATGCCCCCTGCATCTCTCTGGGCTCTGGGACTCTGTGAGGGTCCCAGGAACACAGTCTTGCCCTGTCTGTTCAGTGAGGAGCATGCTCTCTCCTGGTCCACTTTTCCTCACACACTGAGCCCAGCTGTCTGGCACTTGCAACTGTTAGAGCAGCTCCCTCGGCCTCCAGGGCTGCCTCGGGGCCCTTCGTCGGCCCAGACACTGTGGCCAGCCTGGAGGGAAAGTCTGTTTCCTCTGAGGGCTTAGCAGAATTTTGACTATTTTACCTTTTTCCACAGGTTCCCACCAGCCAAAAGAAGGAAGGTGTTTATGATGTGCCAAAAAGTCAACCAGTAAGTGTAAGTACACCTCCTCTCAGCGTGGGGGCTGCTGCGAGGGTTGCAACCCACGTGGCTCTGGCTCTAGGCTAGGGACTCCTCAGGGAGCCAGCAGGCAGCAAAGGAAGGCTGGCAGTCATGCAGACCTCTAGGGGTGAGCATATCAAGGTCTCGGGTGTCCCAGGGGCAGCAGGAAGCACGCCCCCAGGCAACCTGAGCATACCCTTGTTGAACGGATGCGTGGCCTCCTAGAACCCAGTGGCACAGCCTCTTAGCCACACTCAATTCATCTTTTGCCGCAACCCTGCCCCAGCACAGGCTCAGGGTCGGAAGGACTTCTAAAAGTCTGTGGGTAAGTCGATCATGGGATGTGGCCCATATACTTTCTGAAGCTCTCTTTTGCTGGGGACTTGCCGCCCCCCACCCCCCACCCCCCCGGAAGTCTTGTAGAGCACATGGCTGAGAAGAAAGCATGAGAGAGAGGGGCTTCTCATCCACGTGTCTCTGCTCTTCGTCCCCGCGGTTCCTGACTCCACATGGATAAAGATGTAGACCAGGGAGACCCTGGGCTGGGGGGTGACGTCTCCACGGTCCAGTGAGGGACAGTGTCTTGATAACGAGACGAGAGCTGCCCATCTACTGTGAAGGGGGCTGAGAAGAGAACAACCAAGAAGGACTAATGGGGCCTTCGGGGTATCAAAGGCCCCAAAAGCCAATGGGATAAATAGTATGGAAAATCCCTGCTTAGTCAGCATGCGGGGGGCCCCCCACCCCACCTGAGGCTTAGTGCACTGAGGGCAACAAAGATCACTTGGGGACCTCCAGTGCTGGTGGGACCCAGGGGGTCCGAGACAGAAAGGACAGTCGCCGGCTCTGTGACGTTCCCCCAAGTCAGTTTCTCCGTACAGTTCACCCAGTGCTGGAGAGCCAGTGGGGGCTGCTACATCAGGGGACGTGGGACGTTGCAGCAGCACATGTACAAAGAATCAGGGCCGTTGGTCTCTTGATTGCATTCAGTTCCACAATGTATGGAAAGAGTATGGGCGTTGAAGTCAAGCCCACCCTCCCAGAGCTGTCGTGAGGCTCTGGTAGTTCTGCCAGGAACATTGTTAGCCATTCTGGATTCCATCCTCTCAGGAGGATACAGACAGGCCGGCATGTTTTAAAGGAGCCGTAATGGCACTGTGGGTTAAGCATCGGGCTGCTAACCAAAAGGCTGGCAGTTAAAACCCACCACTCACTCCTTGGGAGAGAGTTGAAGCCTGCTGGGTCCATTAAGATTTACACTCTCAGAAACCCTTCCTATCAGGTTGCTATGAGTCGGGATGGAGTCGAGGGCAATGTGTATGTTCACTGGTTCGTTTGTCGGTGGGGGTGGAGGTGTTACATGGTTTAAGTTGGGGGCTGTACTGGTTCCACCTCAGCCAGCCCATGGAACCCCAACACTGGCTCACAGTGAACTAGAACAGCGCCGGGGTGGGATGGGCTGGCGCCCAGACTGTGAGCTCTCCATCACTGGAGCCGGGCCAGCAGAGAGCAGAGAGCCGCTGTCAGAAACCCTCATCTGGAGGATTCAAACATTTAATGGGTAGACAGGCAAGGTGAGCTCTCGACGTCCCTCCCAACCTGAGTCTCGATTCTCTAGCTGGGTTGTCCTCCTGCTCCATTGGCTCCCTCCACTGACCTCTGCTTCCCTTCTCCCTAGTGAGAACCTTGTCTTGATAAATGCCCAGTTCTCTAATCCACTTCCTGTGTTTTGAAGCCACCATTATCCCCTAAATACCGGCTCCCAACCCCAGGGCTTATTAGTGCTGGTGAAGAGGCATATTTAGATGTGTGCCCGCTTCACACACCAGTAGAGAACCGGCTGTGGGAACCTGGGGGAGGAAAAAGGCGTTTTTCTCCCTGGGCCTCTACATTTAATCATGCCCCTTTGTCACCGAGACACTGGCCTGCTTTCTGTGTTTCAATTTGGTGTGGGCCCCCTTTACACCGCTCCCTCCAATTCAATTTGTGCCAAAATTGCCTCCTTTGCCCCTAACAAGTTTGGAGACGTGAGGAAACATGCTCCGTTTGCTGCCTTGCTTTTGTGAATTTATTAAAGCAGCCTGGCCACACCATCTCCATGCTTACTAGCACCTTAAAACACACACCATACACACACACCAGCACTCACGGCCCAGCCTCACATTACACACACACACA
Source organism: Echinops telfairi (assembly GCF_000313985.2). Taxonomy (NCBI): domain Eukaryota; kingdom Metazoa; phylum Chordata; class Mammalia; order Afrosoricida; family Tenrecidae; genus Echinops; species Echinops telfairi. The sequence goes on from NW_022104341.1 coordinate 69,930,984, forward strand.
CACACCAGCACTCACACACACACACCAGCAC
>NW_022104341.1:69931456-69955886 GCF_000313985.2 Echinops telfairi
ACTCCCGGCCCAGCCTCATGACCTGCTGTGGTCCAGCCTTACACACACACACACACACACACACACACCAGCACTCCCTGCCCAGCCTCACGACCTGCTGTGGTCCAGCCTTCCTCAGCTCAGCCCCAGCATCCCCCATTTCTCCAGCGCCCACTCACAGCAGCCCAGCCCAGCCCAACTCCAAGCTTTGGTTCTCCGGGCAGACAGTATGGATGTCTGCTCCAAACGGTGTCCACAAATCAGGCCTGCCTTGGTGCCCGCCTGTGGTGGCTATCCCCCCATGAGGTATAGCACTCACCACACACTCTCAGAATTATTTTCTCCCTTTTGCTCGCTGAACTTCCTGAGGTCCTGGTGTTACCCACACCCTGGTAAGTGGGTAAGTGAAAGCCAGGTACAGTGCAGTGCTCTAGGAATATTTAATACAAAGAGCCCTGGTGATGCTGTTGGATACACGCGGGAGGACTAACTGCAAGGATAGTGGTTCAAATCCACCAGCCACCCTGAGGGAGAAAGAGGAGGCTTCCAGCTCCACCAAAGATCTACCAAGCCTCTGAAACCCTCTCTAGGGTCGCTCTGAGTTGGAATTGGCTCCAGGACAGTGGGCTTTTGTTTTGTTTGTTTGTTTGTTTATCAGCAACCCTACGCTTTAGAAAGAGTTAAGAAACCACGTCCATTCTTGTAATAAGATTTCCCAGATTTTCAAACTCCAAAATATCCGTGAACTCAGTGCATTAGAAGTTTTACTTAGAGCGCTCCGACATTACCTGAGCGGTTTGCAGTGGTTCCCAGAGCCCGAGTACCATCTGTTGGTGACAGCATCTCCAAGAGGCGCCCTCCGCTTTTCTAGATGCCGAAGGGAGGCTCTGTGTCCAAAGTGCACGCTCCAGTGTAGAGACGCCTCTCCTTCTGACCTGAGCCTCCCCACTTTTAGCAGAGATTATCTTGATGCCCCCCTGCCCTGCTGCAGCTCAGTGTGCTCCTCTGTGAAATTAGCTACTCTAACTCACAGGCAAGCTGGTCTCTCGAGATGTGAGACCCTCCAGCTGTTGTGCTGTGATATAGAGGGGCTTTCAACCCCTCAGCACCATGGGTGGCAGAGCAGAATTGCTCCATACCGGTTTCGGGGCTGTAGCATTTATAGGGCTCGAATACCAGGTCCATCTCCTACAGAGCAGCTGGCTGATTTGAACCATCCTGTTAGCAGCCCCAAACCAAACCTCCCGCCTTCGGGTTGTTTCTGGCTTATGGGAAGTGGCCCTGCAACTCAGAGTAGAGCTGTCCCTTTGGGGTTCAGAGGCTGTAATGCTTTATGGCAACAGAAGCCCTCGTCTTGCTCACACAGAGCAGCTGGTGGTTTTGAACCGCTGACGTTGTGGTTAGCAGCCCAACTCATAACCACTGTGCCACCAGGGCTCCTTAACAGTATATTAAATACCCTCACCCTACCTCGCACTGGGAGTTTCCTGTCCTCCTGGATCCCCACTGTGGGCGAGCCTCTCCAGGGGATGCACCATCCCCAGGGAACCCTGTGCTTTCAAAGTGGTTGCTGCTGCCACTCCCATTGCTCCTGCTCAGTAACTGAAAAAGAACAACAAAGGAGTTGTCCTTGAGTCAGGTCCCACGTACGGCAACCCCATGAAGGTCAGAGTAGAACTGTGCACCAAATACACCAGTGTCTCTGAAGCATTAAGTCCCACATGAGGTGCATGAGCAAGATTCATCCGTGAAGAAGGGAGGAGCCTGCATCTTGGAGCCAACAGCCAAGAACGTGGGCATCAAAGACGGTGTGGCCCACTAAATTGGGATGAAGGGAACCATCCAAAGGCCACGGATTCATAAGATCCTGGGATGTGCCCAAGTGCCACTGACTTGTCTCTGGCCCAGCACAGCCCAGTGCGTGTCTGAAACCCCCTCTCATCATCTTTATGAGGTGGTTTTTCCGACGTGCAAGAAGTTTCACTGAACGTGTGGGAAATGGGATTTTCCCATGAACTTTTTCGGTCCCCCTTGCAAATCGCCAGACCTTTCTTCCAATGCACCTCTGTGGAGACTCACTCTGCCAGCCTGTCTGGTTAACAGCTGAGCACATTCAGCATCGGTACCACCCAGGGATGCGGTGATCTTAAATATTTACTGCACAAAGATCGTTGGTGTCAGGGCCTTGAAAAGCCAATGGTAGCATCAATGTGTGCTCGCATGACCCGCGACGTGGTAGCAGAGACAGCGAGGGAAAGGGGGGATGTAAATGGAGGGAGACCCAGCAGGATGAGCATGATTCAGATGGGCCATGGCAAACCTGGCAGCACCTTCTAGGGCAGATGACTGGGATTTTTCGGGATGCAGCGTCTATACTGACTCTGCAGTAGTACTCCGAGCTGATGAATGTCACATCCATTTCCATCTCCAGGAAGAGTGACCCATAGCCTTCATTTCTGCCAGCCATCCATGCTGGCCGTGTGCTTCGATCGATAGCCTGGCCGCTAGGGACTGTCCAAAATGCACCTTCGTGAGTGGCGCAGCGGTATCTGCTTGGCTCTATGGTTGCACTCATAGTGTGGTGCTCTTTGCACTCAGTCTGGACATGATTCTAGTCCCACCAGGGGACGGACCCTGAGTAGCATGGTACAGCCACGGGCAGCAGCGGAAGTACCTATTCCAGGCTGTGTTATGCACCACAACCTTGAACTTCCTTGAAACTAAAGCTTCATGGTCAACTGTTTGAATGGCACAGACCCACCCCCTGCGGCGACTGGTGCCATTTTCTCATGAGAAATACACAGCGTGTTTGTTTTTTGTTTTCTGCTCTCCCCTCTCTCGTGTGATATTCTTATGGGCGGAAAAGTTCTGTATTCCTTCACCTTATAATTGCCCAGTTTAAAACGCTTCCATGTCATTGGGTCAAACATGAAAGAATATCTAATGATCAGGAATGTGGATCTAGCCAGCCTTAGCACCTTGCTTTCACCACCTCAGTTGCCAAGCGCAGCACTGTCCAGGCCCCATTCTTCCCTTTGACGGTATTGCCCTGGCCTTGAAGTCGTCGTGCTGAAACGCACAACAAGGCATGAAGTGGTATTCCCCTGTGAACTTAGCACTTTGGGTGGACAGAAGTGTATCTAGAAACACCTCACTGAGCAAGCTTGGGGCACAGAGTAAGTGCTCGGACACTCTGATCCTCCTTAGCCTTCACCTGGAGAGTGAACAACCCGACTGTAGATCAGTTGGCTGGGTCTGGAAAGGGCACCACACCAAGAGGAGCGGATACAAACCCTGATGACTGGGGCTGTCGCCTCTGATTCCATTCCTTTCTCTGCTGCAGAATGCCAGCCCCTCATGGGTCCTGAGAGTCAAAGGCTGGCTAAGCTGTGCAAAGGCAGCTAGAGTTTGTTGAGCATCTCTCCTGGGCCTTGTCCGGCCCTACACTCAGGCCATCTCCCGTGGTAACTGTAGGGCTACGAGGTACATAGAATGAGCCAATTTCCCAGTTGGCTTTGGGCAGACCTCCACCTCATGGAGATACCACCATGCTCCAGTGAGTTGTCAGTACCAGAATTTTCCAAAGTAGATTGCCAGGCCTTTTTTCCGAGGCACCTCTTTTTTCCCAAGCTACCATAGTACTTTTTGGTTAGTAGGCAAGGACTCAACCTGAACAAGTTCCATAGCTTGCCCACCATCACAAGGCTAGTAGGCTGCAGAGCCAGAATTTCAAAGTGTGGTTTCACTGACTCAAGCTTGCACACGTGCCCACTAAATTGTATCCCTTGAGGATTACAGATCATGCGAAGCCCTCTTTCTCCCCGCTCTCTCACCAACCCAAATCCATGCCCAGACCTCAGTGTTCTTGCCCATAGCTCATGGTTTCTAAAATTTTTGTTACCAGGATTCAGTCCTCAAAGGGATGGTCTAAACAGATAACATGCGTGGCTACTAACTGGAAGGTTGGAGGTTTGAATCTACCCCGAGGACATTCTGCTTGGTGAAACAGAGGGGCAGCTGAAAGAGGAAGCCCCTCAATGAGACAGAGTGACACAGTGGCTGCAGCCCTGAGCTCAAACAGAACCAACAGGAAGACGCTGCAGGACCAAGCAGCGTCCTGCTCTGTTGCACACGGGGTCCCTCTGAGTTGGAACCAACTTGATGGCAATGAGCTGCAACGACAAGAGGTGCCTTGGAAGAGAGGCCTGGCAATCTACTGTCTGAAAACCAGCAACTGGAATCTCTATGGCGCATAATTCTCCATCGGTACACTTGGCCTTGGCACGAGTTGGAATCCACCCACTGACCACTTGGAGCTTTTTGTTGTTGTTAACAAAGAGAAAACGGGAGTTTACAACAGGGAGAAATCACAACAGGGACTTCTGAGCACAGAGTTCCCTGGACAATTGGAGAGGCCAGTCTCCTGTGACATGCGGGGCCAGGGTATGTGTGGGGTGGAGTGTCACCTTGCATCAGAATCAGTTCTATGGCATCTGGTGGTCCTCACAAGGCCCAGCACTTCCTAGCTGACTACATGCACCTCTCTCCTCTAGAAAGAGGGAGTTCCATGCAGGCAGGGTTCAGACAAGATTCACTCCTGACCCCCACTCTACCTGGCACATGCACCCTTCGTCTTGGATGTTGACATGATGTCCATGAACCCCTTTAAAAAAGCCTCATTGAAAGCCACCCACGTGTGAAGAGCTTTGTATATATAGTAGTGGGGAAAGGGGCTTTTACGGGAACCTGAAACTGACCCCAGGGGACAGTTGGAGCCAGAAAGACATTCATCTGGCCACTCCTGCCATGCACTCCCCCATCCCCTGTGCATTTCTGTCTGAGACCCCAGCCCCCAGCTGTCAATGTCTGGTGAAGGACCATCGCTTTAGGTGACGTTTCTTCTCCTGCTGCAAAACCAAGGAGCCAGTCCCTGAGCGGAAAGAGCCAGAGAAGTGGGGGATTTCTGTTCACTACCCTCGTCCACCTCACTTTACTGGCCAAAGACATCTTCATTCAAAATCTAGCGGTTGGTTTTCCCGTTAGCTTGAAATCTGGATCAAGATGTTGCCTATTTGGATTAAATCTAGTCTGAACGTTTGTTAGCTTCACTTCCTCATTAAGCACCACATTGTGGAGAAAAGATCATGATCGCAACACATTGACTGCAGCTGTCACACAAGAGGAAGTCACCCTGGAGTCAAGGCAGGGAGCCTGGCGCATTGCCGCCGTAAAATAGAAGGTAACCCTTTTGATAGTGTGAAGGTGCATTTTCTTTCCGCTCTACTTAACAAAACATTGTCCAGCGATAGAATCGTGAATTCCTAGACTTGTGTTCGCAGGCAAACTAACAGTAGGTTACCTGGGCGAGCCTCCATCCAGTGCAGGAATCCCATAGGTACATGGGTGATGGGCGTGGGTTGCACAGTGCTGACTGGCTTCAGCTTTGGCCACTCTTCCTGCATGGATTCACCTTTGTTCTGTAAGTTCATCAATCCAATTACAGCAAGCTCTTTTTTGACTTCGGTTCCCTTTCTGCCTCTATGCATTGATTCATTCAGGGGACACCCACTTGCTAAGAACCCCCCACTTGCCAAACAGTATTTTACTTACTGAGGATGTCGATGAATAAGGCAGACGCTGAAGAGTTTCAGATGCCTACCACCGTCCACAGCCTCTCTGATCAAAGCGGAGTGGGGGGGGGCTGTCGACTAGACTATATGGCAGAGCATAAGGAAAGGAGTAACCTTTGCCCGAGGAAGTCTGGAGACGTCTGCCTCCAGGGATGCAGTTTGGGGAGAGAGGATGGGAGTGGGCCACGGGACAGAGGTGCGCCCGCACTCAAGAAAAGGGATCAGCGTATTTAAAGGCATCTAGGCAAAGGGATCGAGAAAAGGCTGGCTCCTCCCAGACCTGACTGCGTGCAGGGGACAAGGATGCAGAAGGAAAGGCTGTGATTGTGGAGCTGAGAAGCTGGGGTTCCTTGGGAAGCACTGGTGGTTTTCAAGTGCTTGCATGACACTATTAGAGCTGCATTTCTGAATGCCATTGTGGTGGCCAGTGGCATGTGGTTAGTCGAATGGGAGGACCATTAAGTGGCTAATGAAATAACTGAAGAATGGCTAGCAGGCTTGAGTCAGGAACATCGGGCACAAGCCAGGAAATGTAACCGAGGGAGCTAGTGTGGGGAACTAGTTTACTAAGGTCTTAGAAGAGCTGAAACCCTTTGGGGGGCTCTGGGGGCTCAGATTAGTAACAGTACAAAGTTGCTGCTGTCTGTAGGGCAAGAAGGGCAGAGGAAGGAAGTGATACCAGCAGAGCCCAGGGGCTGGGGTTGCCAACAGACCCTAGAGCCACAGAGGGTGCTGCCAGGACTGGAACCATGAAGAGGAGATGGCTTCTTGGGTGGACGGTGAATTGACAGAGAAGATTCAGTCACAGCAGAAACATGACCTAACGTGACCAGATGAAATCCTCGGCTTCTCCCTTTATCCCACCAGCCAGTCTCCCACTGTTGCTTCTTTTGGACAAACCCAGGTGGTCGTGGGTTGGCAGAGGAGCCTGGGGAATGCATGTCCATAAACTTGGACCTGTGGTACAGAGCAAGGGCACAGAGGGACCTGAAAGCAATGAGGACAAGAGGCACTGTGGGTCCAGAAGAAGGGAGAGTCAGTGCAGACAAGGGAGTGAGGTGCGCCAGGGTCAACTGGAGTGGACCACTGAGGTAGCACTGGAAAGCCATTCTGCTGGGCAAGATGAGACAACGGTAGAGCTAAGCTGCCTACCTCCATGGGGATAAGCCTTCGGAGGTCAGATAATCAGATGACATAGAGCATGCACCCTTCTCTCCACTTCTGTAAGCCAAAAGAACCGAACCAATGTCACCTCCTCCATTCCAACATATAGCGGCCCTATCAGACAGAGAGGAACTGCCGCCAAGGTTCCAAAGCTATAATCATGGAAGCAGATTACCACGTCTTTCTTCTGTGGGGCGACTGGTGGGTTCAGACCACTGAGCTTTTGGTTAGCAACCATTTGTTTTCATCACTACAACACTAAAGCCCCTGTCTTCTGTAAGATCAAACCCACTGCCATTGAGCCCATTCCAGCTCTTAGTGACCCTATAGGACAGGGTAGAACTGCCCCTGTGGGTTTCCAAGTCTGTAACTGTCTATAAGAGTAGAAAGCCTCCTCTCTCTCCCACAGAGTGGCTGGTGGTTTCGAACTGCACACTTTGCAGTTAGTAGCCCAACTTGTAACCATTATGCCACCAAGGGCCCTAGCATTTATGCCGACACGGTTTTCTCTGAGGTTCGAGTTTTGTCGGTGCATCCTCCTTCTCCATCAGCGGTCTTCCGGTTTTCACCAGAGCTAGCAATGGTCCCTCTTTATCTTCCTCGCTGTTCCCTGCCCATGACTCACCTTTCAGCTGTGTTACTTTATCACTTTGAATATTTCACTTCTTCTTCCAAGGTTGAAGAACTGGGTTGACATTAATGGAATCAAGCCGAGTTGTAGGCAGCTCACCGTTAAATCGTTCCTGAAACTTGTGTTCTACAAATGCAAATGTGGAAGGGGCTAAGTGGTTGCCTCTGCAGTTGCTTCTTGTCCTGTTTGCTCAGTTGTCTATTAGCATAAAGCGTATCCTTGTAAGACAATTATTTCCATTCCATTTTGCTCTGAAAATACCTGGCCTGGGTTCCCTGCAGGACTGGACTTCATTTTTGTTTGGTTTGGTTTATAAAGCCTAGGAAACGTCATTCAAATTAAACTTTCCCAATGAGCCTACTGTATCAACAGACAAAAGAGGAGATATAGTGGAATGCAGGTGAAGCTGCATTGGAGCTTGGTGTGCTACCCCGGGAACACTTCCCATCCCCAACCCACTCCAAAGGATGAGGTTCTAGAAGGGAAAAGAGAGTCTCTGTAAAATCTTCTCTCCTTAATTTCAAGAGTAGAAGTTAGGAGGTCAGACAAGGATGCCTTTCGTGTTGTTTTTCATCCTAGACATTGTATTTCTAGCATTTAATTCCTAAACAAAAATTGGGGCCTACTACTTGGGAGGTAGCAAAATAGCAGAAAAAGCATGAAATCTGAACCGAAGCAGACACGATACTTTCTGGTTGGGCTCCAGATCTCAAAGTCATCAGTGTGAACCCACCCGCTGCTCTCAGGGAGCAAGAAGTGGCTTCCTGCTTCCATCAAGAGATACAGTCTTGGAAACACACGGGGGAAGTTCGACCCTGTCCTGTAGGATCATTAAGAGCTGGAATCGATTCGATGGCAGACAGTTTGGATTTTTTGAGTTTTTTGCTTTGTTTTGTTTTTCAGATTCTTAGTGATCAGCTAAAACGAATGGGAAAGCTACCTCTCTGGATTAGACTGAAAATTAAATAAGGGAAGAACTATACAGCCATTGATAATGTATTAGGTACAGAGTAGGTACTCAATATTGGTAGATAACATGGTATTGAACTTTTTTTTTAAACATCCCAGCCCAGTCCAGATCAAGTTCATCAGTCTGATATTAGCCCATATGTCTGATACCAATATATAAAATCCCTTCAGACTTACGAAACACATGCAATGACGCCAAATGCAGGAAGATCACAGGCCAATGCATGGGAAGTCTTGTAGTGTAAGCATCTCAGCACTGGTGTAGGTCTCCACATGGCTCCTCCAGGTCCAGGGCTCTGGCTCTCTCAGTGTAGCTCCATGTGGCTTGTCAACAGGAATGTCTCACCAGGAGTGAACGACATGGTATTGAACTTTGAAGTTCACTCTTTTTTTGGTTTGAAATCCTGCTCCATGCACTACCAGCTATGTGATTTTGAATGGGTTGTTTAATCTTCTCAACGCTTTGTGGTATTAATCATTAAAATGAGGATGATGCTATAGCTTCCTCAAATAGATCTCCTGAGGATTGAATATTGTCATTCTTGTAAGACTTTTAAAACATTACTTAGCACATAGTTAGTGTTCAATAAATGTTAGCCATACCACTATTTTAAACTATTATGCAAAGTCTGTGTTAGCGGCAATGGGCTATATCTCTGTAGTAGACAAAGGATCGTCCCACATGCCTGGAGAACGATGAGAATGAGCAGTCGACTGGAGGGAGTCTGATGGGTGTACAGAGTATGGGGCTTGAGAGCCTTCAGTTCTCCAATCATGTTGACAAGATTGAGTCCAACCCCGGAGTTGGGGCTGACCCTGCAGGGGAGCATCAAGGCCCTTGCTCTGAGGGGAGGATGGCACACAACTGTCACTGCCGAACATTGACCACTGCGCCCAAGCAGGGACGGTGCGGGGCATTGAATATGCTCTTCCAAGACGTTTCCAAACAGCCCCATGACGGAGACTTCTTCTCTCCCATGATGCCTTTAGGAACCTGAAGCTCCGAGAAGGTCGATCGCTTAGGGCTTCTGGACGAGGCAGGGCGAAGACTAACCCAGCTGTATTTCTCCCCCTACAACTACACTGGCCTAGGTTATCACCTAAACGGGCCCCGTTAGATGAAATGGGCTTGCTAGTAGCGCCTCTAGGAGGACAATAGCCAGCACCCAAATGTAGCGGCACCTTACTCACAGCCTGGGCATGCCGTCCCAGCTGGGCCAGCCGCCTCGTCTGTAACACCAAACTCCACGAGACTCCCGTCTGTAACACCGAACTCCACGAGACTCCCGACAGAAGGCCGGAGGCTTTCGTCCTTCGTGTTCCTGGGATTCTTTGCTCGTCACGCTACCTGTGTGGAAGCAGCTCCCGGGCCTCCACGATACAGGTGTGCTGCTGCATGCTGGATCCTTCCGCGGGGATGAATCCGATCACTTGGAGCTGTGGCACATGCTACAAAACTGTGGTACAGGGCATGTTAGCTGAAGCGGCTGCTGCCCTCACTCTTCTAATACAGGTCATTAACATTCACAGAACCTTAACTACAGCCTCTCTAACGAGCAGAGCCGTCATGGCGAGTTTCCCCATAAGTATCTATCGGGGCTGACACTCATTCTCTCCTGGTACAGCAATGCAGCTTTTCTGGATAAATCATTGTGTGGAGGCTCATTCTTTCTCCCTAACTGCCGTTATTAGTGGTTGCAGAAGAATAATGAACAAACTCTAGTCTGAAGGGGAGAAAATCGAGTAAAAGATAAACGACCAATCAAGGAAATAAGAACACATCTGTCGGTGGTATCCCCGACCCACAGCGCGCAGACCTTGTTGGTGCGATGGCTTAGCAAGGGGCTCAGGAACTGAATATGGACGGAGCACTTAGAGGGTCTCTGCGTGGGAATCGGCTCGACGGCGTGGAGCATGGTTTGGGTGAGTGGTCTAGGGGCCCGGTGTATCCTGAGTGTTGGCCAATAACAGTAAACTTGCTGCCATCGAGTCAGTTTCCACACACAGCCACCCTATAGGGCAGGGCTGAACTGCCCAGGTGGGTTTCTGAGACTCTACAATATCTGCAGGAGTAGAAAGCCTCATTTTTCTCCCAGGCAAGAGCTGCTAGTTTGGAACTTCTGACCTTGTGGTTAGCAGTGACACAGCAGCCATCTGTGAGGCTTTTCAAAGCACACCTTGTGGGGGCCCTGCCCACAGAAGTTCTGGTATGATGTGCTGCATCCTGCAGCCACCGCAATACAAATATCGCAGACAGTGGCTTTAAAGAACAGATATTTATTTCCTGATCTGTTTCAGCTTCTTACCATTCCGTGGAGTCCCTGGACTGTAGATACCTCTGCTGAGTGTCTGTCTTCCCCTCTGTGTGCCACTGCCCCTGTTTAACTCACAGGCCACCAGGCTGCAAACCCATTCTCCTCTGGTATGGCCCTATTGACATACTGAAAACATTCTTTCCAAAGAGGGACACCGGTTCAGGGCCTGGGAGGGCAGACAAAGCAGTCCATAGAAATCAAGCTTGGGGCACCTTTATGTCCATTTGCAAACATTCCCAAATGCTTCTGAAACTAAAGTAAGTCCATCTAGTTTCACTCCCACAACTGCTGCTCTGTCCTCTGTATTACGGATCAGAGGACTGTGGTTGAGGTGCTAAAGGCAGAGGAAAATGAAGTTTGTTTGTGAAGGATAAACTCATGTTTCTCTACTTGTGCGTAAGGAATATCTCCTCTCAGGGTGGTGGTAGCTGCAAAAGACTCTAGGTTTCAAGCCTCTCCTGTCTTGGTTCTTGTCCCACTCACAAGAAAGGATTCAAAGGAGGGTCGGCTTTCAGACTGGAGCCACAGACAAGGATGGGGTGGGAGAGTGCGCTTATTAAGGAGGTACTTTTCTGTGAAAATAGAAGCCCAGGTAGCACAGTGGTTACACTTTGGGCTGCTAAACGCAAGGATGGCAGTTCGAAAGTACCAGGTGCTCTGAGGGGGGAAGACGAGGCTTTCTACTCCTGTCAAGAGTTACAGTCTCAGAAAGTCTGGGCGGCAGTTGGGCTCTGTCGTGCAGAGTGCTGTGACTCAGAACGGGCCTGATGGCAGTGAGTTCAGTGGCTTCGTGTAAAACACTGATGGGCCCCCAGCTAATCCGAGGGACGTGTGGGGCGAAGACTCAGGTTTTCATTCCACTAGTGGTAGACCTTCCTTCAAGGACCGGCTTTCTGGTGGATCTTCTGCTCTTGGCGGACTTTCTGCAGTGCATGTACCTTCCCTTTCTAGGTACATGCACCCCAGAGTCCGTGCCCTGTCCTTGCTTGCCAGGTTCAGTTCCTCCATTCTGGGGTTAGTGTGCCCATCCATCATGCGCTGCTCACTCCCTTTTCCTCTCCCTTTCTTCCTTTGACAAGAAAACGTGCACCTTCTCTTGTGCTGGGAGACGGGCGTGCCCCCACCTCTTCTGTGCTAGGAATTCCTTCCATTGCCAACCTTTCTCTCCCTTGCCCAGATCTGTATAGCTCACAGTGGCATCAGCTCTCACTATTTACAGCACTTTCTCCCTTCTCATCTTCCCACTTCCTATCTATCATAGCGTTCTCTCAGAACACCATCATATTTCTCTCCAGCAGTGCCTTCTTTATCTCTAATATTATTCCTTTGCCTTTCAGTGTGTGCTGGCAGCCGAGGATTCTAGGGCCCCCCCACCCCTCCTTTACTATATTTTAAATCACATGGTCCTAGCTCTTTAGTTAAGGGGAATTCAACAGCATTGTATTTCAGATTTCAGTTCATCTATGCACAAGTTAATTTTAAACAAAGCATGATGAAACATGTCTCTGCTATCAGTGGGGGGCTTCAGACAAGTTCTCTGAGTCATACACTTGCCTTAGTCTCCTTCGGGTGCCTTCAAACCACAACCAACAGCAGGGTGCTTTTTTTGTGCAGTGGGATAAGTGGCTTTGAAGTCAGGGATAATCTCAAATTTGACCACGCCCAAGTGGACATCTTCCAACATCACTGAGGCTTTGCAACAGGTTTATTAGCGTGGTGCCTCGTGCAAAACAAGAGACTTTGGATGGAGCAAACATTTTAAGGAAAGGTAGGAAAACCTCAAAGATGAGCCAAGATTAGGAAAGACTGCCAACCCTGACAAATGAAGAACAGGTGTCTAAAGTCCAGAGCCTGGTGGAAGGAGATCATGGAGTTTCACTGATGTGATGACTACTGATGTTGGGATTTCACAGGATTCATGCTTTTCAGTTGTAAGCAGACATCTTGGCCTTAGCAAGCTTTCAGCTGAACAGATGCAATAGTGTTGCACAAAGACCAGCTGGCTTAACGAGCTCATCTTTCCTTTTAAGCACGATGGGCCTCTCAAAGATGACTTTATGGAATGAACAGTCTTGTAGGGACCTCTATGAGCCAGTGACTTCCAGGGGCATATGCTATGCCGAGGCAACTATCTTTTGATACTCCATTGGGGTAATCTTGATGATATATTTTCTGAAAGGACACCCAGCATGGCCATGGGCGCTTATGATAGGGAAGACTTAACAAAACTGAGAACTGCATCATTGAGAAAAAACATCCCAGGAAAGTTGTGCCGAGGATTTTTTTTTTTTCCATCACGACAATGCTCCTGCCCATTCTTTGAGTAGAGTGGAGGCTACTGGTGAGAGTTTCTTTGGGAGCCCTTGCCCTGTCCAGCCTCCAGCTCTGGTCTTGCCCTTTCAGACTTCTTTTTGACCTCCAAATTCAAAGAACTTCTCAGGAATACGATGTGAGCTCCTTGACAATGGCCAAACTGCCATTTTTACTTGGTGTGAGTGGAAGAATGCAGAATTCTTCAGGGAAGGGTTAGAGGGATGGAAACACTGCCTGAAAACGTGTATCCACCTAGATCAGGGGTATGTTGATAAGCAAGGGCTTCGCATGCTGACTTTTTCGTTTAACAGTAATTCCTATGATTTTGTAGCAATGCACGTTGACTTACCTTTGTATTTATATGTGGTCATTATTAATGCCAGTCACCAAGGACATTCTAGCCTCCCTTACTGGGGTCATTATAGCCACAGCCCTTCAGAGAGTATTGTCGTGGTCAGGGCAGAGCCGCCACCACTGGGGCTCCTCCTTCTACAGTCCTGCCCACTTAACCTTTGTCTTAAAACCTACATGCTCTCCCCCCAACCCCCTCACCAGAGCATATTGTTTAAGAGCACAGACTCCAAAGCTAACCCATTTTGGTGAAAATCCTAGCTTTGCCACTTACTAGTCTTGGTGACCTTTGGTGCCCCAGTATCTTTGTGAACCTGAACATGAGGAAAGGAATAGCAACCTTCATAATTTGTAAGAATCAAATCGAGTCTGTACATGAAAGCACTTACAATAGTGTCTGCTGTAAGCATAGGTAGTTCTGTCTAAGCACCAGCTGTGATGATTACTGCCCTTCAGAACTCCTGCCCAGTCCCTCAAAGATGAGGTCTTTGTGTTGCTATTTGCCCCATTCCTCCCTCTTCACACTCGAATGGACTTGCTAAAACCAGAAATAATCATCTCCACAATCAGGAACTTAGCTAAGAGGATACTGGCCCGTTTAAACAAAAGGGTCTTTCATACAGATAGAACAAATGCACAAGTAAAGTGAGGTCCCTACTAGAGATAAACTTAGTAAGGTCTCATTGACTGTGCCATCTTCCTGCCATGGCTACCCTATTACCAGAGCTAAGGCACCTCTACCCTAGAGAGCACACAGGAAGAGGAGTCAGAGACCAGGGTGCCAATGCCCACGTAACACACGTGCGGCCCCTTGTAAGTCACTATGTCTGCTTTGTTTTGTTTTCTAGTTTTTGCAATCCTGGAAGACACATTCTAGAACCCGTCTCTGCTGACGTATCCGTTGCTCCCTCCAAGCATTCATTTCTTTATCTAGTCCAGAAGTATTGATTAGTTTCCACTATATGTTCAGCAAAGAGCTGCTATCTCATGGCCATTGGTCCAAACCCACCAGCCTCGCTACAAGAGAAAATGAGACTAGCTTCTCTCATAAGATTTACAGTCTCAAAATCGTAAGGACATTTTGATTCTGCCTTATTCTGCTCATGAGGAGTCAGAGCCAGCTTGATGGTGGCCGGGTTTCTTGCTTTTGTTTCTGTTTTTGCTTCATGTGTCAAGCCTGTGCGAGGCACACACAGGGGTTGTACAAAGCAGACCAGGCCCTGCTTCACACCAAGCGTACGCTGCGTGGGGACTGACTGCTGGCAAACAGCGAGAGCACTCCAAAGAGAGAGCGGTGGGCCTGTGCAAAGGATTAGAATGGCTCCTTTCTGTAGGGAAATTGCCGGAGATCATTGAAGGGAAATGGCACTTGAGGAACTGTTGTGATTTTATTATTTTACTTTTTATTATGTTTGGCCTGGCGGGGGAGGGGTGTTGGGATTTCAAAAGCAACCAGTTAGGTGAGGAGTGTTGCAAGGTCAAAGGCCTAAGGGAAAGAAGGAAACAAGTGGCGAGTGACAAACAGAGAAAAACGTTGACCAGACTGGAGTGAGGACGGACGAGGAGAGTAGACAGGTGGTTCCAGGCGCTCAGAGATGCCTCCCAAGACAGGCCTGGTGCTTTGTGCCCTTCTACAAGCTCACCAGTGCACCGTTCTACCCTGCCTTCCAGGTGGCACCAGGAGTCTGAAGAAACACAGCAGTAAGTGGTTTGGCTGGTTTGGTTTGGATGCAAGCTGAATTCAGGGAGATGAGGCAGCCTCGATGGCACAGCGTCACCGGGACTTTGATGTGCTTGGGTTCCTCTTACAAGGGCAGTGGAAGGCAGCCCAGGGCTTTAAGGACAGGGAGAGGAGCTGTGTGTGTGTGTGTGCGCGCGCGCTTAAGACCACTTGGTTCCCTATTTAGGGTCACAGGGAGTTGGAATCGACTGCATGACCCTGAGTTTGGGGTCCTTTGAGTTTTGCTCTGTGAGGGATCAGCCAAGGGACAAGAGCGCGGGTATAACGGGAGTCTCTGGGAAGAGTCTGGACAAGAGAAAGTGCTGCAGAGGAGACGGAGAGAAAGAGAGATTTCCGCATTTCTTAATGAAACATCAGCTGTCGAGACAGGAATCAATCGCTTCTCCAAAGAAGAAAGATGAGACCTTTTACTTCTTTAAAGAGTTAGTGTCTCAGAAACCCTCCTGGGCAGGTCAGCCCTTGTCCCCTAGGGTCTCTGGTGGAAGGAATCACCTGGACATATGCTAAGGCATGCTAATGCTAGGTTTCCTCTGTTTTGTTGTTTATTTCTGAAGGAACATTGTTTATCTAGCTTTCTGTTTCCTTTATTCATTGAATATAGTCCCTTCCTACTAGCCACTGGGATCTAACTGTTTGGAGCGCAACAATTGTTAAGTTACGCTTTCCCCTACAAAGACTTGACTGTCTCTACAAGGTCAGGATGGGTAGTGGTGAAGAGACAAATGATTAACCATTGTCATTGGACATCCGTGATTCCCAGGGTCCGCTGTCTAGTCTAGCCTGAGGCTCTGGGAAGGTTGCCCAGATGTGTTCTAGTTCCCCTGATGGATGAAGAAGGAAAGGGCACCCAGGTTGTGACAATAGCTTGTGCCAAGGCCTGAGAGGCATATGCCAAGAAAGGATACGTTAAGAAGGCATGTGAAATGATGACACCGAGTCCCCGTCACTCAGAGACACTTGGGGCCAGACCTCTAGGCTCCTTTCCAAATGCAATCTGCTGATGAACAGTTGTGATCCCTGGGGCGCTATGAAGCGCTTTTTCCATCCCTGCTTTACAGCAAAGGAGGCTATGGGTTTCCCTGGGGCCTCTGCCCCCTGGTTGTGGAATGCGAGCCAGGCTAGGTGGCTTTCTGCTCTGACTCACCATTGCCCCTCACAGACTTTGCAGCTCCGAGGGGAGCTGTGAGGAGATGAAATGGAACTAGACTAGGGGGTGGGAACGTGTAGCCCATCTTTTCTACAATATTGTTATTATTTTGAACAAGTTAGTGGCCTCGTTTCTTCCTTTAAATAAAAAAGATGTGTCTGAGCTGCACTAGAGCTGTCGAGGAGCCCTGATGGCACAGTGGTTATGTATTAGGCCCAAGGAGACACCAACACATTGTTCTCACCACCAAGTCCTGCCTGACTTTCCCCTTGTGTGTCCAGAAAGGCTGTCAGAGAACCAGCTTAATTTTCAGGAGCTCAGGCGATGCTTTCTTATACAAGCCAGAAATCCATCTCTCAACATCAAGGATATCCATGTGATGGAGCTTGCGTGACAGCTGGCTTAACTGTGACCTAGGGTCATGGTAAGGACAGTGGAGGGCAACTGGGGCGCAGAAGATCTTCTGAAATTGATTGTGGTGGTGATTGCACAGCTCTTCTTAATATGATTGAGTGATTCAGATCTTTATATGTGATGTATATGCCAAAAAAAACTATTTTAAAAAAAATCAAGTTTGAAAAAACAAGCCACTAAGCTTTCCCCTCCATCCCATAAGGGTCTAGACCAGCGGTTCTCAACCTGTGGGTCCCAACCCATTTGGGGGTCGAATGACCCTTTCACAGGGGTCGCCTAAGCCCATCGGAAAACACATATTTCCTATGGTCTTAGGAGCCAAGACACCACTCCTCTATCCGTCTCTAGGTGGGTCTGCCCACATGCAGATATGCCTGCCTACGAGTTCCCGGTGTGAAGACTGTTACACATGCTACACCATGCTTCAAGACAAAATTTCATTTATCTGTCATTAGAAATAAATATTTCACAATCTATAATTGCATATTTTTGTGATTAATCACTATGCTTTAATTATGTTCAAATTGTAACCATGAAAATACATCCTGCATATCAGATATTTACATGACGCCTCATAACAGTAGCAACATTACAGTTATGAAGTAACAACGAAAATAATTTTATGGCTGGGGTCACCACAACATGAGGAACTGTATTAAAGGGTCACGACATGAGGAAGGTTGAGAACCACTGCTCTAGACAATCTTTGGTACTCTCCTGAAATGGTAGCTGAAGGAAAGGAGTGCCTTTAGCTGGGATTGAGGCCCAACTTTGAGTATTTAGAGGCAACTTTTCAATCATTAAGGAACCCTAGTGGCAATTTGAGCTTTACGCTGGGCTACTAACGTCAAGGTTGGTGGTTCCTCCCCACCATCCACTCTGTGAGAGGAAGATGGGGCCGTCTGCCCCCATAAAGGTTTACAACATCAGAAACCCTCCAGGGCTTGTGAGTCAGAATCGACTTGATGACAGTGGGTTTGATTGTTATTTGGGCTTCAATCATTGCAGAGATAAATGCTCAAAATGATGCCAATTTCTCTATAAAACCAAGGCATCCGCTCCTACTGAGATAGGGGGCTCTAAGGCGTAAGATCACAGAGTCCCAAGTCTCAGTAGACCTGGCATATTTTGGTATTAAATATGTTTCTACTATATTTGAATGGCCATAGTACATCTTAAATTTAGACTAGGAATGTGAACTCTCCTTAGAAATATTCACAAATATCTAGCTGTACCTTAGCTCAGACAAAGAAGAAATCCTTTATATCTAGGAGCGAGTTCGTTTGCTGTTTTTGAAATCTGAATTTATTTCATGGTACTGTCTACCCAGCCCCCCCCCCAAAAAAAAATCAGTTCTCCCATAGAAATGTCTTAGTCATTATAAAGGTAGGCTGCTTTTCTTTTAAAAAAAGAAAGGGATATGCAAGGAGTTCAAAAGTTTATGGGAAAACGGAATGAAAAGAAACTGGAATTTTCTATTCATGGCTGGAACCTCTTCATATAAGGAAGGGATATGTCTTGCATTTTTCAAGTGCTAAGTCGACCAGAAACTTACTTTAAAAGGATGTTTAAATATATCTTCTCTAGAGCTATACTATCTAATACAATAGCCAGTCACTACATATGACTAACTTTAACTTAATGAAGACTAAATACAATGAAGTGTTTAATCTCTCCATTACTGATGACTGACATGGGGTCATACCTGACCTCCCCTGGCGATAAAAAAGGAAAAGAGGCTCACCCTCATCTGCTCACGGGTGAGTGCCACAAGGCACAAGGCAGACATGCCTCCACCCCCCATCAGTCTTTACCAACTTCTGACTCCAACCATCCTTCCAAAGACACTCTAGTTCTCTGCTGGGTTCGGTACTCTATAGCCGTGGCCTACAGAACCCTCAGACAACACTCATGATGATGGGGCATTTGTTAGGGAAGTTAACAGGTTACCGAAATCAGAATAAAAAACATTTAAGGATACAGCCCTTTGTCCACAGCAGCACCTCTTCTCAGCCAGAGCAGTAGCCATACCCCCTCTGATCCTCAGCCTCGCAGCCATGAGAGCCCTCACCTAGCCTCGGTCTTGGTCTGCTCTCTGTCCTGCGGTGCTGGTGCGACACCTCTGCTCTCTCTCGTGATCTGGATGGTGCAGCTCTGGCGCTGCCTCTGCCCCTTCAGGCAAGGGTCGCACATGCACTCCGCTGGTGGTTCCCTTTCTTCTTGGTCTTGGGACTTCTTGTTCGCATTTCTGAGACGGTTCTGCCCTACACCCAGCAGAATGGCAATTCTCAGCAACCCCTGGATTATAGTCCTACACTTGATTGACATGCCCCCACCCAGAGACTTGATGGGGCTTACAAGAGTCCGAACGCATCATTTCACTTCACCACAGTCACACTACGTCCTTCAAGTGTTCAGCAGTCATGTTGAGCTCCTGACTCCCTATTATATAGTGTGGACCTAGAGCCTTCCCATCCCAATTTCCAGAAAGTTCTTTTGGACAGCACTATTCCAGAGAGAAATCAACTATTATTAATAGCATAGCTTCTATTCTCCCATCTCCACCCACCCATCCCCTCTGCCCTTCAGTTGCCAAACAGTTTTCTCTGCCTTTCTCTGCCAAGAAGTACGAACGTGGCTGTTTGTTCTTGGCTAAAGGTGATGGAACACACCCACTACTAGATACTCCCAAGGGAATTAGCCTTCATTAGCATGTGTCTTCCCTGTTAAATCACTCACCAGGGAAAGGTACATGCATTCAAATCCCGGGAATCACTCTGTGTCCTTCATAGTACACACCTTAGTGCAGTTACAAATCACTTAAGTTAATCCGTTTCTCTCCAGCCTTCTTAATGGATAATGGAGTTCATCCCTTTGCGGTGTGGGCTGAGTTCTTCATTTAGCCACGAGAAGCCATGTGTTCTCCCTGCCCTCCACCTGTCCCACCCCTGAGCTGCAAGTCTGCGGTAGCAGCAAGACTCCGAGCCTCTGAACAACGTCTCTCATTCATCTCCCTAGCCTCTCTGCTTAATCAGAGCCTGGTGTGGAGAAAGCATCCTGTGAATGTTTGCTGAAGAAATGAATTAATCAATTAGGTAATCAATCTTGATGCCTTCCGTTAGCACCTGTTGGACTTTTCCCCAATTATTCCTACTGAGTTCATTCTCCAGCACAAGGCTCTCAAATTCTACTGTGTGTTAAAGATCACCAGGAGGGCTTTGAAAGGCTACAGATGCCAGGCCCCGCCCCAGGAAAAGGGAATCCCAATCTTTAAGGCTGGAGCACAAACAGCATTATTTTAAAAGTCCCCCACGTGATTATCTTGTGCGGTCAAGTGAAAGGCCACTGAAGATTCCTAATAAGGCAGCTTTTGGGGAGTTCTCATCCTTTTTGACAACTCCACCCCACATTCCATCCCATCCACTCTCCCTTCTGCTGCACCAGTCCCTTGAATCTGGTCTGAGTAGTCTCCTGACTCTGTTATAGGGCAAAAGAGTCCTCCTGGCTTCAGAGAGAGGTTATAGGAAAGATAAACTGCCTGCGGAAGTGTGTTTTCCATGACTTCATGAAGATTCAGCCTTGAAGAGCTCATCTAAGTTTTTAAAGATGTATTGAAACAGCACCGGCAAATTTCAAATTGTCTTACCAGAAGCTTAAGTAGGGAGTAAATTTGATGTTTTGTTATATGTATAAAGCAGAAAACATGCTATGAAGATAAGTATGAAAAAATGTAACTTATCACAGGAAGAATTGATGGACTATAAATGTGCTAACACTTGTGGTAATGGTGGTTAAGACAGGCTCTGGGGATGGGGGAGACTGAGAGCAGACCAGAATCAGCCTGGAACAAGTGCTCCGGTAGAAGGAACCCCCACTGACTAGATCAAGAGCCTATAGGGAGTGCCTGACGGTTGTCTCAGAAAGACACACTGGAGGAGCGAGCTCCAGGAGCTGAGGGAACCACAGAGCGCACAGTCAAGTAACCGCAACAGCGGGCACAGTAGGCGCGCACAAAAAGATGACCATCAGGCAAGAGAGGGGAAAGGAGGTCAAGAATGGATTGAGCCCCAAGGAAAGTTTACAGGTTTTCTTTTCTTTAAATAAAATAATAATCATCATCATTGTTAATTGGATGAAGGTTTATACAGAACACATTAAAAGAGCACATTAATTTTTCATTCAACAATTCAGGCATGTTTTCATGTTATTAAAGAATCCCCCACAATGTCATAGCCCTTTATCCAACCTGCTCACTCTTTCCTGTGCCCATTCCTCCCCAGCCCTTCTGAACTTACCCATTGTACTGCTAACTGCAAGGTCAATGTTTCAAGCCTACCAGCCACTCTTTGGGAAAAAGATGAGGCTTTCTGCTCTCCAAAAGATTCACAGCCTCAGAAACCCACAGCGACAGTTCTGCTTTGTCCAACCTTTGTCCACAGGTTGCTTTGAACCGAAACGGACTTGATGGCAGTGGATTTGGTTTGAGTTACAGACCTGCCTACTTTTTGGCTGATAACTGAGCCATGGGGCTGAGTGTATTTCCAGATCTGCGGGGTGACCATAGTCTCCTGCATTCCGCCAGTCTAGCTAACCAGGACCTCACGACCATCTTGTCAAGGCCGACTCAGAGACCTTAACGGACAAGGTAGACCCCTGTGGGTTTCTGAGACCGTCACTCTTTCTGCAGGTAGGAAGCCTCTTTATTCCATATCGTGGCTGATAGTTTCAACCTGATCACCTTGAGTTTAGCAGCCCAGCGCATAACCCCCTACACCGAGATAGCTTAATATCTGACCAAGAGCTTGTTGCTGCTTTTATGATTTGGAGGTTTGTTCCACATTTTTCTGGCACTGTATCCAGGACCTTCTACTGGAATCCCCTTCGGAGCCATTAGGAGTGAGAGTTGGGCATCGTCCACTTCTGCTGGACGCTGGGTCATGGATACTGATGTCCTCATGGGCCCTTAGTCCATTGCACTAATTTTTTTCCATGTATCTTTGATTTTCTTCACTCTTCTTAGCTCCAGATGAGGGGAGACCATAGTTACACCTTAGATGGTCTCTTGTGAGCTTTTAAGACAGCATTAAACCATGAAGTTCTGACATGGCATGGAGAAAACATGATGAGAAGGAAAAGCAGTCAAACTCAGAAGGGCTTGTGATTTCATTTATGTGAAATATCTGTAATAAGAAAAGCAGGGACAACCATTTATCAGAGGGTCAGGGAAGGGGAAACCGGGGACGTTCATGCCTAAGCATGCATTGCACTGCTGACAGTAAGGCCCGTGGTTCAACCCCACCAGCCTCTCCCAGGGAGGAGAATGAAGTTATCCACTCTCATAAAGATCTGCAGCTTTGGGAGCCCAATCTAGGGTTGTGACAAGTTGGTATTGTCCCTGGGTTTGCTCTTTTAATTGTAAGCTTCTGTGGAGAATGATGTAGAACATTTGGAAATGGATAATGGTGATGGTTGACCAATATATTGAATATAATTAATGTCACCAATTTGGACATTTAAAAATGATTAAAATGGCAGGTGTTCCGTTATTTGGATGTGCCATAATTAAAAGTGGAACGGGGGTGGGATTAGGGCTCAGGACATGGGCAGAAGAGTAGGGACATCCTTTCACACAGGACTGGACCTGCCATCTTGGGAAGGCACCCTGGCATCGCTCTGGGTGAGATATTGGGGTGCTAGCTGCAAGGTCAGCTGTTCAAAGCCACCAGCCTCTCCTTGGAGAAAGATGGGACTCTCTGCGCCCTTAAGGATTTACATCTCCGAATCAACTGGAGAACTCTGGGTGGGAATCTTGAGCAGGGATGGCTTCTCAAGCGAGCCCAGGCTGGAATTGTGTTTCTTTTTCCGAAGCTCATCTACCGATCCTTTCCCAACATTACAAAATGTGTGCATGTGCTGTGCTAAAATGAGCCAAGAGAACAAGGGTGGGAAAAATTAACAACAGCTGCTACTTACTGAGCATCTGCTCGGTGCCAAACACCCCACAAGGTTCTGCTGTGGTCCTCTCCATAAACCGGAGAGGCTGCCATCATGACCAGCCCCCTGGAAAGATGGGAAAGCCGAACGTCGTTAGCTTGCCCAGGGCCATGTGAACAAGTGGCAGGGCCAGAATCAACAAGATGTGTTTGTTCTCACGCCCAGGCCACACTTCATCCCAAACCAGGCAGGCTGCCTCATGGTGCCCGGGCTCCATACCCCACCAACACCATCTCCCGTCAGCAGACAGCGGCAGGGCCATGCTGACGCTGGTTCTCCTCCCACACTCTCATTACATGGAACATGGTGGGGGTTGATGCGTCTCCACCACAGGCTGTTTTTCAAATTTATTTAATTCATCCATCATGCTCTGAAGCCATTTGCTTTTTTATATTGGACAGATGTAATGAGATTTTGGACACTAAAAAATGTTTTTATTAAAA
Source organism: Echinops telfairi (assembly GCF_000313985.2). NCBI lineage: Eukaryota > Metazoa > Chordata > Mammalia > Afrosoricida > Tenrecidae > Echinops > Echinops telfairi. The sequence goes on from NW_022104341.1 coordinate 69,954,548, forward strand.
GTTATGACCCAGAGCTAGTTGGTAGGGGCTCTGCCATAAATCCCCAGAAGTGTGTGAATTTATAAAGGATGTAGCAACATCACCTTAACCTTAGAGGCCACACCATAGATTACAGGATCACTTAAACCAATATTGTCCCCCTTACCTCTGGCCAAATAATAATAATAATAATTTATGTGGTCATTTGATGCGATGGTTCTCCGATCAGCTAGAGTTGACTAATGAGGAATCGAGACCACGGGGAGCAGGTAGTTGATGACGGGTCATTGGTGGTTGGCCTGCAGGCCCACCTGCACTCAGTGTGGACACATGGGTTCTTCTCATCTGCTCGGCACGTCGGCCGCTGGCACGGAAGCAGAGGAGCCATCTCCTCTTTGATGGACAAGGGGAAAGCAGGATCTCGCAAGTGAGGGCTGGGATGGGACTGTAGGTTAGAGTTCCTCCATTGCCCAAGGGAAGCTCGCCTCCAAAATCAGGAAAGGACACGATTATTGTACACTTGTGCTTAACTCTTCTTTCAATGTCAGTAGATTCCTATTATTATTATTTTTAAAATCATTTTATCGGGGGCTCGTACAACTCATCACAGTCCATACGTCAGTTGAATAAGGTGTGTTTGTACATATGTTGCCCTCATTCTCTTCTAGACATTTAATTTCTATGGAGCCCTTGGTACCAGCTTTTTTCCCCTCCCCCCTTTCCCCTTACCCTTATAGCTCCTCGATAGATTGTACATTGTTATTATTTTCATCTCTCATACCAACCGCTGTCTCTCTTCCCCCATGTTTTCTGTTGTTCTTCCCCCTGTAGGGGAGTGCATGGTTATGTGTTATCATTGCAATCGGTTATTGTCACATAACTGGAAACCATCCAAAGCATCATGAGCTTGTGCATATAAACCAAAGCATGGTCTATATCCATATGTGTGTGCCCTGTGTCTGGATTACACATGTAGAAAGAGCACACGCGATGCTGCAGGAGAGGCGTTGAGCAGCTACCTGCACAGGGAGGGCAAAATGAGGTTCCTGCAAAGAATGAGAGTTTGGATCACATATATATAATAGATCTAGATAATAATATTATAAACAAATTAAACTTAACAAACAATTGGATGTGGCCATCTGTTAGCTAGTTTTAAACACATATTAATTGCTTTAGGCTTGAGCACCTCCTATGAGCTAGTAAGCTCTGAGCTAATAAGCAAGGTGTGGTTCCTGGCTCAGGAAGCTCGTGGCTTTATAGGCACAGGTCGTGTGTGCAGGAATCTTAAGGGAAGGTTCTCAGCTCAAAGGATCAAGGAAAGCTTATGCCAGAGGTGGCATCTACACTGGGTTTTGGA
>NW_022104341.1:69955986-69982676 GCF_000313985.2 Echinops telfairi
GGCGGCGTTTTGCTTGTGCAAGAGCATTCTGAGTAGCAAGGACCATGCACACAAAAGCACCTACAGAGCTCGCTGTCCAGAGGCTGCTCCGACAGTGAGAATCGACTAACGTGCTAGGTACCAGCTTTCATGCGTTGAGAAGGAAAATCTCTATGTCAACTCTGCGCTCTTTCCACCAAGCCCTGTCGAGACCGACTGGGTCACGTCTGTAATTGCAGGAAGGTGGACTTTGAAAATACAGATTCGCCATGGCTGTATTTCTTACTCAGACGTGTGCTCGGTCGTCTGCTTGTGCTGGAAACATATTGCAGGGGTTTTCACAGTCCATTGGCAACAGCTCCTGCCTCCCGAGACCCTGGGCGTATAAACCATAGATACCGTCATCATTAAACTCATAAATCCATGTCATTTGCACGTCACACACCTCATCCTCATTCATCATCCCTTCCACTTGCAGAACAGCCACCCGTTTGATGATTTTGAAGAACGGTTTGCTGCGGCCACCCCGGTAAGGCTGAGGGCCCTGTCTGTTTAACTCTTTCACATCATTCTCCCATCGTTCATTTCATGCTCATGTGTCATGCCTTGTGGTTACAGAACAGAACCCGACTGGTGGACTATGGGGAGCTCCTTGAGACGGTAAAGGTAAGGCCTGCAGGCACCTGTGCAGTGGTGGTGCTCCAGCCAGAGTGTGCAGCTCCCAGGGGCACCAGATGCCTGTTCTTCCCCTGGGCCCCTCTGATATGTGACTGCTCCTGTGGACACTGCAGGGGGTGGGGTGGGTGGGGTGGAGCTGCAGAGAGAGCAGATCATACGAGCATGAGTCCCCGTGCATGCATGCGAGAGGAAGCGTGTGCTCCAGAGAAAAGGTGGCCACTCTTGCTTTCACCCAACAAACACTCCTCGGGCCCTTGGCATGAACCAGGCATACTGGTCCATGCGGCGGGTATGAGAGGGCTTAGTGGAGTTCAAGGAAAGATGGACTGAAAGTGTAGCATGGGACGAGATGGAATGGGATGAGGTACAGCTGGGTAGCCTCGTGTAGCTGTCACAATATGCTCGGAATTCAGACACAGTGGGGAGCGGAGCAGGTCAGACTTTCATTCAGTGTGTACATGCCCTTTATATGGATAGACTGGTTTTCAGCCAAGGTTTGTTCATATTAGTTGACTCACAGGTTGGCAAATATTATGACACCCTCCCAGAAATGCAAAGTGTTTGGGGTGCCTCGAGGACAATAGTGGGAGTTTGGTGATGCAATGGTTAAAGCTACTGCAAACCAAACAGATAGCCATCTGAACTACCCATCCCTCCAAGGGGGAAAGATGTGGGCAGTCTGCGTCCATTACGATCTAGAGCCTCGGAAACCGTATCGGGCCGGTCTCCTCGGTCCTAAAGGGTCATCACGAGTCAAAATGGAATCAGCAGGAAGAGCGTGGCTGCAAATTAGATTCACCTGGACAGCTTTTGCAAGGCTAGGCTGTGCTCAGGCCTCGGTGGGGGTTTTGAAGGTTTTCAGGGTACTGGTAGTACTTCCTTGAAGGGAAGAATCACAGAGACAGGAGAATCACAGTGGGATGGGGATGTTGGCAAAAACACTTCCCCGGGGAAGAAGAATGCCTGCTCGTTCATGTCCTGAAGGAGGCACAGAAAGGGCACGAAGGGAAGGAAAAAGCGTTCTGAAGAAAGAGGAGGAGCACGTGCTAAGGTCCTGCGGAGGCGGCTGCTTTCTTAATCTCCTGTACGTCACTCCTTGATAGCCCTGCATTGACGGTGCGGGTAGTCTGCAGATCTGCGAAACAGTCACCTCGAGAGGCTGGGGATGGGCCTTACTGACCTTGACAGGCTCTGCCCATGACCCAGTAGCCGATGCACACAGCAGGGTGCCCATCCATTTTCTAAATGGCACAGAGGAGGTGGGTCTATGAGAGGGTGTTGTGGGGGTCAACCCATGACATCTCCGCCTACACCCATGAGGCCTACAGAATTTCTCCAACAGAGGGGCCTAGGAGATAGGCTCAGTGTCCAGAATTCTGCATATTTGGAGGCAACGGTCAATTGTTCCTAGGAAAGAATGGCTGAGGGGGTGGAGGCAGGCCTGATGGTGACACGGAGGGGCTTCCCCTTCAATCTCTACATGACCTCCCATCAATCTCTACGTGACCTTCCCCTTCAATCTCTACATGACCTCTACATCACCTTCCCCGGTGTGGACAGTTCTCAATGTCCCTCTCTTTCTCCTGAAAAATGCCCTTGGACCTAAAGACAGAAAGAAAAAAAACCACGCCTACAGCTGCATCTCTCTTCAGCCAAAGACTTGTGACATGTCACTAGTGAAAGGCATGCCTGTGAAGTCTTTTGGATGGATGTGCACGGTGGTATCCCTTGGCTCTGGTTATAGAATATCGTGGAGCTGGGTTCTCATCCCTTAGGAAGACTAAGATTTTGGACGGTGCCCTGTCAATAAACAGGATGCTTGCTAGCCTCTGGGTCAAGTCTCAGGTTCTCTGAGCTGACCAGTCATTGCCAAGTCACCTCCATGCTCAGCATCAGTCAGTCCATGTGCAAAGTATTGACACCAGCAGGACTACCTGGGTGGCCATCCTCTTGGACTCCCAGAGTATTCGCCATGATGGTCATGTATTATAACATGTGTTGGCAACTATATAGTGTTTTACAAGTATGAATTGTTAGTCTTCCCTCTTTAGGGCTTTGCCGTGGTTAATTAGAATAATACTATCTGAGGGAACATGGTTTATTAGGTTACAAATACAAGGACTGGGGTTAACACGAGGAGAGGGAGGGGTGCGCACTGTGGAAGTCGATATGACTCCAGATTCTCTATCACATATGGTTATTAGAATTATTTTTAATTTTATGGCCTAGGAATCCCCCTTTTTCTATAAAATTTAATTAACTCAGGAAAACCCAATGGAATGAAATAGCAATCTATGTTTTATATGTGATTTTATACGTGATTTTTTTCTTTTGTTTAATCCTTGAGTGAAAACCATCCAGCAGGAGAAAAGTCTTTATCTCAAGAATGAAGGTTATGTTAAAAGTTGTGCTTAAGGAGAAAATTAGCCAATAAATTATATTTATGATGTTAGTAAAAGCGTACCATGAGTTCAACGCATTTGAAATGTAAATTGTATGACTTAATTATGAAGTTCATTTTAATATTTTCCTAACACTGGAAATAGTTGCGGGCCATTTAAAACGTGTGGAGTTCTAATCGGCAGGAAGCCCTGAAGCAGAATTTGCTCTGATTAGCTAGAAGTATTCCTTTTATGAATTTGGGAGAGGCTTAAAATGACTGGTGGGTATGCTTCCACCGAGGCCATCATCCTGAAAAAGAAGTCGTGTCACCTGAGAAAAGCCTGGCTTTTCTCCAAAGAGGAAGACCCTTGACAAGGTGGCATGACAGAGTGGTTGCAGCAGTAGGTTCAAACGCAGCCACACTTGTGAGGATGACGCGGGGCCGGGCATTGTTGCATTCTGTTGTACAGAGCGCCCCTGGGAGGTAGAGCCAACTCAAGGGCACATGCCACCATCCCCACCGCCCAAAGGCTGACCCGCCTGTTCTCTGTCACTGGGTCCCTGCACTCTTATCAAAGGCAGATAGCAAGTTGGTAATGGCAGAAATAAAACAGGAACTAGCCTATCAGGCCCACGGTAGCTTTGTCCTTGTCCACCCCACCAGCACACTAATGCCCCCAGCTGCGTATTTACACTTCCACCTTCCTGTGCTGCAGACCCTGGGTGGTGCAGACAGTTAAGCACTCCACTCAGAAGGTTGGTGGCGTGAAGCACTTAGAGGCACCTCAGAAGAAAGGACTGGCAGTTGGCTTCTGCAAGGTCCCACCTTTGAAAGCCTCATGGAGCAGGTCTACCCTACAAGCAGGTGTCCCCTGTTTGAGTCAGAATCAACGTGGCAGCTGCCGATTGGGGGCTGGTTGATGTTGTTTAACCTGCGCCGCTGTTCCAAGCATCTATCCTTTGGCTGCTATAGGTCTCATCTGCTTGGATTGCCCCACCTCTTCTCTGGTTCCTGGCTAACTCTCTGCCAGGATTTAGCCATCTGCTTTAGAAAAGCCTCATGGAACCTCTCTCCCCAGAGCAGACTGGGCCCCTCCTTTGAAGTGCTCTCACCGCGACTCACAGAGAGCTCAGCTCCCAGTCCTGCCTCATGACAGTGAACTGATCTCTCACAAGGGATCTCCCAGGAGCCCTGGTGGCACAGTGGGTTAAGCCTGGGCCTACTAACTGCTAAGCCAATGGTCCAGGGAGCTGTTTGCTCCCATCAAGGTGCACAGCCTGGGAAATGGTGGCTCTGGTGGCATAGTGGTTACAAGTTGAGCTACTGACCACATGGTCCCCAGTTCAAAGCCATCAGCCAGCTCTGAGGGAGAAAGATAAAGCTTTCTATTCCTATAAAGAGTTACAGTCATGGAAAACCCCTATGGGGCAGTTCTACCCTGTCCTATGGGGTCTCCGTCAGTCAGAACTGACTGGAAGGAAGGGAGTTTGGGGTTTGGCTTGACTTTTGAGTCAGAGTCAGTGTGATGGCACTAGACTGGGTGGGCTCTTTTGGTTTAGTTTATCATTTGGTCTTGAGGAGACATGGTGTTGTAACGGGTGGCATGTTGGGCAAGAGCAGCAGTTCAAAACCACCAGCTGCTCTGCAGGAGAAAAGTGAGGCTTTCTACTCCCATAAAGAATTACAATCTCAGAACCTACAAGGGCAGTTCTACCCTGTTCTGTATGGTCACTATGAGTCTGAATCAACTAATGACAGTGAGGTGGTTTTTTTTGTTGGTTTGTTTTAATTTTTAACCTCGGGAGCCCTGGGGGTGGATGAGCTAATTGCATCAGTGCTAACTGAAAGATGAGCTGTTCAATCCACCAGCAGCTCTGTGGGAAAAAAACGCTACTCCCATGAGGATCCCAGCCTCGGAAACCTGGGGGCACTTCCGGTCTGTCCTGTGCAGTGACTATGAGTCAGCATGGACCCAACAGCACAAACCACTGGTAGTCTAATGTCAAAGAAAGTCCTGCCATTAGTTTTGTCCTTTCTGATCTCCATTCCGTAGCCAAGGAACCTGCAGCTCTGAGTAGTTGCAGCCCCACACGACAGTTGGAGGTGGTAGAGCCCCAGTGTATGCCCTTTATAGCACCTCAAGGTCACACACTTGGCAGTGGGAAAGTGCGTGGTTTATTGCGGTCCAGCCATGACCTGGGAAAAGCAAGCATGCAGGGACCCTGTGGGGGCAGGACAGACTCACCTTGTGCTTTCTATTCAGTGATGCTTTCCTGGCCCCCCTCCCCTACTGCAAACTCGCATTATCAATCTGAAGGTGAAGACAGAATGGTTTTCCCTCGGTGGATGGGTTTGCATAATGCACAGGATTGTAGATTTCTCGCAGAATGTCAGGCCATTGGGCTCCTGCCATAGACTCCCCACTGTCTCTGAAGCTGGTAGTGTATGCAGATTAATTTCTAAGTGTACCTTAAAGGAGTTCGTCAGCCACTCTCTTATGATGGATGGGGCTCGAGATGATCCAGTGTCTGCAGTGATGGAGTTCCTAGGAGTGATTAATAGTGGATATGCTAGACTGACTTTTGATGCTGTTGCTGGTGTTAAATAGTATGTGTTGCTTCTGCCCTGCCCCCACCGACTTGTTTTCTCTAAAGATGGGCTCTTTCAGGAGCAACCAGTTGACTGCAGGCTCCACCTGCAAGCTCTCCAGCCTTGGACTATATGTCCTTGTAAACCTCTGAGACACAATAAAGGTGGGGGTGATAAGTCCTGCCTCTCAGGGTTAGTGGCATTGGGAACATTGACAGAGTAATGACCCTGAAGTCATGCCTGGCAGTCCGGAGCACACGGTGGCATTTGGGATGTGCCGATGCACGGGTGACAGAGATGCAGATGATGGGACTGCTCTCCAGGCCTCTGTCGCTGTCTCCTGGGGCGCTGCTGGCATTGGGTGGTGCATGAGTGCGAAGCGCTCCCATTGTTGCGCAGGAAAGAGGATAATGGACAGACCTCCCTGACTCTGCCTGGAAGATCAACCAGATGCACTGGAGGGAGAAGGGAATCTAGTCCAGTCTGCTTTGTTGCCTTTGGAATCGTGAGGCAGAGCGATAGCCACCTGGGGGTCATCATTTGGATGGGAACATTTTTCCTCCTCGTCATCCAATTGTTAATGACGGGCCCAGCAATACCTTCTGGTCCACTTCTCATGGTCATATGGTTCTCTTTTTGTCTTTTCAGGCTGTGACCCAATTAGAACTTTTTGGGGACATGTCCACCCCTCCTGATATAACCTCTCCCCCTGTAAGTATGCTGTCCCTTCTGCACTCTGCCCGCCACCCCCTCTGGCCACCCCTGCTCCATGTTCTTGTAGTGGAGAGATCCTGGACTCTCACCCAAGTGGTCAGCTAGCAAATGTCACCTCTGAGACTTACACACTGTGGGTGCAGCAACCCCCAGCCTCAATTCTTTTGACCACGAAAGCAAAGAGCAGGCTCTATGGTATCCATGCCTCTGTTACGAGAAACAAACGAGAACCAGGCATTCAGCGATGATCAGGGCGTTTCCTGGTTGTTTGCTAAAGAGCCCTGGATAAGCTGTGGTCTAGTTGGAAATAAAGGGGGGCGGGGATGCAACATGACAAGAAACAGGATGAGGTATTTGTCACCATCTGCCCAGAGCCTGGGACCCAGTAAGCAGGTGGGCAGTCCCGTCACGGAAGAGTCTTCTCCCTTGTCCCTGTCTGCTCTGTGCACATCCTTCTTACCTTCTTTCCTCTCCTCTTACCTTCCTCCCTTCCAACAAGCCCCTCCCTTCCCAGACCATGACCTGGTCCCACCCAGCTACTCTGGAAACATTGGTTTCCGGACCACAGTTCAGAGCCTCAGGCAGCACCTCAATCCCAGGGAATAAGGGGCAGAGTTTGCAAGAAGCCCTGAGTTGACCAGGAAAAGAAGAAAAGAGCAATAACCCCAGTGGCAAATAGCATCCCAATGCTTTGAGAGCTGGACGCATTCAAAGGCAACTCAGCAGCCACTGCAAAGAAAAGAGACCCGGCCAGCCCCTCCCTGCCCCTCCTCGGAGGTGGGCAGAGAGCAGTCAGCTGCAGCTGCACCCGCTGAAACTGCAAGGAAGGGGCAGCTCCTCTGGGCATTGGGCGATTGTGCAAGCTCAGGGATGGCGCTATGGTTCACTGGCAAGATGCGCCTCAGAGAGAAAAGGCTGTAACCTTACCACTGAGGACAGATGGCACGAAACCCTGCTTCCCACAATGGCCACCAGGGAATCCAGACACAGCTGCCCTGTTCCCAGCACCTGATGCCCAAAGCAGCTGTGAGGGAGGGGCTGCAGCTTCTGTCCCCAGGGAAGCTGCGCGCTTCTGTGGAGTCTCACGCTCTCCTCCACTCTTAGGCAATCTCTGGGGACATCTTCTCATGTCATCCCCCTCATTTTAGAGATGAGCAAACTGAGTCCCAGCAAAGACACATGGTTCACTCAAGGTCACATGGGGGGAAAGAGACCAGCGCTGACTTGTGTTTAAAAGTGCTTAACACAGCAGCTTATGGCTGTATTTCTGGCCCTGAACCCAAGCACAGCTCAAATGAGTATTTAATAATCCTGAGAACAATGCCGTCCATCCCACAAGCTGCTCGTCTAAAAATGGCCTTGTCTAATTGCCATGGTTTCCGGATTAATTGCTTGCCCCGTCTATTTCAAGGGTGGAAAAAAAAAAACAAGGATATTATGGTATGGAACAAACGTATTCACTGTCGGCAAAAGGCTCCTTTAAATAGGTAGGGACATTTAAAAAACAAAGTCATACTCATGGCTTTACTGCCGGACCCCTTGCCCTGGCCATCAGTGCATATGGTAGATCTTTCTGGAGTTGCAGGACAAGCCGGGAACTGTGGGGTTTTCAGCTGGGTAGGCATCATTTGTTGTTGTTGTCATCCTCTTGAAAATATTTAGTCCTTTTTGCAAGTGAAAATGCAGGCAGATTTTTGGGAGGTTCCAGGACACTAGTGTGTATACTCCAGTTGCTAAACACAGTGTGTCCATTTAGTCAGCATGTGTTCCTTGGTCGTAGTTTAAGTGCCCTGAGCTGGGCACACAGTAGGTCCTAAGAGAAAGTATGTCCATTTGAATGGACCACCTCTCAAAGGCGAAAGTCAGGTATTAGGGGATCATTTGATGCTTTGAAAAACTCTCCAAGACGCATAAGCTAAATAGTCATGATCTTGGCCATAGTTTACTGAGCACGTACTAGAAGTCTAAACATGGCACAGAGTGGTTTAAATGCATGACCTCATTTAATCTTCACAGCAGCTTCAGCAGAGTAGGAACCCCCGCCTTTTGTGGAAATTAGGGGGCTTCAAGAGGTTCTTGGGGAAGATGGCAGAGAACAATCATGGAATTTTCCCACAAACAATGTGAAGCCCCTTGTATAGTGTGTTTAACTAGCCCAAGGTCTAAACACCGTATAAGTGGCCCGGACTATGACTCACTTCTTCAGTGCCGCTTTCCCCTGCTACTTCCCACCCTGGGCGACTGCTGAGCCAGGCCTGCCTCATGCATCCTTTGTCTTTCTCTGCCTGACAGACTCCTGCAACTCCAGGTGATGCCTTTATCCCATCTTCATCTCAGACCCTTCCGGCGAGTGCAGACATGTTCGGTTCTGTTTCTTTCGGCACTGCTGCTGTACCCTCAGGTAAGCCTGCTTTCGCCAACCCACTTCCATTTCTTTGGTTCCCACTCTTCAAGAGAGAGGAATGGTTGAGCCTGCTGCCAGAGGGCACCAAAACACCCGGGGAACCTCCAATCTCTCCTTCCGAGTCTTGGGGTGACACTGGGAAGCTTTCAGTGGTTGTCCAAAGGTCTGGTGCACTGCTGGTGGGAATGCAGCCCTCCTCCGGAGAGTTCAGGATTCCAGGCTACTTGGGCATGCCACATTAGGGAGCTTGGCACATTTACAGTCTGCCTACAAATCCACACATGTCCGTTTGCTCCTTCCACCTCATCCCATGGAGGGGAAGGCAGCAACCTGGGATGTGGATGGGAGGCAGCTCTTCACAGACCTCGGAAACCTTGATGCATAGAAGGCACCTGCTATTTGATGCCAACCCAAGAAGGGAGGCTTACAAGGGGGAACCCTAAGGGAATGAGAGCAAACCGCTAACAGTGAATTGGGAAGGGACTGGGATGGGGGCGTGGTGATGTACCATTTATTCTGTTTTCCAACTATTCTTTGAAACATGTCTATGCCCTGTACAATAGAGGAAAGAATCTATACTACAACAGCATTTCAGGTGAGTTGGAATTCAGTGGAATGCCCAATGCCTTCCCTTGCTTCCAAGGCAGTAAAGCTGTTCGGGTAGCTGGGTCGGTCACTCTTGACTTGAAGTCACCAAAGGGAGTGTTAAACCCACAAGCAAGTCCATTACTGTCAAGATGCCTTTGGCTCACAGCAACCCGTGGGTTACAGCGTGACCTGCCCCATGGCTTCTCTGTAATCTTTCTGTGGCAACACTGGATGTGTCCCAGTGGCCAGCCTTTAGGCCGAAAGCCAAGAAAGACCTTTTACACCACCCAGGGACTCAAGGGGTGTTTGTCCTGCTTTTTATACACAAAAGAGCCTAAAAGAGTTTTCTTCTTCTTTTTTCTTTAACCACCTATTTGAAATCTGTAGTATCATCTTTCTCTATTCTATTTTTATAAATGGTAAATAGAGTTTGAATCTTTTAGAATACAAATGTTCTTGCACTTTTTTCTATAAATAATTGCTTTTAATTACATAGTATCAGAAGCAAATTCTTGCCACCAAAACATAAACCTTGCTTTTATTCAAAGTAAATTAAAAATTTATATCCTGCCCTGAAATAGTTATAGTTATTCCTTCTGAGCCAAAGGATCATTTTGAAGTTTCAGAAGGAACAGAGCTCAGCAGCCCCCGGCTCTCACTTACCATTTAAACTCTGTAGGGAGCCGAAACATTCAGTTAATCGCGAGGGTTCCCAATTGAATTTGTTTTCCCCATCTCTAAAACGGAATGGTAGTAATGACTAATTTCCCTTACCTCAAAGATTAAGATCTCCTTGGGAATTGTGTAATAGTATTATAGTTTCACGTAAGAACAACTATTTTTTCATCAGAAATGCACTATCCTTCTCTGCTCTTCGTTTGTGTTTAGAATACCCATGCTTTCTATTAATGAATAAAAAAAGTGCTAGAGTAACTCATGAGTTCTCCAGGTACTGAACTTAAACAATTCACAACTGTGTTGAATTTCATGAATATTCACCGAGGGTCTGTCACGTCTCAGGACCCGTTCTAAATGCTTGTAGCCCATCAGAGGCAGCGACAGATGGAGACTCTTACCTGCAGAGAGGTCTTGTGAAGAGGGCAGTCAGCATAACCATATGTAACTTTTGTTACCTATAACAAGATGTAAGGCCCTAGTGTGGCCAGAGGACTCTTTCGAGGTGAGGATGGCAGCACCTGTGTTCTATACGTTGGACATGTTGGAGAAGTCCCTGGAGAAGGAGAGCATGCTCAGTGAGGTCGATGAACCGGGACAAGGAGAAAGACCCTCAAGGGGATGGGTGGACACAGTGGCTGCCACTGTGGACACGGGCGTAGGAACACTTGTGAGGATGGCACAGGACTGGGCAGTGTTTTGTTCTGTGGTTTCGGCCGCGATGGGTTGGAACCGACCCTACAGCATCCAACAACCACAACTTCAGCAATGCACTGGAGAGTGAGGGAAACTGGTGGCCATCCAGCCCACAGTGACGCCACGGGTGGCAATAGACCTGAGCTACTGCTCTCGTTTGGGTTTTCCGTGGCTGGCTTTTAAGAAGTAGATCATCAGCCTTCTTTTTGAGTTATCTCTGGGTGGAATTGAACTTCCAGTCTTTCAATGCAACTCACTTCACCTAGTCGAGTCTAACTCAAGCGACCCTGTAAGACAGAGTAGAATCCCCCTGTCAGTTTCTGAGACTGTAATTCTTGATGGGAGTAGACAGCCTCATCTTTCTCCCCTGGAGTAGCTGGTTGTTCTGAACCATTGACCTTGTAGTTAGAAGCCCAGGGGGTAACCCACTACACCACCAGGGCTTTTGTATTCCAGTGCGGTAACAGGGTGGGCACCGTTTGCACCACCCTGGGCGCACTCTGGCGATGGGTGAGTAATATGGGAAACAGCAAAGGTAGAGAAGAGCATAGGGATTTGAGGTTCAGGCAGATGGTGAGCATGGGAGCCAGGTGTGCTCGGTGGTCGGGGGCTCAAGGAGGGATGTGATGGGAGGGGAGTAGAAAAGGCCAGCAGGGAGCCAGCCTGGTGGCAAGCTGCAGAGTATCCCACAATGTGGAATGGCTTCACCTTCAAGTCAGTAATTTCCTTTTCAATAAATGAGAGCAGGGATAAGGTAACATCTTGCATCTCTCCCAGTCCTCAAATGTGACTCAATTTTCCTAAAGACCTGCCTGTGCCAGGCACAGCACTGGCCTGGACCTCGTCCTCCACCTGTGCCAGGTATGAGCCTTGACGGGCCCAGTTTCAGTCTTGCGACGTGTTCAGCCCTTTCCAAAGCTATTAGGCAATTACCCCTTTGTCTCCAGACTTGGTTTCCTCAGCTGTTCAACCAGTGGGCAGATTCCTGCCAAGGTCTCCATCCTCAAGGCATAAGGCTAACACTCATGCACATCCACTTAGCTTTGCTTTCTCGATCCATTTAAATGTTGCTGCTGAACAAAACCAGACTCCTGTGGGTGATGAGCAGCTATCTGCTTATTCCCTGCCCTAACTGGCCTGAGAAATCTCTACACCTCTTATGTCTCCTTCTACCTGTCACTTAGGGGCCAGGTCTTGATAAAGAAACTGGGGAATGCACTGGGCTAGGCAGTACAATGGACCCGCTTCTGTGGGCCTTTGAATCTGATAGACAGCATTAGAATCTTGGCTCCATCGTGTTTTAATAAGTTGTTGACTCCCTGGAAATTTACTTAACCTGACAGAGCCAGATCCCCTTGCTCTATATAACTGAGTGGGAAATCAGACTTCCCTTACAACACTATCATGAGGGTTAAATGAGAAAATAAAGTTAAGTGCCTTGAAAAATGCCGTTGCCTCTTAGACACTTGGTGTGGAAACTGCTGCTGTTACCATGATGCCTCAAAATATCTGACATTGAAGGAAAGCGGGCCTGTCCTACCTTTGTTTTCTTAGAATTAAAAAAAAGTTTAGGTCTTTGGCCTCTTGACAATTGTGTTAGGCTGGGTTCTCTAGAGAAACCAAACCATCTCTAGATACAGCGTACACAGTTGTAGAAATAGGTAAATCCAGTCTGATTCAAGTCAGTGTAGTCTGCCGACACCTCTTAAGGTCAGCAGGTGATGCCACAGGAGATCAAGGGACCAGACAGGATGACGAAGCAGAGAGCACAGGCTGGTAGATGCAATAAGTCTGAAGTGGGCCAAATGAATCCGCTGTCTACAGTAGTCCTCTGGCAGCTCCTGGGATCAGCAGGGGATGCAACCGGAGATGGAAGAACTAGCCCTGGCAGAAGGTGAAGTGCCAAAGGATTTGACTCGCCTTGCTCTCTCTCTCCAATCTCTCTCTCTCTCTCTCTCTCTCTCTCTCTCTCTCTCTCTCTCTCTCTCTCTCTCTCTCTCTCTCTCTCTCTCTCTCTCTCTTCTCTCCTCTCAACTCTCTCCTCTCTCTTACACAAAAAGGCTTATGACACCAATGTGTCATCAGGCTTTTGGATAGGTTGAGCTCTGCCCTTACCCTTACCCAGGGGAGTCTAACCAACTAATCCCTAACCCTCACAACAGAGGAGGTCTGGGTTGTAGGGAGGACGTGCAAGCGTGAAGCCAGGTTCTATCCTCGACCAGCTGCAGCTAAATCTCCATGGAGCCGCAGGGATCTGATCTAGAACCCCCCTATCGAATGGGAACAATAGATCATCTCCTTCCTGGAGCTGTTCAACCAAATCAGTTGCCATCCGGTCAATCCAACTCCCAAGAGGCCTGTGTGCGTCCGAGTAGCCGTGTGCACTCTCCAGTTGTCAGTGGCCGGGTTGCCGGGCATGGATGGCCAATCCTTTCTTCTAAGTCGCTTCTGGGTCAGCTCAGACCTCCAGCCTTTGAAGTAGTGCCTGAGAACACGGACCGATCAACTCTCCTCAGGAATTCCCATAGTGTTTGCTGCGCGTTCTAGCAGACCCTGCGCTCTGTCACTGAAAAACTAGACGACAGTGGTAGGCTGTGTCCCCCTGGGGCTACCTCTCATATCCAAGTACCGATGAAAGAGAGAATGGGACCAGCCGCCCCGGAGGCTGGTTGCCAGGCTCCACTGCAGTCGAGTGTAAACTCCACTTCGACAGAGGTTTGACTGTTTTGTTCTTTGCTGCGTCTCCAGGATGAAAACAATGCCTGATAACCAGTAGGGTTGGGTTTGAATCAATCAAGCAATCAAATGAGATAGGGTAGGTAGCAGGGACCACATAGCTTCAGTGTAAATATTAGAAAGGAGAGGAGTGCTGTCGTTTGAAGTGTTTTTTCGTAGATCTAGGTCTGCTTCCTCCTCCTTTTCTCTCAAAGAATGCAGGCAGTCCCCAGATGCTAGCATTGGTTACAAATTACAACTCGGCACACTTAAAGCACGAAAACTCACTGCCAGGCCGTCACACGGGTGCATTCTCCCGGCAAGGGGAGCTCTGACGGCTCTGAACTCCTGGCACCAACAGATGCTCCCTGGCCCCCCGCCCTCTGCTGGGGAGCATTAATGAGTAAACGGTTAATAAGCTGTTAAGTGGCTGTAGTGACAGCCACCAAGTGGCTCCCCTCGTCGGATGATTTCACAGCCCTGCCACAGAGATGTCTCCTCAGGACACCCACGACGCCACTAGGTTGAGAGCCTGAGCTCAGAGGTCACGGGCCAAGGGAGAAGCCAGACTGTCAGGACCCCTCCTTCCCAGGAAAAGACGATGAGCCCCACACGCCCCTCACCCCCAATATGATACTCAATTACCCTGTGCTGCCTCTCTTTCTTGTGAGTGTTGTACTTTGGTCTGGAGCAGATGGCATGAAGCCAGAGAGACATGCTAATAACTCTCTCCAGAAAAGTGTGCACAGCCCATCTGTTAGTTCTAGTGAGCGAGCGAGTAAGAGAGAGAGGGAAGGAGGAGGGAAGGGGTGGGGGGAAGAAACCTGTCCCCAATAGGAGAGATCAGAGCACTTGTGGGATTCAAGGCTTCACTGTGCACTTGGAGAAAGACAGTGCAGCCATTTCTTTGAGTCCATTTTGACTCCCGGAGACCCCCGGTGTCCGAACGGACCTGTACTCCAGAGAGTTGTCAGTGGCTGATTTTTCAGGAAATAGTTTGCCAGGGCGCTCTCCCAAGGTGCCACTAGGTGGACTTGAACCTCCAGCCTTTCCATTATTAGCCAAGTGTGTGAAATGTTTGCCCTATCTGAACAGCACCACCACCAACAAAAACCACACTATACCACCACCACCACCCAAAATCCCAAGACAGGAAACCCAAACCCGTCGCCGTCAAGTCTGTTCCAGCTCGCGGGGTGCCCAGCGTTAGAGAGGGAACCGTGTCCTGGGCTTTTCTTGGCTCTCCTTGTGGTGGAAGTAGAGCATCAGGCCTCTCTTCTGAGAGCACTGGGTGGGCTTAAACTGACAACTTTATGCTCGTACCAGCTCACTGCCAAGGAGGTGATTCTGACTCAGAGCGACCCTGTAGGACAGGGTAGAACTATCCCTGTGAGTTTCTGAGCCTGCAACTCTTTACAGGGGGAGCAAGCCTCATCTTTTTCCCATAGCAGCTGGTAGTTTTGAACTGATGACCTTGCCGTTAGCAGCCCAAACGTAAATCATTGCCTCAAAAGTTTTCCAATCACCCTCTAGTGGGCAGTATCACTTCCACTGAAAACCACTAAGCCTCACCAAAGCAAAACCAGAAACCAAACCAAGCTCACTGCCATTGACTCACAGGGACCATGTAGGACAGGGTACAATTGCCCCTATGAGTTTCCAAGATTTTAACTCCTCCTCTTGGGAGTAGAATGCCCCATCTTTCTCACTTGAAGCGGCTGGTGGTTGACTGTGGACTTTGTGGATTGCATGCAGCAAAGCAGAAAGAAGAGCAAAGTTGGTGAATCGGTTATTGTCCGGGTCAGGTCACTGGATCGTTAGGAGAGGTGAGGCAAACTCAGCCCGAGGTTTCAATGCGAGTGACCATCAATGCCTCCTTGCCTGTCTCAGTCCAGCGCAGTTGAGCCAAGGCGAGGTTGGAGGGCAGTTCTGTTTCGTTTGCTGATCCCTCTGCCTTATTGCATAAAAGCCTCTGACACTGCCAGGGGCATCATCAGGGAGCCATACGTCCTGTCTCTGCCCTGCTGAGGCCTCGCCTCAGAACAGGGTGGCCGTGAGCCACAAGATGGACACCTCGCAAGGACATGGCCTGCCTTTGAGTGTCAGCTTGTCAGTCTAACACGAGAAGTTGCTGCCCTTGGATCCCAAGGGTTGAAAGGATTTGAGAAGCCACAGGCTGAGCACAGGCAAGTCACCAGAGTGGTTGGCGTGACTCGTGATAGAATCAGGGCCATAGCACCTCCCGTCATCCCTTGACTAATTTGCATCCTCGCTCCTCTTTGTTCTGGTCTCACTGTAACTGCACCTGCAGAATCCTTCGGAGGACCATAAAGGTGCTTATTTGGGGCTGTCTGGCAGAGCTAGCACCCCCACCCTCTGTTCCGTGGCCCGGCCATTGTTTCCCAGAGCCCACTCACTGCACATGCAAGTCCCCAGAGCGCCCCGAGGGAAGGATGGCATTGGTGAGGAGGTGACCTTGGACAAACGCTGACCCTACCTTCTTGCCAACTGTATGACCCTGAGCTAGTGCTTTTCCTCTCTGAGCACCAATTTGTTCATCCCCCAAAACTGGATCACGGCTGCTCTGCGGGGATTTTCGTGATACCAAGCACCTAATACTACACCTGGCACTTGGTAGGTTTTAGCTAAG
This sequence comes from Echinops telfairi, assembly GCF_000313985.2. Taxonomy (NCBI): domain Eukaryota; kingdom Metazoa; phylum Chordata; class Mammalia; order Afrosoricida; family Tenrecidae; genus Echinops; species Echinops telfairi. Next base: position 69,972,058 of record NW_022104341.1, read on the forward strand.
TGGAAATTAGTAGGGTAAGCACTGGGCTGCTCAACTCAAGGTCAGTGGTTCAAACCCACCAGCCTCTCCATGACGAGGCTACCTGTTACTGTACAGCTTTCTAATCTCAAACTCCGCATAGGGCCCCTAGGAGTCAGGACCCGCTTGATGGCCAAGGGTTTGGTTTTATTCTAGCACATCTCTCATCTGAAAGCAGTGATACAGCCAACCATTTTCATAGTCGTGGACTATGTGCCCACCCTAGAGTAATGCTGTGCCCACCCTATACCACCGTATGAGGTGCCCTTCCAGGCACAGAACTCAATATCTGAAATACGTCAGGTTGGTTAACCCTCAGACCAACCCAATGAGATCGGAGATGTTTTATGCCCACTTCAGAGATAAGGAAACCAGTGCCTTAGATGTTAAAAATCTCTCCCTACGTTACATAAATAACACGTTGGAAGTTCCGTTTGGGCCTCTAAAACAAAACACAAAACCCACTGCATTGGACTAATTGCTACTCAGAGTGACCCTATGTAGATAAGGTTTCTGAAGCAGTCGGTCTTTATGGAAACAGTTAGCCTCGTTTTCTCTCTAGGAATGGCTAGTGGGTTTGAACTGCCAACCTTATGGTTAGCAATCCAATGCTTACTCAACAGCAACCCCAGGGTTCCTTAACTTTGGCCTTTACAATTTCAAAATTCTGACTCCCCCTCACTTTGCACACTCCCTCACTGCTAAGGAGAAAAAAAATACTACAACCTAGCTTTGTAACAAAGAGCCTAAATCTTAGAAACATGAATCCCCTGAGCCCAGCATGAAGGAGAGGGAAAATTCAAACTCACGGCTGCCTGGTTCCCTGCCCTGCGGCTCTTTCCGCTGAGCACCCGTTGACGGAGGAGCTTTTCACGGTTGTGACTGTTGTCAGGTGCCATTGAGTCAGTGCCAACTCATGATGAAGCACAGCCAGCCCTTCACCTGCCTCACAATCGTTCCTGTGCTTGAGCCTGTTGTTGCAACCTTCATGACAGTCCATCTCTTTGAGGCTCTCTCTTGTACACTGACCCCCTACTTAACAACTGTAGAAAGATCAACACATCCCCTGGGTATCTGAAGGGGTTGCGTTCTCACTACATTGTAGTTACTGCCTGTGAAGCATTCCCTAAGAGAGGATCTCTCCTACCCATTATCCTGCCCCAAACCATCTAGAATTGCTCTTGCTTTGGCCTGGTGCCCTACCCAGCCTTCCTTAGTTCCCTCCATCTCCCTGCTGCCAGCTTGACCTTTATTTCTGTCTGACCTGTCCTCTGTTCTCCACCCTCTAGAGCAGGGCTGTGTCTGCCAAGGGCCATTTGGGTATTGATAAGATCATCTGTGGGCCAAAGGGGTCAAACAGTTAATTGACTCACCGCTAGTGTATTGGAGGAACCCAGGTGGCATAGTGATTACTCTTGGGCAGTTAATGGCAAGGCCTGCAGTTCAAAACCACCAGCAGTTCAGCAGGAGAAAGACGGAGCTTTCTGCTCCCATGAAGACTGACAGGCTCAGAAACTCAGGGGCATTTCTACCCTTTCCTGTAGGGTCACTAGGAGTCAGCTTCGACTCGATGGCAGTGAGTTTTGTGGTGCTGGCTCTTTGTGTGGGGGGTGATGGCGGGAATGGCTCCTCTTGGTTCAGGCATTTACTGTTAGCTGGTGTCTGACCCCTCAGCCCCAAGGACTGGATATTCCCCTTAGAAGGTAGACCTCATGAAGGCAGGAGCGTTTGTGTCACTCACCATTATACCCTTGGTCCCTAGCACACAGACCAGCATGGTACATTTTGCCTAGTCCCGTGACTCATTCTTTTCCAGGATGCCTGACTCTTCATTTTCGCTTCCAGGTTATGTTGCAATGGGCGCCGTCCTCCCATCCTTCTGGGGCCAGCAGCCCCTCGTCCAACAGCAGATCGCCATGGGTGCTCAGCCACCAGTCGCTCAGGTGATGCCGGGGGCTCAGCCCATCGCTTGGGGCCAGCCGGGGCTCTTCCCTGCCACTCAGCAGCCCTGGCCAGCTGTTGCCGGGCAGTTCCCGCCAGCCGCCTTCATGCCCACGCCAACTGTTATGCCTTTGCCAGCCGCCATGTTCCAAGGCCCCCTGACCCCCCTTGCAACTGTCCCAGCCACGAGTGACTCCGCCAGGTCCAGTCCGCAGGCCGACAAGGCCAGACAGAAAATGGGGAAGGAAATATTTAAGGATTTCCAGATGGCCCAGCCTCCACCCGTGCCGTCCCGCAAACCCGACCAGCCCTCCCTCACCTGCACCTCAGAGGCCTTCTCCAGTTACTTCAGCAAAGTCGGGGTGGCACAGGATACGGATGACTGTGATGACTTCGACATTTCCCAGTTGAATTTGACCCCTGTGACTTCTACCACGCCGTCGACCAACTCACGTGAGTTGCCCTTCATTTGGGATATAAAACCCAAAGCATGTGATACCTGGGGTCCAGAGTCCTAAAACTCCCCTCAGTTATATCCAACTGCTGCTGCTGCTGCTGATACAACAACTACCAGCTGCCACTGAGTCCACTCCAACCCCGGCTGCGTAGGAGTAGAACTGTGCTCTGTAGGGTTTGCAGTAGCTGTTTTGGGGGGAGTCGATTGCCACCTCTCTTTCAGTGCCTCTGGGTAGATTCAGACCTGTACACGCTTGGGCTGCAGCTGAGTGTGTTCACTGCCCCATTACTGATGGTCATCACTATTGGTCACTGCTGCGAACAGCACCAGCCATTAGGTACTGATCATGACACACGTCTCTTCCATGAGCTTGATATGTACTATTTTAATACGCCTAACCTTGCTTCTGACCAGTTTTTTCAGATCTCCTTTATAGATCATGAAGTTCAAAGACAATAGACAAGGTGGTAGCAGTGAATAGAGCTGTTAATTCTGTTAATAGCAGAACAGGCTGTTGAGTTTCCTTCCAGCAGGCTGCCCTGCCTCGTAAGCTTTTACATGTTTGATCATTCATACATTCCCTAATCCACAAAGATGCACCGATTTGAATACGGCTTACTGACACTGAAACAATGATGAATATACACGCTAAAATTTACAAGAGAAATGATGAGAAACTTAATTCAAGAAATACCTTAGGACAGAGGTATAGTAGTCATAAAGTTCTAGACTACTGCAAAGTTGAAGCTAGATTCTGGCTTCAAGCTTCTATTAATCAATAAAGGGGAAAATGGGATCACAAAAATTTGTAATTAGAAATTAATTACACACTAGATTTTTACCTGTGTACAAGTCATTTTTATTTCATTAGCCCTGTCCAATGCTAAAGAGTCCCTTGGTGGCATAAAGGGTAAAGTACTCAATGACTGGTTGAGACGTTGAGGGTTCAAATCTACCCAGAGGGCCCACAAAAGGAAGACCTTATGATCGACTTCCCCAAATCACAGCCATTGAAACCCCTCAGAAGTGCTGGTTTCTGCTCTGATGCACACGAGGGTGCTATGAACTGGAATAGACTCACGAGTCCCTGGTTTATATCTCAGGCTGAGGGTTACTCCATGAATTTATGATACAGAACCTGAGTTTAGTACTAAGCTGCTATTACCTCACGCCGTTTCAAGGGTGAGGCCCACCACTGTCATGTCATCACACCCAGCGCTTGGTGCAGAGTCCTGGACCACGATTCTAGTCCTGAAACCCTTCCCCCACGCTGTGTCCCTCAGCAAGCGTGTGACTTGCCAAGGCTCCTTGTGTCCTCAGGAAAATAAGCGAATGTGCTTGGATGAGCCGGGTCCCTACTTCCAGTTCTGGCATTCAGTGATTCTACCCTAAATCATGCTTCTACCACCAGCTGCCTGGGAAGCAGTCACACAGCAGCCAAATTAGAATCCACGGACCCTTACGTGTGTGTGCGCGCGCGTTTGGTGGACGCGATTGCGGCCTGCACCTTGACAATTGATAAGGGGAAACAAAAAGGCCCTTGGTACGATGCGTTCTGTGTTTTCATTACTGTCACAGTGGACACGGATCGCTGCATGGCCAATACTGTGAACTGTCAAAAAGGGAGGGGGCGGAGGGGACCCTTCATGTTAACACAATTCGATTGTGTCATTTCAGCCAGGTTTGGAATGCTCTTCTGAAAAGGAATGCCTTCCTGTATGTAAACAACCTTCCTTCCCCCTGGCCTCATCATCTACATAGCGGGGCATCTCTGGGCGCGCTAACGCACAGAGAGCGCCAATGGAGACGAATGAACTTGTAGAGTGAGGTGCTGGTGAAATGACAGCCGTGCATGCATAAGCAAGCTTCTTGTAAAGGACGAGCGTTTGCCACCCAATGAGTTTGTGTGCAGCTCCAAATGAAAGGGGAAGCGCAAGCTCTTTGAGGACAGGGAAGCACATCTTAATCATGCCTGTCCCTTGCTATCAAGTCGATTCCAGCTGGCAGCCAGTCCTACACCTCTCAAAATGCTAGCCAGGGACTGCACACCTGCAGGCAATGGGGAAAGCACATTACGAGCGGAGTGAACTTGCAAAGGCCACTCGGTGTTTAGATCACGGTTTCAAAATACTTTTGACACGCTGGACATTTTGGATCAGCTATTTTTTTCCCTTCCTTCCGGGTATGTCCCTTGCATTGTAGAAGGTTTCGTGTCGAACCGTCCCTCTTACTCAGTAGATGCCAGTAGCTCAGCCCCACCCACGGAGGGGTGACAACCAAAACAGCCTCCAAATGTCCCCTGGGAGGGAAATCTCCCCCAGAGTGAGAATACGGAGGAAGCGTAGAAAGGTTAAGGCATGCTCAGAAACAAACTCACTTGTTGCATTTCCTAATGAGTTCATTAAAAATATATTTCTATAGGAGCAATGTACTTATCAGAACTGGCAGCGCAGCAGGGGTGCTCAGCCTTTGGCAAGCAATACACCCACTGCCATCAAGTCCAGCCTAACTCGGAGAGGCCCTGTGTCAGGTTTCAAGGTGCTCAGTCTTTATGGGAACAGGCAGTCTCACCCTTTCCTGTACAGGAGAAGGTGGTGGGTTTGAATGGCAGCCCGTGCAGTTGGGAGCCCAGTACCTCCCTGCCAGGGCCACTGGGGTTCCTTTTAATACACAAGACGCTTAAGATTGCAAACACAACTCAAAATGCAATTCACTGCCATCACCGTTGGGTTTCTGAGTCTGTGAATCTCTACAGAAGCAGACAGCCTCAGGTTTTCTTCCAGGTGGCTGGTGCGGTCAAAGGGCTGGCTTTGTGGACAGCCGCCCGGCAGGCATTCCAGTCCATGAGCAAGGACTCTGCGGCTGCCCTCTATTAAACACCTGTGTTTTCAAATAGCTTGTCTCATTTCAATCCAGTGCTTGGGCACTGAGCCGCTAACCACAAGGCTGGGAGGTCAAAACCATCAGCTGCTTCTTGGGGAAAAGATGAGTCTTTCTCCTCCTGTGAAGACTTGTGGTCTCAGAAACCCACAGGTGCAGTTCCATCCTGTCCTATACCCTGCCTCAGTCACTCCTAGCGACTCGATGGCAGTGAGACCTGGTTAAAGGCAGTGCCGCCTTCTCATAGCTGTGCAAGAGCAATGAGCAAGCTGCTTCGCCCCTCAGAGCTGCAGTGTTTTCATGGGAAGAACACATGTATGTGCACACACATACACACTCACAGATACATACGCACATGCTCACGATGTGTGGCAGCATGCGTTATGCTAGACAACATCGTGAACTATGAGGAGCGGTGCCGCGCACAGTGTCTCTCTGCTTGGCACAAGGTAAATCATGTCATTACTTTAAAAGTGAGTTCACTGGGATCAAAGGTGGGCATCAAGCTCGATGGTGGTAAGCCACTGTCTGTTAAGCACTCAGATGACCTGCATTCTGAAAAGTCAGGCAGAGAGACCCTAGTGATGGCATTTGAAATTCCACTACAAAGCCACGCCAGACTCCCTTCTCGCTTGGAACTGAACCAAGGACTGTGTTTTCAATACCAAATTAGAGACGAGTGAGGCTTGACTTGTTGCCTATGACCCACTTGCTACAAATCTCTGCAACAAAGGAGAAGAGGGGCAATTGGATAGTCAGTAGACCAAACTCCAAACCCACCTTCCTGCCATTGAGTTCATTCTGACTCGTGCAAACTCGTAGGACAGTGTAGCTAGAACCCACCCTGGGAGGTTCTGAGGCTGTAAATCTGTGCAGGAGTAGAAACCTTTATTTTTCTCTCTCAACGCAGCAAACCCATAGCTATATACTTTGAAAAATGAAGGACCAGCTGTGGAGCTATGGTCTGCCGCCTCTGACTTCAAAGCTCACTCACACAGTCCAAGGCTAGAGTCCAATGGGCAAAGGTCTAAGGCACTTGTTCTGCAGTGGGGGGTTGCTTAACGAGTGTCTGCCATGTCCAGATTCTATTAGAACTTCTGTTATGTGCAGAATGTCTGTGATGAATGTCCAGATTCAAAACCTGGCCCCTACCCATCACTAGCTAGGTGGTTCACTTAGCAGCCTCCACTTTCCTTCTTGATGACGATTAGAGGTAGTATCTGAGACTTCTCTAACAGTGCCTAACACCTAGAAGGCACTCAACAATGGCTGTTGTTGCCCTCTGATCGATGTTCTCTTAGTGTACTCATCGGGTGACATGGGAGAGGAGGGAGAAAGTCAGAGAGCCCCCATGGCTCCCAAACTAGAGCAGGCATGAGACTCACTTGAAGGGCTTATAGAAGCAGCGTTTATCACTTGGAGGATGTACAAGGGGTTTCAAACGATTTAAGAGAAAATTCCCTTATTGTTCAATGTTCCTTGAAGCGCCCTTCCATATTACTAAAAAGTGGCTGTATGATGCTGAAGCTACTGCCCTGGGACCATCCCCTGCACAGCACAACCTTACTAAGGTCCGTCCATGAGATCAAGTGTGTGAGAGGATAAGACAGTTCTGTGCACAGCAGTGATGGAAATGTTCACTTGATTTATCTTGAGTTCGGAAAGGCAAGTCCTGCGACCGGACTCAGTCGGGTCCCTGAGGTGCTGGGGGAATACAAAGGGTGGCCGCATTTCATTGAAAGGGTCTTCTCCTCTTTCTTCTGCACGCTCTCTGTGTAGCTCCAACCCCAGCCCCCAGACAGAGCTCTCCATCCAAATCATCTGCATCCCATGCCAGCGATCCCACCACGGACGACATCTTCGAAGAGGGCTTTGAAAGTCCCAGCAAAAGCGAAGAGCAAGAAGCAGTAAGTGGCTACCTCATTGCTTCAGGCTTTCCCCCTCCCTAAATTACACCCGTCAGCTCTGAGAGGGACCGTGCATGCCACAATCTACACAGGCAAACAATGCCGACTCAGGTTTGAGAATTCCAGAGGAGCTGCTAACGGGGCTTTTGAGTCTCTGTTCACCCAAGTCCGCTGGAAACTGTTCTTTTTTTGAGTCGTTAACAACCCGTTCTTGCATCTCTGGGTGTAGCATGATCTCACTGGGGTCACCCCCATCCTTTTAAGATAACTGATTTATCCGCTGCATGAAACTATGCCCAACTGTCTTCTATTTTCAATTGCTGGAAAAAAAAGGTGTTATCTTCTTGTGTTCTAGCCTGATGGATCACAGGCCTCATCCAACAGCGACCCCTTTGGGGAGCCCAGTGGGGAGCCCAGTGGTGATAATATAAGTCCACAGGCCGGTAGCTAGATAGCACAGGTCTGGGTAGGTATCTGTCCTTGTTGTTCCCACCCCCACCCCCACCCTCATGCTTGCTCTTCCCGTCTGATGCCACATTCCCTACGTTTGCCCCATCCTTCCTTGCCTGAGCTCTCTGCCCAGTGTTTGTAGCATCTCTCTCTGCCTGGCGTCCGTCTTCCATCTCATTTTCCCTTGTGGATGCATGACCTTTGACATATGTTGGGAGGTAGGGCTGGAGGGGAGTGGTCATGTGATCTTATTAATTACACCATCCCAGTGGGATGCGGGGCTGGCCAACCCTTCCTGTACGTTCATGGAAACAGACATTCTGAGAGGCCTGGATCGGGCCGCCCTGATGATTTCTCAGTGAAACACCGTCCAGGTGCTGGAATGCTTTCATCGAAACGTCACTGCCTTTGCCTGTACTCAGCAGATCCAAAGAGGTCACCCATTAAACACAGCTGAGATGCCGAACTAAGAAGCGCCTCCCCGCCAGAAAAAGGCAAAAAAAAAGCCAGCCGGATTTGAAATAAGATGATGTGAGATAACCCAGGCCTCCTTGTCTCGGCCGGTGATGGTGCCCGCACCATTTCCACGCGGAAAGTGCAATTCCAAGTCCAAAGGCAAGCAGCTCTCACGTCCGAGGAGCTTCTGTGCTGCAGCCGTGCTGCAGCCGTGTGACTTGTCACCCCGGAGTCACTTCAGATTCCATCAGCAACTACTTTGTGAGAGGTGTACTTAGATTTGCTCGGCGTAGCTTTGGGCACTCGAATTTCAATACATCTGATTTGATGGAAAGAAAGAGGAGCTGATGAAGCCAACCTTCTCAGGAGACGGAAGTACACCTTGTTACCCAGACATGATCTCTAAGGTCACTCCTTGACAAATGTGTTCAATTTTCAAATACTTTCCTAGTTTTCTATAAATGTGTTGGCCTGACAAGCCAGACTCACGGAGCGGCTTTTCTTAGTCCATGCACAGTGTGGCCAGAACCATTAAAATGGTAAGTAGTTTTCACTGGTCATAAATGGGGTTCGGAGGCTGCCCCAGAAACAGGCTCAGCCCATGCATAAGTTACGGTGACAGTTCCTGAGAGCTAATATGCTGTTTGAAAGTGCATTTTGTTCATAGATTTTATGATTAAAGAACTTAACACACTGTATACTTGGCTACATTTTATATCAGGACAATGGCACATAATAATACATCATGCTGGTGAAAATTCAGTCTTGCAAAGCTATCTGGGGACCTGATGAATTAAAGGCAAAGTCAATGTTCCTGCAAAGAGAGGAGTTGGAGATTACGGGCAGGCTCCTTGGGACCATTCCCCTTGCGGTTTCCGTCTTCCTGCTGCTGTTGTATTTCCCATGCTCAGCCTTGCCTGGAGCAATCTGAGGCATGAACGGAGGGTGACAAGAGTCATTCATCAGGATAGCACCGGACATCATCCTAGAATTGAAGTTCTTGTAGAAAACAAAGATGACTTACGGCATTTGCAGATCAATGTATCAAGCCGTCCCCTTTATGAGCCTGTTCGGTTGAGCCAGTCATACAAGGTGAACTATTTCCAGGGACTTTAGCCTGTTCCACATTTGATGCCCAATCCAGGGCCCCAAACCACGGCCAAGTGGCAAATGGCTGTCACACGTGCAGTGGGAACAGCTCAGGATTTGGAACTTGAGTTTAAATTCTAACTAAGCTACTTACTATTCTGGTTTTTAGGGGAAGAACCCTAGTTTCACGGAGTCTTGGTTTCCCATCGTCCGTTATCCATTGTGTTGACGACAGTAGCATATTTTGAGTCTTTACACGGGGAAGGGCATTCAGCACTCAGCTTAGAATTCTTCTAGCATAAGATCGTCTGAGTTCAGATTCTAGCTCCACCGTGTATCATGTAGTTGACCCTGATGAGTTTTCATAATAATTCCCTCACTTATTATCTTCATTTGAAAAATTAGGGTCAATTGATAGTGCCTGTTGCATCGGGTAATTTTTCAGACTAACAGAGGTGATGTATGTGGAGTTCTTCTCATCATGTTCGGCATGTGATAATCACCCAGTAGATGTAGCTGCCACTGCCATTGCACCCTAAGCCATTATAATCCTGATAAATCACTACCAATGCCATCCTTCCCCCTTCCCTTTTACCATCACTGGCATCACCATCACCATCATCATCCGCGGCTCAGAAATGCTGACTTCCAACACTTTGAATTTTTGATGTTTCATCAAAATAAATCTTACCTTAACATTGGATTGGAGGCTTTGCTTTGTACATTTTAAAATTTCTCATATCATTAATTTCCCATCTGTCTTTTGAAAAGGGCTGTGGGCAGAAAAGGAGAACCGTATTTCTTCTGTCTTGATCCCATAGTCACAGTTGCGTGCTTACATTCACATGTACACCATAATAAGCACTTCCTAGTTCCCTGGGGATCCTGATTGTAATCCTTCCTGAGGCCATTTTCTCTCATTGGCAACGGAGCCCAGCAATTTCTCAACTCCCTATCAAACACTGCTTGCCACAGGCCAATGCCAGCCTAGCAGAAATCTCCCCTAAGACACCCATCAATGAGACCCTTCCATCAGCAGCAGCACAAGCCCCAAGTTATCTTTCTGTCTCCACCACATTCACCTGTCCACCCAGCTGGACCATTTCTAACTACAGTTCCTTAGTGCCTTTCTAGTGCTGGGTGAGAGATACCACGCAGAGGTGGTTAAGGCCATTGGGAAGCCAAGTTCCTCCCTTGTATTGTCCTTGCAGGCGTTATCACCAACTACTCTTTGTTAGAAATCCCTGCTCAATTCTGAGTAGGTAAGGGTGGCAGCTGTTGATAATTTCAAGCCATCTCACACTGCAGTCAGAGGAAATGCAAGAAATCCATGCAGGTGTGGAAGCTTCAAGACCCATCTCAGATAGCATTTCTGTTTTAGCAACAAAGAGAAATATCTTTAGTTATTTCCCTCCCCCCCC
>NW_022104341.1:69982776-70010367 GCF_000313985.2 Echinops telfairi
CATCCTCCTGTCTAGGAGAATCACTTGTCTTTGAAAGACTGGGGATAACAGGGGCAAAAAAAAAAAAGAAGAAGCAGCAAAATAATATTATAATGGCTTGTGTGGGAATGGCAGGTAATTTATACTTCACTGGTGTGCTGCTGGAGCAATTTTAAGGGCGAAATGTTAGCTTTTGAGGAGATGAAAGAAAAATGAAAACATTTATCTGGTTAAATGACTAAGTAAATAAACTGCCTATCAGACTTTCCCAGCTGTCAAGTCATAGTAGCATCTGTAACAATAGGGAATTGTTTGGTCTGTCTCCCTTAGTAACAATAGATATTGCTATAAATAATAAGTCCCTGTCATTTTTTTAATACTGATCTTCGTAGTGGGAACCCAAAACATATAAAGTATTACCTGATGGATTTCTAGTGTTCATGGGGAAAGAAAACTGAACTTCAGATACAGAGAAGGAAGAATCTTTAAGGGGAAAACAAGGAAGGAAGGGTGAAGAGTAAAGGAGAAAGAGAAAGAATGAAGCAAGGAGCATGGAGTTAGGGGACTTGGGTGGGAACAATTATGGTTTTTAAGCAGATAGCCTTAGACACACACTTGATTCTAAACCCAAACCCTCTCCTATGGATAAATATGGATAATTGCCAACAGTCCCTCCCTGGGTTGTCCCAGGATCAAATGAGATCATTAATGTGAAAGTGCTTTGTAAGCTTTGAAATTAAAGCTTACACATTCGGGGTGGTTATTTCTATTCTGTTTTAAATACAATAAGATGATGAAGCCTTGCTAAAGGATGTACGAAACCAGAAAATTTTGTAGATCTAGAACTGCCCATTTCCTAGGGGTAGACTACCTAGGTAAGTCCAGCCGGAAGTGTTGGAGGGACCAGGATCCCACTTCCTCATACTCTCGGGAGGAGATGCCCAGTGGGAATCCTCTAGCTGGGAAGTCCTTAGAACATTTCAGACAGGAGATGGGAAAGGCTCCACTGAGGCCAATTGGTGTGACAGAGAGACCAGGGTTACAGGAGGTATCTGAAAGCTAAGTCAGAAGGAGGCTAAGCTTGAGGGGCATCGGAGGCGAGGAGAGGGCATGCCCTCAGCTGACACGCAGTTATCTGCATTGGGGATCACAGCGGGAGCAGACAGTGGGAAAGTTCAGTTGCGGACCAATTGACCTTGTAGAGTCCATCGGATAAGGCAGTAGAAATGTCTGCAGGCTGCTGATCTTATGACTCCGGAGGTCAGAAAAACAAGCCTGGGCTTGAGATCAAGATTAAAACAAGACTGTAAACCGTTGAACTAAAAACTACAAAGTAGAGCATACCAATGATTTAGGTCAGGGATTGTCACATTCTCTGCCAGGTTCAGATCACGAAGACCTATGTTTTATGGGCCATTCGGTCTCTGTCACAAGTACACAGATTGACTGGTGTTGTAGCTAAAAATTCCCACGAGGCAATGTAGAAGCAGATGGGTGTGGCTGGGTTCCAGTATTACTTCATATGCAGAAACAGGAAGCCACTGGGACTGAAGCTTGCAAGCTCTTATTTGGATCCCCTCCCCCCACCTCCCTGCTGCTCAGAGCTTCGCTGAAGAAGTAGCACAATGCCTTTCATGCACTTCTAATAATAAAATAGAAAAGAAACATGACTAGCATGTTTAGGGCCCTTTCATAAATAACTCCCAATTCAATACTCATAGGAACATGCTTGGCTACTTTTCCTTTTCCTTTTTCACAAATACAACAACAAAGGCAGAAAGGTTAGTGGCTTGCTAAAATCCCAGGATTCACTTGCTCTGTGAACCCATTTGCCGTTGAGGTGGTTCCAGCTCACAGTACCCTTCTAGGACAGAGTCGAACTGCCCCATAGGGAGTCAGACTGCTCCCTTCGTTGACAGCCGAGCTCTTAACCACCATGCCACTGGGGACCCTTGTCTGGTCCTAGGTCCAGATTAAATAAAAGAACATGCACACAGCTCCAGGACAGCTATTCTTCCATGACTTCTTCTAAAAGCTGTGTGACAGAGGCACATTATTTATTTCGATCCTTTGGTTTCCTCTGCTTTCAGAAAGGTGATGGTATTTAAGGAATTCTTGCAGGTCCTCCCAGCACTGACATCCTGGTCCTGCTCAGCATGTGGAAGGCACACAGCTCGAACATGAACAGATCCTTAAACAAGGCCTTCTGGCAGCGCCCTCAAAACAGTGTCAGCACCCACAACCCAGTAGATGCCGAAGTCCGATTGAACTCTCCTTGGGCGTGGAGCAGAACCCCTAGGGTTTCCAAGGCTGTGGCCTTTCAGAGGCAGATCATCAGGCTGTTCTTCCAGGGCACCTCTTGGTGACCTTGAACTTCCATTTTTTTCATTACCAATTGAGCACTTAGCCATGGATGCCATCAGGGACTCCTGCCCCTTCCCCTCTCCAGACTTCTTCCCAAGTAACAATGGGTAAGGCAGATATTCCCAAAAGACTCAGCCTCTCCCGGGCTCCTGAACATGTCACCCTGAGATTCAGAACCGTCTTTTGGGTGATCAGGTGCTTCCTCTGCTCTTTTGCTCTCAACACTCTTCTTCGGCTGCTCTGTGAGAGAGTCAAGAGAGGCGGCATGGGTGAGTCCAGGAGATAATTGTGTTGGTCTTTGCTGTCCTTCTTGTTGGGAAAGGCAGAAGAGGCGCAGTCCCTGCTGGGAGGTCCCACGGGGCGGGCATCTGTGTGTTCCGCAGTGAGCTTCCGCACCCGACCGCAAGAGGCAGCGCATTGGATCGTGTCAGTCCTGCAAGTAGGATCCATCCGTGTTTTGCAGACTCTTCTCATGCAGGTTATCTTCCAGCTGAAGGTGGTCAACAGCTCTAGCTGTCCTCTCCTTTGAATAAGAAGGGAACGAAGACCTCCCTCCCTTGTTAAGTCCCCATTGGTCCTCCATGTTATATGAGTTCATAATTTGGAGGAGTTTTATTTGTTAGCCGAGTTACAATTTATGGGTGGTACATATATGGAACCTCATTTTCCCATGAAGACACTGACGTCCAGATAGGTAGGATTCTTGTCTGTGGACCTTACAGTCAAGTAGGAAAGTTTCTGGTGTCTCTCTGGTTCTGAAACTTCTGTATTCTTCATGGGCCGCCTTCCAAATTCAGAGAGCACTCTGAGATATTTCTGCTCGATTTCCCATCCCTTGGCTACCTGCAACTCTTCATTGTCTATATCTGGAATTCAAAACCCCTTTTGACTTAGGTCCATGTGTTGGGGCCAAAGAGACCAGGAGGCTGACGCAGCTGCCTGGGCAGAACAATGCGGAGGAACTCCTGCTTTGGCTCACTTCCCAACTCCAAGTGATGCCTGGCCTGGCCTGGCTCAGCACCCATCGCACTCCCAGGCCTTTAGGATGGGTCACAGATGGCTCCCTGTCCAAGCCGAGTGCGTGACACACCATTGACCTCACCTTTGAGACCACCTTTCTCAACGTGCCATGCCGTAAAGACGAATTCCTTTTGGCATGCCTGCGCTAGATTGTGACCAAGCTTTCCCAAACCAAATACAATGAAATTCAAATGGACATAAAATAAGAAGCGCAAGAAGGTGGCTTTCAGGAGAGTCTTATTAGAATGTGGTGTGGGGAACGCCTCCCCTCGGCATAAAACCAGAGAGCTCCCGTGGACGAGGAGGCTGCCGTGGAATGAGCATACCACTGGGGACCCTGGGCTGCACTCCAGGCTCCCCACTCTGCCCTGTGACACTTGGGGGGAATTATCCCTCATAGCTGGACTTCATTTTCTCCCCGCGGGGAAAAGGAGGCAGAGCACTGAGGGCCCATCCAGCTTTTACGTCTCTGACCAAGGGTGCGATTTGGGGTGGAGACGGCCGCAGGCTTAGAAGGAGCTGGGCATGTTTACCGTAAGGAGACATTCCTGAGTCACGGGTTGAATCCTCACCTTCCATAGTGGAAAACCAAGGCCAGTCCCTGGCAGAGGATCCTCTCTGTCTGTGGAGGCTTGTATGCTGCTCTTACCAGGGCTTCCAGACTCAAACTATCAGGAAGACAGGTCTGGCGGTTGACTTCCCATGGAAACCCTGCGTATTACAGGAGTCAGGTCCAGTGCATCCTGAGCATGTCGCAGGACCAGGCAACACTTCATTCTGTTATACACAGAGTGTCCATGAGCCGGGGGCCAACTCAGCAATAGCTTACGGCAGCAACATGCAGAGAGAAGGCCCTGAACAAAATCCACAGCTAGGGAAGCCTGCAGTGTGTGCCGGACCTGGCACCGGCAGTTGACTGAAAAAAGCACCAGGGAACTGGCTAGGGTGAAGAAATGTGTGTTATATTGATTTGGGGGCGAGGCACAGCATGAATGGATACACTTGTCAAATGTATTAAACTGTACTCTTAAAATGGGTGCCATTTATAATTGGTGCATTGCATGTGAAATATCCTGTAATGAAGTTGTTTTTTTAAATCACTATAAAGTTTTCCCTCTTGCAGCTCTGCCCTACCCTAACTGGGTTACTGTGGGAGGTCACTAAACTGGTAGAAGCATTGGTTCCTTCACTGTAAAATGGGATTAGGAAAACCAAGGATACAGCACTGTTAGAAAAGTATGTTGTTGTTGTTGTTGTTGTTGTTAGGTGCCATTGAGTTGGCTCCAACTCCTAGTGACACTAAGGACAAGAAAACAAAGCACTGCTGAGTCCTGTGTCCTGTGTCCTGTCCCCTCCCCTCCCCACAGTTGTCAAGTTGCAGCCCACTGTTGCAACCACCATGTCAATCCATCTTGTCCCAGCCTTCCTTACTTTTGTTGGTCCTTTACCAATTAGTATTTTTTTTTCTCAAGGTCTATTCTCTCCTGATAATGTGTCCAGTGTACAAGAGAGATGAAATGTCTCCATTCTCAACTTCAAGGATCATCCTGGCCGTACTTCTTCCAAGGCAGATTTAAGTTTTCTTCCGGCGGTCCCCTGCCCTTGCAGCATTTGCTGCCTAGACCATCATTCAGTTTCACTGATCGTGCCGTGGTCTTTCTTAGTCACTGCCCAGCTTTCACATGCATGTAAGGGAATTGCACAATGCCATGGCTCAGGTGAGGCACCGGTTAGCCTAAAAAGTGATGTCTCTGCTCTTTACCACTTGAAAGAGGTCTTGTACAGTAGATATGCCCCTGCAACATGTCATTTGATCTCTGATCTGCTTTTTCCATGAGCATTGACTGTGGACCAAAGTAAATATTTAGCAATTTCTTTGCTCAATTTATCTTTGATAAATTCAGTCTTTGCTCAGTTTATCATGGTGCTGCCGCTTGGTCCAATTGTGAGGATTTTTGTTTTTCACACTGAGTTGTAATCCATGCTGCATATTTTGATCATCATTAGTAAGTGCTTCAAGTCCTCGCATGATTCTCAGGAAGCAAGGTTCTGTCTCCTGCAGATCATAGGTTGTTAATTAGTCTTCTGCCAATCTTCAGGCCAATTCTTCATACAGTTCAACTTCTTGGATGGTTTGTTCAGCAGACAGTTTGAATAAGTGCGGTGAAAGGGTACAGCCTTCACTTGCTTGCCTTTAAACCTTGCACTATCCCCTTATTTAGTTTGAATATAAAAATCATAGAAGCCCTTATTAAACAAAAAATGTCACAACATGGAGTTATACTTTCTCGACATATCTTCCACCTAGGTCGCCACATGTCTAACAGCAGTGTGTCCAGTTCCTTGACCCTCCCCCCAAATGTCAATGTTCTTTGCATTTTGGCAACAAAAATAAGGCTGAAGAAGTAAGATTGGAGCTGTAAAGTGAAATGGGTAAGGTTTTCAAAGGAAATTATCCTAGGACAGTCCTTATTACCGTCAAAGAATGAGCAGATACATCGTTGTGATGGGGAAAAATTCTTCCAGGCATTTTCCACACAACTTTCTAGGCCTTTTTCTCACCAATGTAGTTGTCAGTGTTCTTAAAACTTCTTTCTAGGAAGCCCATATGGCCATCCTTTGACCGTCAGGAAAAGCTATCAAGATGATTGTAGCAACCCGACCTATATATAGAGCTTCCAAGAGTATAAATCTTTATGAGGACAGACCACCTCATCTTTCTCTGGCAAGGTTGTTGGTGGGTTTGAACTGCAGACAGACTGTACTTAACAACCTAGTGCTTGCCCACCAGCACCACGAGGGCTCTTAAGACTTCTGCTTCCCCAAACCAAACCAAACTCATTGCTATTGAGTTAGTTCTAACTCAAAGATGCTTGGGAGCTCCCCCTCCCCCAAACAGCCCCAATAACCTGCTGAGCAGACCTCTCTGCCTGGAGTCGAACCACCCCAGCAGATCCCCTTGGAAGCCGCTGTTTCTTGAAGACGCCTGAGCAAGACTAAAGCAAGGATATTATTGAGAGAACTTGTCTGCAGCCATTATTCACGGAACACAGAAACATGTTTTAATGTACCTTGTCTGGAATAAACGTATGCACATGGGACCTGGACCTCTGCTGGCACTACTTTTTGACTGATCCCATGTAGAAAGTCCTCTGGGGACTAAAAGTTTCTGTCAGCAGTAAGCTGCCATTGCTCTAATTCTGTGTTTCCACTTCACCGTGGTACGTGAGAACATCATGAATACTGAGCTCATGGAGCCTCTGCAAACACGTGAAGAAGGTCTGCTATCCAGAAGGTCTTGCCATCGGAGCGTGTAGCTGAACCCTCACATTTTTTCTGCAATGCCTTTAGGCAGACCCAATGTTAGAGTTCATAACTTAGAGCCCAGTTATAATTGTGCCTATGTGCTCTGAAAGAAGGATTCCTGGTAGTGGAGTGTGGTTAAGCCAAAGGTAGTCTAGCTGGTAGCCTAAAGGCCAGCAGTTCAAACCCCCCAGCTACTCCATGTGCTTCCATAAAGATCTGGCAGCTTGGAAACTCTGTTCCACAAGGCCCTTATGAGTGGGAATTAACTTGTTTTTACCAGGAGCCTGTAAAAGTTGGGGGGGGGGGATGGAATGACAGGACGATGGGATCTCCCACAACCTTTGTATGAGTCTGGGTACTTTAGAGAAACAAATCCACAGCAACTCATGTATAAAAGAGAGTTTTATATAAAGGTTAAGTGAGCATCAAGAAAATATCCCAACCCAGGGCTGCCCAAGCCCACAAGTCCAACATTAACCCATATGTCCAACACCAACCCACAAAGTCCTCCTCCATCTCACAAACAGACGCAATGACGCCGACTGCAGGAGGAAAGCCGGGTCAGTGAATGTGTAAGCATCTCAGTGCTGGCAGGGGTCTCCATAGGGCTGCTCCAGCACCCAGGCCTGCATTGGGGTAGGTCCATGTGGCTTCTCCTTGGGGATGTCTTTCAGGAAGTCAGCCTTGCAAGCTGAAGCTGGGAACTGCTAAGGCTGCTGCACCCTGGTCCGACCATCAAAAGCAAGAGACCCGAGAACTCGAAAGGCGAGGCTCACCAAGCCATTTATCCCTCCGCCCTTCAATTAATCCCACATGTGTTTATCGGCCAGGTTGGCAAAATAAACTAACTAACTCAACCTTTTTGAAGCACTCTCCTATATTGAAGCTGGGTGTTCAAGTATGGGTTCCCAGGTGCAGAACAAAAAGGAGTCCTGGCGGCAGAAGGAAGAACCTGAGCAAAGCCTCAGATGGGAAAGCCTTGTCTTGGCAGGATGAGCCCCAAGGACTGCCTGCATGGTAGGGCAACCTCGGGAGAAGAAGAGGAGGCTGGCAGGAAGGTGGAGCCGTATCTGAAGGCCCGAGTGCGCCATCCCGAGGCACTGCCATTATCCTCTGGGTAATGAAGTCAGGTGATGGGCATGACCACGTCCATTTCAGAAAGATCATTCTGGCAGAAGCATAAAGAAAGATTTTTTACAACGTGATTTATGTTCCCTGAAGGTTGAGTTTTTGATTCATTGTCTATTAGGGGTATTTATGAGCTCTAATGGACTACAAGACTAATGGACCTTGGGTGCCCAGCTGAGGAGCTTTCATCTTACACTGCGGATGATGGGGCGCCAGTGAAGGATGGGAAAGAGGGCGGAGACCTGGCCAAGTCTGCCAACGCGACAGAAACCAAAACAACCGTGTGTGGTGCGAGTCTTTGCTTCCGCTTAGGCTTTTTCGAATATTGGAAAGTGGCGTGAAGACCCTGTGGCGACCTTGGGGAAAGGCAGGGTGGAGATTTCTGGGCTGGATGATTTCTTAGCTCCTCTCCAGCCCTGACAGCCTCTGGTTCTGCACCAAGAAAGGCAAAGGATTGCCAAAACGTGTAATGCATCGCCGTGTCAGACTTTGGGATGATCTGCTTCTTAGGGTTTTCCACACCGCTGCTCCCCTTCATTAGTGGGGATAATTGAGAGTTGACTGCAGTCGTTACTGCTGTTGTGATGGGTATTTGAAGCTAAATTCCGGCAGGCAGGAGATGTGTGACTATTTATCTCAGCTGCAGAAAGTTAATGCAGTGTGGCATTAATTACCCTGTCTGAGCCTGCTGTCTTCTTCTGTTTGTAGGTGCCATGCGCAGTTGGATAAATTAGTTTCCAAAATTAGAATAGTGCAAATTGTAGGGTGAGATCAAGGCAGCCTGACTTCTTAGGGCAGCCTAAAAGAAGAATGGGCTGAGAAAGTACCCAAGAAAGATCAAGAGGCAACCTGGAAGCTCAGTGC
Source organism: Echinops telfairi (assembly GCF_000313985.2). Taxonomy (NCBI): domain Eukaryota; kingdom Metazoa; phylum Chordata; class Mammalia; order Afrosoricida; family Tenrecidae; genus Echinops; species Echinops telfairi. The sequence continues at coordinate 69,991,438 of NW_022104341.1, forward strand.
GTGCAAAATCAAAATGACGACGTTCCAGCATCCACTAATGCCAAAATAAAGCAAAACCAAGAATTACCAAGCCAGGCCATTGTACCTCATGACGAACTCCGTGTGTGTCTGAGCGAAAAGCGGGCTCGACAGGGTTTTCAGGGTCTAAGGGTTAGCAGCGTAGTTTTTCCCTTTCTCTCACTGAGACGTGTGCATTGCCATCCCTGCTTAGGTAAAAGCAAAGAGCGGGTTGAGACAGAATTTCAGGGCTCTCCAGTGGACATCTGGGAAATGGTGTCCAAAATAGGCACGCACACTTCTCTCATGATCGCTGTTTCCATTTCCAGAAGGCCTGTGGCTGCCATGTGCTTCAGTAGGTGCTTTGTACACGCTAACCTCTTGTTCTCAAGGATTCTGTAAGACAAACAGCACTAGGACCGTGTCCTGGTGGGGGCAAAGGAAACTCAGAAAGTATCTTCCCCACGCCTCGCAGCAAAGTAAGCACAGTGTCCAGCTGTCACGACTGTCTCGTGCTATGTGTGTCCCCACCTGGGAAGTCAGTCTGAGCTGGAAAGCCAAGGACAAAAGGGTGAGTATTTCTCCTTGGTGGTCAGAAAGGTTGCCGGCAGGGTATGCACCATGGTCAGCACCCATCCCCAAATAACCCAAGTTCATCCATCATAAGCTGCTCCCTTTCTGTCCTACCTCCAAACCCTCCTCCCCAAAGCTGCCTCAGGACACTGCCTTCCGGCAGTGGGCGGACCTAACCCTGTCGCTCTCTCCGCAGGAGTCGGAGCCTCTGTATGCGCAGATCAGCAGGTCGCGGACATGAGCATCGATGCGGGCTCACGGTGGGGCTTCAAGAACAGCATGGAAATCGGCATCGCAACAGGCTCTTGTATTCTTTCACTTCACCTCATCCCACCGCGAACATCAGCGAACATCATGACGCCCCAATGGAAATCGCCTCGTTCGGCAGAGGGAACTATCGGTTTTGGGCAACCCATGGCAGATAATCTATGGCAGCACACACACAAAATAAGTCTTTTTTAAAAAAAACAGTCACACCCAACATGAAATCACAAATCAAGCAAATGCTGACCCAACAAATACTCTGAGTTCTCTTAGCTTGGGTTTTGAGATGCCCCGGCGTGCGAAAGTGTAATTCTGTTTATTTCTCTACCGGTTGGCTACCATAGAGCTGTGACATTTGGAATGACAGGCATGAGAGAGTGACATCAGGGTTGGCGCTGACTTCTTTCAGGCAAAGGCAAGGGGTCCTCTGTGACCGCCGTGCCATCATCCATATGCCTTCTGACACACAGTGATGTTTCGCCATCGCACCACAGGCCTGGCCTGCCATCCGCTCCCCTCTCCTTTCTCTGACATGTTTAAAAAGTAGTGGTTGTACGCATTTTTGTATTGCTTTGGATGATTTTTTTTTTAGATATGGATGAAGGAATCCAACTGGGGGGAAACCTCACATGAAATGGATTAACTTGAAATTACAAGACGACTAAATGACGACTTGCTCATTATGATCAAAGATGTTGCCAAAACCACCCTCTCGCGATTCTGCATCGTGGTGAAGAGAGACAGTTTGGGGGTTGGACTTTGATTCTGTGATTAGGAAAGGACATTGAATCCCCGTGATGAGGAAAGACCACATCGGATTCCCTAAGAAGCTCTAAACTCTGAAGTACAATAAAATGATATTTTTTATTTTTCCGATATCTTGCTGTGATGCTATGCAGACAAGTGTCTTCTCCGTGTACCTCTCTCAAAGAAACGTCATTTTGCCAAATAATTCTGGTACACTTCCGGTTGTGTGGTTTTGGACCTTAGATGCAAACCAACAGGGAGCCAGGGGGACAGTGGCGATGTGAATATTGCAAACAACAAACTCACACCGTGGTCCACATGGTTTGTCTCTCTCTCGTTTTGTACATCAGAACACTCAAAATGGGATTTTTATTTTATAACTTGAATAAATTAAACACGGGGAAAAAAAACAATAAAAAACACCTTACCATTAAACTCTAAATATTTAAGGGAAATGGCTTTAAGGAGTTCTAATGAAAAAAAAAAAAAAGATGCCAGTTTTTGTTTGTTTCATTTCATTTCACTTTGTAAATACAAATGTTAATGAAAATGCTTTTTAATAATGCCATTACACTGTAGAGAAGGTAGCAGATTGAGTGGAAGGTGTGACAAAGTTGATGGATGGGGCTCACTTTCCAGATGTTACGCTGGAGCATATGGCAGAACGCTGGAGTTCAGGGACAGCTGGCAAGACTAGTTGGCCAATCAGCTGCTGGCAATTGGGAAGGGAGAACGGGACTCCACAGGCCAGCCTTCCCCCACGAGTACCCACCCTGCGCGGGAGCCAAGACACAGACCATTTGTATTCCGAAGGCCTGTGCTTCTACTTCGGAAACCCGCTCCCATCTCTCCACTCCCCATCCCCACCCCCATGGAAACCAGTGGACTCTTTGTATGTGAACCAGAGGAGTTTAAGCTTCCTTTTTTTTACATTTATGAGACAGAAAGAAAAAAAATACAGTTCGGTTCATATGTTTTAGCACATGATTTTCATAAAGAATCTATATATTTTTGCCCTACAGAGAATTGTTATACAGGTCAAACATGTTTTCCTGATGTTCCTATGCAGTTACAGTGTGTTGAATTTAGTGGTTTAACACTAAGAAAATGTTCAAGAATCATGTGATTAATTGGACTTGGGCCATTATTTCAGCTGGGCTTTTAAAATTTGAAAACCCAAATTTCCGTTAATGCACTTGATTTCAGTAGGGATCCTCATAGTCAATAGGAAGTCCAATGATTTGGGAAAAGGCACACTTGTTTACAAAGAGAACAGTCATGCCTCAAGGTGATTGTTAGGATTGGAAGCCCAAATTTGATCCTGTCCGTCACTGGACCACAATTTCTTTCCAGTTGGGTCTACTGACCACGCATCCATTACTGACTATATGTCAATGCCATGTTAGTGTGGAAAGGCTGAAGACCCCGAAAAGTCAGAGGGGCCATTTGCCGCCCTGTCTAGCTGTCACTGGTGGCCGATATCCTTTCTCCAGGGACACGAGCAGACTTGGTGACTAGGGAGCTCTTTTGCCTGAAGGGGAAAGTGGGAAAGGTTTGATGACCGTGGGAGTTGTCCCGAAACCCATTCAACTTGTATTCTGGGGATTTGATGAGCAAGAGAGGCAGTTCCCATGCAGAAACGGCTTACGTTACTATGTTGTCCATGATTCTGATTCTGAATAAGCGGTGCTATCTTCTCCCTCAATATGACTGTCTGGAGTTTGTATTGCAGTAGCACACCATTACACGGATTCTCTCGGTTGATTCTGACACATGTAGAGTAAGCGCTGGCTGCTACTGCTGCTGTTTCAGGGACACTGTCTAGAGTTGATGTCATAGCAGAAGGTGACAGCCCAGTGGATCTGTCATCATTCGTTGGCCATGGCTGGAAATGGAACTGGCTCTGAACTTAAAGAAGATGCCCAAGTGATGCATTCAAGTGAGGGCACATAAAGTCAAGGGTTTTGAACGGCCACGCAGGTCATCATGGCAGAATTCTGATTTTGTTCCACCAAGCACTATTTAGTGAACTCAGAACCATCATATCCTATCCCAGGAAGACAGTGACATTTCCTAACAAGAACTGAGGTGCCGGTACCAGGAGACCATGGGGAGTCTGCACAGTTCCAGTTAGATCACTAGAAAATCCATGTCTACAACTGTTGAATTCCTCATCCTTCACGAGCACTAAATTTGTCACTTTAAATTTTGAAACCAGGGAAACGCCACCTGTCATTCTGTTCCCATTCCCCATAGCTCTTCAATCTTTACATGTCGCAAGACTATTTTGATAGATCGTCCTCGTCCCACTGTCTGCTGAAACCCCATCATGTCATGTGCTGGGCACCTTCTTTAAAAAAAAATGTTTACTCTGTGGGTTTGGTTCATTTCAATTTCTGCATTCTGACACATATTTTTTTAATAAAGATGAGAAAGAGAAACTGACTGTTGCAGTACATTTCTAGACCTACTTTAACTTTACCTCAGATGACAGTGTGTTAACATATATGGACACATTATTTTTAACTTTATGTACAATGCATTCAACAGAACAGCAGAATTTTTAGAAATTTTCCATTAATTTCTGTAACACACCATGTAAAACTGGTACAATAAACATGTTTGAGAACAACAGCTTCGCCTGGTTCATTCCACAATCTCCCAAAGGCTGTCCGGACGATGGATTGGCAGAGGACGTTGCTTTGATCGAAGCTTCCACCTGGAGGCGCTGGGTGGTGCTCATAGTTAAGCACTCAGCTCCCAGCCCACCCAGAAGGACCGCAGATGGATGGCCTGCTTCAGAAGAGTCGCCGCCATGGAAACCCTCCGGAGCAGTTCTATTCTGCATCCCATGGGGTCGCTGTGAGTTGGAATCAATTCCACAACAACTGGTAAGCTTCTGTGTCACTGGGGGAAGAACAGAGTTTGCCAGGTGCTAGACGAGAGTCTGAGCCCCGCAGGGAGGAGTTAGGGTGCTGTGTGCTCAGTTGAACACCAGCGTGTACTTGCGGGCAGTACAAGGAAGGACGATGCCAGGCAGAGCAGCCCCTGCATACAGGTGGCATCGGATCAAAGTTAGCATGAGGCTTTCAAGATGGGAAGACCTCAGGAATGGTCCCTATGGATTTGTTGATCTGCACAACCAGAACAGAAACACCTGCTAAACATTTGACTAGAAAACCAAGGTTTATCTAGACTCATTCGTGTGCTACCAAAAACTCACTGCCATCAAGTTGATTCTGACTCATAGGGACCCTACAGGACGCGATAGGACTGGCCCTGTGAGTTTCCAAGACTGATGCTATAGGAGTGAAAAGCCTCATCACTCTTCCAAGGAGCTGCTGGTGGTTCCGAACTGGTGACCTTGTGGCTAGCAGCCCAACTGACTTGTAACCCACTATGCCACCAGGGCACCTGAGAGTTCACTTTAAAGTCACCTACTTGAAGGGACCCAAATAAAGGGGCATTTCTTTTCCTTCCATCACCCACATCAAATAGCCTAATGCAGAACTTAGACTTTAATAATGCATTCTTCAAGGCGGGCTCCGGGAGTGGATAGATCTGTGTTGTGTATGTATAGGGTGAGTCAGACAACATTGCTAAAAACCACAGAAAGCTTATTGGGTGAAAATATCAAAATGTGAAGCTCTTGTTTTTTAAAATGCCTTCCCCACCTATGTCTCTCTACTTCAGAAGGTGGTGTTTGTTCCATATCTCTTCCCCACAAGCATTCTGTGTTCTTCGATTTACACACATCAGAATGGCAGCTTTGGCACCCTTGAGGGACTGAAGCCATGTCCCTTACTAAGGTTCTCTGGGTTTGGGGAACAAAAATAAGTCCCAAGTGGCAATATCAGGGCTGTGGGGTAGATGAAGTGAGAGTTCCGAAGCCAATTCTCAGAGGACCGCCCTTGCCACCCTCAACGAGTGATCAGGTACATTGTGATGGACACATTTTGAAGCCACTTCCCTTGTCTTTATCGCTCCAGTGTAGTTTTCCATTTCCTGAAAACTTCTTCCCAGGAAGCCCTTGGGATGATTTTGTGGCCTTTGAGAAAAGCCTATTAAGATGACCTCGTTAGAATCCCCCCAGTCAACCACGGCCTTCTGAGCTGACATCTCTGCTTGGATTGAAGTGGCTCTGCAGGTCCCCACCGAAGCCACGGCTTCCATGGGACCCTCCTGTTGAAGCCATCCTAAGGAGCCTGGGATGAGCGAGCTCGTCGGCAGCCATCTGCTGACCACGGGGACACCTTCCAGCATGCTTTTGTTGGGCATCAACCACGTGCAACACCTCCTCGCTGACCCTCCTCCTGTCAGTGTATACGGTGGAACCTCGTTGTCATTCCCAGTAGTAACTGTGTGTCCGTCCAATCAATTCATTCAGATAACAGATTCTAAGTAGGTCATGGAGATGCCAAAATCCATCTCTTCAGGACTGGTTATGTTAATGGTTGCATGAACACATGCCCTTGATATGGCCTCGTTTACACGGAAGGTATTAAACATCTGGTATCTCCAGCGTGGAGGGAAAAGAGAGAATGGGCTTCAATTACAGCAAAATCAACGCTAAGCAGATAGAAAAACAATTTTCATACAGTAAGAAATGCTAAATCTTGGATGAAATTGCTTTTAAAAAAGGTACAAAACCTCTTCTGAATAATAAGAGTGGCTCATTTCTGTTGAACAACTGGTATATGCTCTCTGTCCACTAGATGCTTTGTGTGCATGGCCTCAGTTAATTTTCAGAACAACCAAAGAGGAGATAGTCCCCCAAATTCGTAGATGAAGAAAACGAAGGCCAGAGAGAGAGAGAAAGATGCCCAGCTAGCAAATAGAAAAATAGCTCCCTGCCATCGAGTCCATGCCAAGTCGATGCCTGTGTTTCTGAGAATGTCTTGGTTTTGGGGAGCAGAAAACCCAGTCTTTATCCCGAGGAGCAGCTGGTGGTTTGAACTGCTGACCTTGAGGTCACAGCCCAAATTGCAACCACTGCACCACCAGGACTCACTATCAAGCAGAAGAGCTGAGATTTGACAGTTGAGTCTCTTTTCCTTTGCCAGTGAGTCCATCCCCTCCCATAGGAGAGAATAGAATTAGCCCCACTAGGTTTCCACGGGGGTAAACCTTTCTGGCGGCAGACTGCCTCATCTTTCTCTGGAGGAGCAGAGAGTGAGTTCAGACTTCTGACCTCACCCCAGGGCCTAACCACTGCACCACCGGTCTGCGCCTAGAGTGGATTCTAATGTTTAAGAGGGCTGACTAGCCACATCTTGAAGTATTTGGTATATGGCTTGCTGAAAAGCATGGCTTCCTATACCTCCTCCCAGATCTCAAATAGGTTTTTGGTTAAAGGTTCAGTTTCTAAATTTTCCCAATTCAAACAAAATAAAAACCCATTCGATTATTCCTCCCCTAGGTGAGGCGCTACATACACGGTTTCTTCTTTCCTGGGCCCGTTTCTAAAAGGGTGTGTATCTGAGGGATAGAGATTAAGCCTCCTTGCCCACCTAGTTCAAGTTGAGCTGCAACCAAATACTAGTGATTTACTTTGCCAGCCTAAATGAATCTTAAAAGAAGTGACAAATTAAAAGGTGTCCTATTTAAGTGCTAGGCGGATGCCAAAATAAATCAGCCAGATGTATCTGCTTTCATTCCGTGCTTGCGAGCAGACCTGTTGTTGTTTTGACAGTGAATGTTTTTTGTTTTACTCAGAATGACAGTGGGAAAACCGCCTGGAATAAAAACAGGTTTCACTGAAATCAACCTTCAGAGCTTTGAATGTTGTAAAAGATGTTTAAATCCAAGGGAAATGTGAGCAATGGTGCCTGAAAGATTTAAAGAGGGGAGGAGGGAGGTGCGGTGGGGAGGGGGAGGTTAACAGATGTAAATGGCTTCCAAGCCTTTAGTGACCGGTTCTCAGTACTAATGTTAAAATATGAACAGTAGCTGTCACTGCTGCGACCCTGCTTTGTATATGTGCCAATCAGTTGCTAGTTATCATTTCTAACCCTCACGCAAACCCTAGGGGAAAAGACGGGCACTCCCCATTTCACAGCTTGGGAAATGAACTCCAGGTTGGGAGGAAGCAGCTTTGAAGGACCAGCCCTGGGAAGCTCCCCCAGAGTCTGCCTGGTTCCCAGGGTCTCCCCAGAAAGTGTCTGGACTCCACGGCTCTTCAGTCTGACAGGATTTGGGTGATGTTAGATCACGCAGCCTCTGTGAAGCACTTTGGGTCTTTCTGGATTCAATTCCAACTTGTGTCTATTATATTAGAAAAATCACACCATGCATTACCCTGCCTGATTTCATACGGAAATTGATTCTTAAATAAAAGGACTGTAGCTATTTTAAAACAAAGGGAAAATCCAGTTTTATTCTCAAGAACAGTAATAGCTCTAACCCAGTCCAATGAATTTTAATTTCAAAACAAAACCCTAGCATTCATTTCGTCTTCCAAGGTACAGAGATCTGAAGAGGGAGCCTTTTAAAGCCAGCTTTTCTGTTCAGCCTCTAGAAGAATATGAAGCCCGTGGCTATCAATTCAGCGGTGACCCATCGGGACCCTATAGGACAGAGTAGACATGGTGAGTAGGATTCTCTAAGACTGTAAAGCAAGGCTGGCAAGACGGGCTCATGGACTTCGGACATGCTACCAGGAGAGACCAGTCCTTGCAAAAGGACATCCTGTTTGATAAAGTAGAAAACAAAGACGGCGCTCAGCGAGAAGGACTGGCACAGTGGCTTAGGCAGGAGCTCACCCATAGTCACAAGGCTTAGGGTGGTGCAGGACTGGCTGGGGTTTCATTGTTCACAGGGTCGCTATGAGTTGGAACTGAGTCAAAGGCACTGCACACCGCCACCGCCACCACGTCCTGCATTCTACAGGTCCCTCGTGATCTCACTCCACAAGGTCCCAGCCTTGAAACGTGGGGTCGCCCTGAGTAGGAATGAACTTATTAAAGCAATCTTCCTATCAGAAAAAAGAGCCCAGGGGGAGCTATGGGTTAGGCTAACCACAAGGTCAGTGCTTCAAACTCCCGCCGGCTCCACAGGAGGAAGATGAGACCATCTGATCCCATCACGATTTCCAGCCTCGGAAATGCACCCGAGCTGTGGGAGGTGGGGGTGGGGTTGGTCCCGAGGAGTCAGGAGTAGCTCCCCAGCAGCGGGTTCTTATATTTTTGGGTTTTGTTTTCAGTGTCAAAGGAAGTGTGATCGTGTACTTTGTGCTGAATTGGTTCATTTTGAACGTCATCCTTCTGTGTCCTTGGTCCTGTGCAATGACTCTGTGGAGTGTGCAGAGTGGCAGAGAGGGATTATTATCACTGTTTTATTGTCAAAGAAAGGCAAAGAAGCGTAGACATACGCTTTGAAATATTTTCACAGGAAAGTTTAAAGCAAAATAGCCTATGGATTTATTTGCGTAACAAAGATTGATTAAGGGCTTGCTGTGTGCCAAGCCTGTGATAAGCACAGAGATTCCTGGTTTGGTTTGGTTTGGTTTGGTTTCAAGACATCATCCTTGCTTCAAGAAGCGCAGTTTCTAGAAGATAAAGAACAGATGAATAAAGGCCAGTAGGAGTAGCCCTGGAATCAAGGCCCAGGATAGTGCTGTGTAGGCGGTGGGGGAGACGACAGAGAGAAAGAGGCACTGGGTGTTGAGCCGGGCTTCAAGAAGTGAGCATGAGGCTGCTGTGAGGTGAGGGAAGGCAAGGAACGGGCATTAGCGGATGGTCAGGGCTAAGGAGCACAGTGGGTCTGGGACAGTTGGAAGAGAAAACATCACACACTATTTATACCATTGAATAGCCCACTGCCACGGAATGGCTTCTGACCGGTCCTAACCCTATAGGACAGAGTTGAACTGCCCCATAGGGTTTTCAAGGTTATAAAGCTTTACAAAGGCAAACTACCACAAACAGCAGTGGGTAGATTTGAACTGCCAACCTTCCAGTTTACAGCTGATTGCTTCAATACTCCACCACCAGGGGCTACTCTGTTCCCCCCCCCCTTAATTTGTATCTCAAAACTACACTAACAAAACATCAAGCAAGCAGTATAAATTACAGTCCAATCTTCCTTCTGACTAATGAGAAATTCCTAAATTAAATATTAGCAAATCAAATACAAGCTGCAAACCATGAAGCTGATTCCCGGAATATAATTAATAGGTCAAGAAAGTTTGTCTCGTCTTAGCAAATGCCAACAAGGCATCTGGTAAAAATCCAGTATTCCTTTCTGAAGAAAAGCATGGGACCTAAGCCCCTAAGCACAGTGACTCATTAGCAAGGTGGTTCAGCCATAGCTAAAATTGTTCTCTACTGTTCTATTTATAACATAAACAAATATGTATATAGAACTCTCCTCTGCCAAGCCTATATTTGCTTGTGGGCACAGTCCTAATCATCTACTTGTATCTGCTCCACTTGCCCGCCTGTTATGTATTCCCTTGAAGACTGTTGTGATGACTGTGGATGCTGGCTGATGTGGGTATTCGTCTTTACCTTTGTTGTCTGGAACCCGTGCGCCTCTCTGGGTCTCCCTTTGCTTTAGTGAGGATACCTCCTATGCTACGTAACCTCTCTTTCACCCACATTAATATGCGTCATTTAGCTAGATAGTGAGTTTCTCTTCCTCCCCTCCCTTCCTTGGTAGTCACCAAAGAATGTGTTGGTTATATTTTCTGTGGGTAAACTTTTCCTTGACTTTTTGTAGGAGTGGATTCATAAGTTTATTCTCAGGGACGGCTAACTCAATTGACATAATACATTTTACAAAGGAAGCACTCTATATTCTTCTGCGGTGAGTAGTGACTGGGTGTTAAATGCTAGCGAGTGGCCATCTAAGGTCCCTTTGCATGTGAAGCAAAGAAGATGGAAGAAAATCAAAGAGGTACAGAAACGATCCAAAAGGAATGAGGAAGGGGACCATACATACTTCAGCATCCTTGACCTGGGCACCAGCAGAATGAATCGGTGCCCAGCTACCACTGCCAACTACTTTGAAAGGGATCACATTTGCAGGTCCTGGTTAAAGTGGTTGACAAATGTGGAACAAAACTAAAAATCATAGAAAAACTGTTAGATCTCTCGAGCTAGATATACCTCGGTCCTTCACTCTACCAGTCGACGCCGGGCCCCTGCTTTTCAATAATTTCACGGGGAGGGGTGGTGGACAACCCCATTGGCTGAATTGAGTTCACCTGGTCTAGGTGGGCCAATCCAGGTTTAGCGCCCTCATTGGCCTACCCAGCGGGAAACCTGAACCTCTGAGCATGTGCAGTGCGCCACTCCTTTGTTTCCATAGCTTGGCTCTCTGGGCATGCGTTAACGGACATCCCAGCCCTAGGCTAGCCTACCTAATAAAACCACCTGGCCTACCGGTCAAATAGAGCTTAGCAGAACCATTAGTGACTGTGGCCATTTGTTACTTTTCAAGTTTGGAACTGAACTCATCCCTCTGTTTGGACTTCGAGCCAAGCAATAAACAGGCCCATAAGGTGAACAATTGCTGGAAAGGTATGCATGCCTTAGAGCCGTCTGCCACACGAGCTCACAGAGCAGCATTTGCTTGCAGACAAAGCTCAACAGACAGGAAGCAACAGGAAAGAACCCCGGAAAAAGGGAAAGTTGGGGAGGAGGTGGGAAAAGTGACCTTACACAGTGCAGATTGTGATCCGTGCCCCAAAACAAGGCGTGTGAATTGTGGGATGGAAACTTAATTTGCTCCATAAACCTGGACTCAAAACGCAATAAAAGGGTGTTTGTTTGTTTGTTTGTTTGTTTTTTAGCTACATGAGAAAAGAAAAATGTTTGTTTGTTTTTTAGCTACATGAGAAAAGAAAAATACCGGAATCAAGAATTTAGAGTACTATTCCCTTCATATGATTAAGAACATGGGTCTCAACCCAATAGCAATACCAAACTTGACAGTAGAGCTTAAGGGCAAACTCCAAAACCCCACACTCACTGCCACCAAGTCGATGACCACGCAGAGGGACCGGCCCTGTGAGTTTCTGAAACCGTAACTCTTACAGGAGTTGAAAGCCCCTTTTCTCTTGCTGGGCTGCTGGTGCTTTTGAACAGTTGACCTTGCAGTTAGCCGCCCGACTAACCACTGCATCATCAGGGCATCTATATTAAAATCTAAGGGAGGTCAAGGCGATCAGCGATTGCATCTGCTGTCTAACCCGGTTCTGAAGCTAGAGGCAATGTGATGCACCAATTCAAGGAAGAGAAATCAAGTGTTTAGATGTAAATAGCAAAACTCAATGTCCGAAGATAATATTTTCTAACAAGAAATATGTATTGGAAGCTCTCAGGACTATTAGGATAATTAGTAAAGTGGCTATCTTAAAAATAAGTTTTAAAAAATCAGTGTTTGCTATATTACTACCAAATCGGTTTGAAATGTATTTCTGTTTAAAAATGGCAATAAAAATAAAATATCCTAGAACATTTTTAACCCTGGAAATGTAGAATCTAGAAAAAAATAAAAATATAACTACTAAATCTTATTTAAGTACATAAAGGAACTAAATAAATTATAGGAGGAAGGTTCAAAATTATAAAAAAAAAATTTCCCCTAAAGTAATTTATAACTTATTATCCCAATAATAATACCAATGAAATTTTTTAACAGAAAAAAAAATCCTAAAACATATCTGGAAACATATTGGAGAATATTCAAGAAAAAAAATTAAATGCCATGTGAATAACCACATACTATTAGATCTCAAAATATAATGCCCAAATAAGTTTCAATTAATTGTATAGGACAGAGAATAGAAGGGTCAATGAAGCAGAATACAAAGTACAAAAATGAGCCCAAGAAAGAAACGCACAAACAAGCAGTTCACTAAGAAAAAGTACTAAAATCCTATAAATAATAGCTAGGAACAGAAAGTAACCTAAACGTTTCATCAATAAGGAACAAGTTAAATAAATTACAAGGCTGTGCAGCAGTTTAAAATAAAATTAAATGAGTCTAAAAATATTGATATGAAACAATATTCAATATATTTAGTGATGGTATGCTTGGCAAATTTCCCATTCTGTTAAGAATATAGAAATTATGTATTAGGTACTTATGTATATAGAGAAAATTTTATTATAGTCAGGACGCTGCTTCTACATTGAATAAATAAATATCCATTGATTTATTATTAACGGTGCTTGCTATGTGCCAGTTATCATTCTGTATGCTGGGGAAAGTCCTTGCTCCTGAGGAGTTTACATCTTAATGAAACCAAATGCTCGCCGCCATAGCAACCTACATGGGGTTTCAGAGACTAAATTGTTACAGGAGCAAACAGCCTCTTCTTTCTCTTCTGAGTGGTCGGTGTATTTGAACTGTGAACTTTGGGGTTAGCTCACCACCTAGCCCACAGCATCACCAGGATGCAGTGTTACTTAACTCTAGGGAGAGGGCCTAGTGGCCTCAGGTAGGGAAAAACAAACTTCTCATCTCTTTACACTTGACTACTTGAGAATTTGTGTTGGGACATGTGTTAGGCCAGGTTGACTAGAGAAACAAATTCATACACAGTAATACTTGTGTAAGAGTGAGCTCTATATCAGAGAGCAATTGTCTATTGTGAAAACATCCCAGCCCAGTCCAGATCAAGTCAGTAAATACGATATTAGCCCATATATCGTCCATAAATTCTTCTCCAAACTCATGCAGCACATGCAATAATGCTGAATGCAGGAAGATCACAGGCCAGGGAGTGAAAAGTCTTGTGGATCCAGTGATGGTAGAAGCGTCTCCAGGGCTCTGGCTGCCATCAGCATAGCTCCATGTGGCTTGTCAAACAGGAATGTGAAGCAGAGTGCTGTCCTGCCTCCAGGGAGGAAGAGAGGAAGTTTCCATAATCCTCCTGAGAAGGCCACGCCCACGGAAGCATCATCAGCCTGTGTCCTGTTTGACAGGCTAGACTCCACCTCTTCACTCTATTTAACAAGCTGACATAAGATTGTATAACTACCACCGTACATACTTTATTTTTATGATGTTTTTTAATAGCCATAGAGCATTTTTCAGCACACAAATTTTTGTCCTCAAAGAAATCCAAGTTAAAACAGGGAAATGTTTTGCCTGTCAGACTAACTGATTTAAAAAAGCGATTATCCCTGCGTTGGCTAATTTCCAGAAGTATATTTCTAGACCTTTGCTCTTCGTCTGTCTTAGTCTGAAAGCTGCACCACACTCAGTCCCCTTTGGGCGACCCTGCTGGTGGCATAGATTTCAGTGTCGCAGCTACACACACGTCATCACAGAACCTAACTGACAGAAGGCAGTGGGTCTTTTTTTAAAGAGGAAGGTTTTGGTATTGGGGTTCATCATGTATCTCCATTGGTACTTCTCACACTGTCCTAGGAGATGCTTAATCTTATCCCTGTTTTATAAAGAAACAAAAGCACAGAAGGGGTCAACAAGCTGTCCAGGTAAGTGGTTGCACCAAAATTTGCACCCCCATGGGTAGACGCCAGGTACTGGGCTCTTCCTCATGCTCCTTTCACAATGCGAGGGTGAGATGACAATTTCCCAGAAACTTCTAGACCATGATCTACCGTGAGCCCTTTCCCAAGCCCTTCCCAGATTGGCCTGATGAGTGAAAGGAAAGATTTGTGAATCTCTGTTATGCTAATGGATGAGATTCACCACTTTGTTAAACATCTGGCTTATGGATCACGAGGGAGGAAGAAGTTTATCAAGCTCCACAGAAGCTTGCTCAAAACATAACCATCTACAGAGCCATCCATGCCTTGTGCCAACGAGGCTGTCGGTAGAACACGAATAGGATCTTGCAAATGGGGCTATCGTCGGCAAACCCAATTCCCCACTGGAAACCATCATGTTGGGAAAGATGTGCTGCAGTAGAGTCCTTCTACACGAAAAGAAAGCCAGCATGCCAGAGGCACGAAAGATGCTGGCTCACAAAAGAGGCTCTGTTATCCTGCCAGTTTTGAGTTCATTTCACTGTGTGTGCTGGATCAGCCTGGGGAATGCTGAGAGGGTGGCCGTGGGAGCTTTGGGGCCTGGGCACTGGAGCCAGGGAGTCTTTCTCAAAACAGCAAGAGATAGAATGAGAAGAAAAACACGGAAAGAAGAGACTGGGTGCATAGTGCCAGAAGACTCCAGTGAGCCAGCAAACGAGGGATTCCGGGAGGCAAAACATGGATAGAAACTGCGGTGAGAAGACAGAGCAAAGGGCTCAGAACCAGGGACATTAGAGCAAATACAAGCAGCTCAAAGGGAGGTAAGGACAGTGGTGGAGTAGTTACCTGCTAGGCTGCTAACCTCATGGCCAGCAGTTCAAAGCTACCAGCTGCTCTGTGGGAGAAAGTTGAGGAAAAAAGAGTTACAGTCTCAGAAACCTACAGGAGCAGTTTGACCTTGTATTGTACAGTTGCTGTGAGTCAGGATCAACTCAATGGCACATTGAGTTTGAGCATTTTGGGGGTTTAGAACCCACTCCAATGAGATGCCACTACATCAGTGCATCAGTTGACATAAAGTTGGAACTATGCTATCTTAATGCCATTTCCTCTACATATAGCTAAGTTCCGGGTACGTACTAGGTGAGTGGCAAGGATTCCTGAATGTGTGGGACAGACAGAAAGGCCCCGAGTTGAATGAGGGGTCTTAGAGTTGACTTGCAACTCTGCTTTTGCAGAGTTGGGAGCGTGAAGGAAGTTACCTTACCTCTCTGAACTCCTGTTTACAAGTCCGAAGAAGAGGTTGCGTGATAAACCTACTGCCGTGCTCCAGGTTAGGGAAATAGTCTGGATCCACAAATACATGAATCCATCACAATAAGGGCTGTTTAGACAGGAACATTAGCGTGCTTACCAACAGGCAATGTCATACGAGAAGGACATCCTTATAAATACTGGCGATATCTAGATTAACCAAGACCGGCCTTCTCCTCAGTGGAGAGCATGGATCGAGAGAGATGAGGAGGCAGAGCAGTAAGGCATTACAATACAGTCACAGCCATTACAATATAATTATTACAGCACAGTAATTACAATGTGGCAACCACAAGTGAGAGAGTGCTTAGAGAGAGTGCTATGAAATCAAAAGAAGTATTTTCTTTACCCACAAGTGTCAGAGAAGACATCTCAAAGGCCGGAACCCTGAAGATGGACAGGAGACAAGGATGCGAAGGAGAACACAGTTTGCATAGGAAACTGGCATATTTCCAGGCAAAGGAAATAGCATATACCAAGGAGCACATGTCAGAAATTTAGGATTTATCCATAGAAACTCAGAATCTGACCCAGAGGACAATGCAATGTCTTCTTTAAAAAAAAAAAAAAAAGGAATGGAAGACATAATATAACACTCATGGTATGAGGAAAATGTTTGTTCCTATCTTACCTAGATTGGCAAGTATGCGGGTGGGGGGCTTCGACATTTCCGTGGAACAATTGAATGAAAAGATAGCAGAACTTTTCCACCAGCTGTTTGAAGAGCTGTTGGGTTATTCAAGAACAGACAGCAAGGCAATGAGCTTAGTGTGGCTAGAATGTGAGTCCCACAGGAAACTTAGAAGTCATCCAAGCTCAAGATCCCGATGCCCCATGCCTTGTTTTAATCCCCCTCTGCCCCTGCTACCCTTGCTGAATGCATGGGACTAGAAATCAGGAGATGGGATCGAATGTATAGTGTTTTGGGCTTCAGCTCAATTTGGGTAGAGAACAACATATTACAGGTGAATCTCCCCCTAGCACCACCCCACCCTTCATGAAGAAGAGAAAGCTGGGGCTTAGCCAAGGGAGATGGCTTTCTCAAGACCACAGAGCAAGTGGTGGTAAGGCTGGAGATAAAGCCTCAAGTTCACAGTTTGTATATATTTTCATACATCTGCTAAATTATGGAGAGACCACTTACATGCCCCACCGGCTGTCGCATGCCCCACCAGGTTGTCTGTCTGCCTGCCTTCTTCTCTTTCTCCTTCCTTCCCTCACTCTTTCTTAATGCAATGCATTATTTTTTGTGGAAAAAACACACAGCCAAACATACACAGAGTTAACAGTTTCGCACTGCAGTGCCACTGGCTCCGTCCTTTGAGTCGTGCAATTATTCCCACCTCCCTTTTCGGAATCGTTCCTCTTCCATTGATCTATATACACTCACTGCTCCCAAAGCTTCTTCTCTAATGTTTTGAGCTGCTTTTGTCCATTTGAGCCCTAAAGATAGATGCTAAAAGAGTACCGTGCCAAGGGAAGACATTCTTGGCTACTTAAACTCGGCGTCAAAGGATAGCCTTAAAGTGCACATTTTAAAGACTGACCCAGGGCAACAGTTTCGAGGGTTCGTCCAGCCGCCCTTTGGCAATAGAAAAGTCTGGATTCCATCTGAATTTAAGATTCTCATCTGCATTGCCCTTGTTTTTAATCAAGGTTCTTCTGTAGAAATTTTGTCCAAAATGTTCTGTAATGATTGCCAAGCGTCATCAGTCAGTCTCCTCTGCTGGCAAGGAATCAGTTGGTTATGGAAGCCATTAGGTAAGAATTTTATTTCCTCCTCTTCTGCCCACTCCTCCCCACTCTTCCTGTTTCTTATCCAGATGCTAAAAGAGTCCTGGTGGTATGGTGGGGCATGCCTTGGCCTGCTAACCTCAAAGTCATCAGTTCTTCCCCACTATTGGCTCCACATGAGAAAAATGAGGCTTTCTGCTCCTATAAAGATGTACAGCCTCAAAAAGTCAAAATAGTAATTCTACCATAACCCATAGGAGCCCTGGTAAGGTCATAGTTTATGCATTAGACTGTTAATCTCAAGGTCAGCAGCTCAAAACCACCAGCTGAACGATGAAGCTTTCTACTCTCATAAAGTCTTAGAAATCCACAGGACAAGTCTCACAATGTTGCTATGAGTTGGAATCAACTCAATGGCAGCAAACCCTTAACTCTCTTCCCTTGTTGCTCCCAATCAGCTATTTCTTGTACTATAGTCCTACCATCAATAGAGATGCACGTGCTGTTCACATCAAGAGCTGTTATTTTATTATCATTCTCTACAGCTTTAAAAATTAAGGAAAGATGTGACATAGAAAAAGCTACAGAGGAAAAAAACAACAAGAAAACCAACCTAACTGCTGTCAAGTCAATGCCAATATATCAGACAGGGTAGAATTGCCCCATCAGTTTCTCCTAAGGAGGGACTGGTGGCTTTGAACTGCTAACCTTTTGGATCATAGGCCCGTGCCTAATCACAATGCCACAAGGACTCCTTGAGAGAAAAGAAATGAGGTTCTAATGTCTTTCTAGAATAAGACTGAGTGAGGTTTGACCACATATAGGTAACCACGCTGATGCCCTTGACTCAAATCCTACCTCTATCAAATAATTGATATTTTAAAAATTATGATAGCTAACTTTTATTGATCTCTTGAGAGGGGTTACCTGCATCAGTTTAATATGTGCCAATCCCCTGAAACGCATTGACATCTTCATTCTATAGCTAAAGACAGGAAGCTAGGAGAGTTTTAAGAACCTTGTTGAGGGTTCTGCAACAGAGCTGATAGCATCAGGGTTTAAGTGGGGACCTTGCTGCAGCTCCTGTTTTATAGAGCTGGGTTACCTTGGGCAAAGCAAGTTCCTCATCTATGACTGAGCATACAATAATAAAAATTCATGTTGTGGAAAAACTTGGAGCATAAATAAATCAAGATAAAAAAAATAACTCCTATCTATCTATCAGGATTGCTGTCAGGATCAAATAAGTTGAAATGGGAAAGTGCTTTGTAAAATGCGCTACGCCTTAACAAATGCTATCATTATTATTATTTCCAAAACTATGGCCGCTCCCATAAAATAGTCAGTGGCACATGTTTATGACAACATGCCTCAGAAACAATTTCCATTCTGATGGGTTGCCTCCCTTTCGTGTTATTAAAAGGTTAAGGAAAATGAACAACAGAGGATTAAGATTAGATCTTTCACACATGAAACCACAAAATCAATAGAGACCCCTAATTCATCCGGTGATATGAAGAAATATACCAGACGCCTGCAATGATTACTCAAGGAAATGTCAACAGGTATCGACAAGAACTCTGGCAAGGCAGCTGTGGCCAGGAGGCGTGGCTGCGGGCGCTCTCATTAGCGCCCCACATGGACAGAGAGAGATCCACACCTGAGTACTTGGGCGACAGGCAGTGCTATTTTTATCCTTCAGAAGTTCTGCAGAATTTCTGTTTCCGCAATCGGATCAGAGCTGTTTGGAAAAAAATGATAGGCTAAGTAGCTTCGCGGGCAGCATGCAATTATACCTATCTGTGGTCTATATAGAACCATTTCAAAGGAGTCAGCTATTATTTCCCTCCGTCCCCCC
>NW_022104341.1:70010467-70020572 GCF_000313985.2 Echinops telfairi
GCATGATGGTCATCAGCATGGTTGTTATTATTCAGTATTTAGAGGAAGCCCTTGATCTTCCTGGACACCCGTGGAATGGATGGCCGAGCCTGGAAACGTAAAGCAGGGACGACTTGGAGCAACAGAATGGTTTTCAAAGCTATGTATTTTTTTTTTTTTTTTAACAAAACCTTATCTCCTTTCAAGTACTCTCCATTACACTTAGCAATACATTTGTCAAATCTGAGATTCCATTCTTGGAAACATTTTCTCAAACTCATCTGTTTGGATGGCTGACATCACCTCCCTCGCTTTTTGATTCACCTCTTCTATGTCATCAAATCACTGTCCTTTTATGTCGCTCTTCATTGTTGGAAACAAAAAGAAGTCTCACAGAGTGAGGTCATGTGCACGGGACAAGAGAGGCATGCTTTTTTTTGCCCAAAACTGGCCCAATGAGATGCTGCATGAGTGACATACTGAGCAAGCATAAAACCATATTTACATTTACATAAGAACAATAACAAAAAAAAAACCCAACCATTCTGACTTGTAGTGACCCTATAGGACAGAGCAACTTACTGATATAAAGTCAGCTCCAACTCAAAACTCCCCTACAGGACAGGATGGAACAAGCCCTTTTGGGGTTCTAAGACTTTTAAATCCTTAGAGGAGCACGCAGCCTCATCTTTATCTTGAGGGGTGACTGGTAGCTTCGAACCACTGACCTTGTAGTTAGTTGCTCAGTGGGCAGCCCACTATGCCACCAGGGACTGTGAATCTTTATGGCAGCAGACAGCATCATCAGATCAGCTGGTAGGTTTGCACTCCCAACCCTGTAGTTAGGACCCAAACACTTAACCCAGTATGTCAACAGGGCACATTCCCATAAGACTCTCATTTCCCCAAACCTCTGTGTGTGTGTGTATGCTCGGATCGTTCGGTATGATTTAGATACTAATGATCCAACTTTGATATTCATTCGGCTGTTTGTCAGCCACATGGACACAAGCATTCAAGACCAGAACTTTCTTCTCTAGCATGTGGGCTTGCTATAAGGCTCAATACTGGGGCTGCACCCACATGGAAAGAAGCCTCCCGAATGTTCCTTTCTGGAAAGAGAGCTCCCATCTTGGATTTGGGCACAGACTTTGCACATCACTGGACAAACGCAGGAGCCCTTCCAAGGCAATGTCCAGACGGGACATCCAGCTAGAGCGGCGGCATACGTTGGAAATTAAGACACGAACAGCCAGAACGATGTCAATAGTCATAAGTAGGATGTGGAACAATATTTTCATTGATTATGTTATGCCAGTTGACTTGGTATCCCTGTCACAATGGTCCTGAGACCCAGTGCCAGCAGCTCATTCTTTCAAGGCATTTTGTTATGTCTAAAAAGTGTTCATAACTTTGCCTCCTATGTGCCCCATCACATTCATGGATATACTGGCAGCATAGGTAAATATATATGTAGAAGTAGCCTGCCAAACCAATCTTTCTATCTATCTATGCCTGTCCATATGTATATATGCATGTTTGTACATGTATATGTATGTGTGTGTGTGTACAGTCCCACTCTCCCTCCCATATCCACTCTATGAGACTATGAATAGTTTTGGAAGAAGATGTACAGAGCACAGAGCAGTCCACTGCTTAACCCACAGCACTACCAGGGCTCCTTTGGCAGACACTTGAAAATATATATTTTTGCATGAATAGATCAATTGGTATGGAGTTCAGATTTATATGAAGTTTAGAGTCACCAAAGCATACAGATAGAGGTGGTTTAAATTTCACTGTTGGACACAGTCAAACCCTAAAATCCGTGGAGCTGTTCCAAGTCCCCCAGGAAATCCTTTCATGGCATGTTGCCAGGTGGGTTCCCATTTTCTCTCTTCAGACGTTCCTCGCATTCCTGGAAATGTCTGAAATAGAAAGATGGGTGCTTTTAATATTTTAGCCAGAAATGCAATCATTTGTTTCTACCAGTACATTTGTAAAATGATGCCGCTGGGCGGGAAACGTGAGGTGCTTTCCTGGCTGCACCCATGACATCGACGGGCAGTGTGAGCTCAGGAAAGTATTGTCAGCTTTAGGGAACCATAGAAACTAGAGAACTCTGGTCTTCCGGATTAAATGCACATTTACATGGAACCACTGGGTGCTCTGTGAACCATCTCTCGGGCCCTTATGGGTATCTGGTTGGCCCTGTGCCTTCAGGTTTGATGTCTAGTAACCGCTCCCCACTCCACCCCCAAAACCCACCCATTGCCATTGAGTCAAATTCTGATCTTAGTTATCTTGTAGGACAATATAGAACTGCCATGTAAGTTTTCCAAGGCCAAAAATCATTACCAAAACAGACAGCCACATCTTTCTCCTACAGAGGGTGATTGGAGGCTTTAGGTTAGAAGAGGACCTCCTTATGCCACCAGGGGTCCCTCATTATTTAATACATATCTAAGTCCCCAGTTTGGGGGCTCTACTGAAAGTATGACTTCCCTCCCTGTCCTGGCACCCCTCATTTTCGTCTTTCTTTTTTTTTTTTTTGGTTCTTCTCTTCACATACATTCTTGGATCTGATTGTGATGCTGGAGAAGAATATGGAAGGTACAATGCACTGCTAAAAGGACAAAACTATTTGTCTTGGAAGAAGCAGCCAGAGTGCTCTTTAGAGGCAAGGATGGCAAGACTTTGTCTTTCCTACTTTGGACATGTTGTCAAGAGAGACCAGTCCCTGGAGAAGGGCATCTTGTTTGGTAAAGGGAAAGGGCAACGATGGAGAGGGAGACCCTCAAGGAGATGGATTGGCCCTGTGGCTGAAAGAATGGACTCAAACATAGAACAATTCTGAGGATGGCGCAGGGCCAGGCAGCATTGTGCTCTGCTGTGCATCATTAGGTTGCTATGGGTTGGAACTGAATCAATGCCACCCAACAACAACAACATTCTCATATATAAAACGATCTCTACGATCAGCACCTTGGTCAGAGATGGCGAGTCTAGCAGGCTCCCGCTCCAGGTTATAAGTCACTTCTGTAATGGGGCTTAAATCTCTGAGCACTAAGTTTGTAAAAGGCTACAGTTTTACAGTTGAACCCCTAAATTCATTTGTGGGACTCCACAGGAATTCAGACTCCATTGAATTCCTTTTGACCATGAACCAGCCGTGTGAATAGCTAACACTCAGGCAGAGCACATCAAAGAATAGTTGCCTTTAGACACTTGCCTGAGTGTGCCCTTGATGGAAATTGAGGTGCCAGATCACATCGTCATGAGCCACATCCTGCCTGCCTTGCTTGAAGAGCTATGACCTATCTTGTAAGTTCTTCTGAACAGCATAACATATAGGTCCCAATCACACTCCCATTCCCCATTCGGAAGTCCCGCCCATAACTGTGATGTAATGATATATCCCCACCCATGATTTTGTAACAGTTTCCTGTGCCCTCCTATGACTTACTTAAAAGTCTCTGCTTCTCTGTAAAGCCTTGGACATCATTATGATCTTGGGCTAATGGTCTCCTTCATTCAAAGATATCTCTTTGTCTTATATTTTCCTGTTTAAGATTTAATAACTGTTTTCCTTAAATTATATTCGAGATTCAGGGTCTTGTTTGCACCCCAAAATACTAGCATTGAATCAAATTGTCATCTCTAGGGCTCTCTCCCAGGTATTCCCGGCTGATCAGCAAGTTGAAGACAGACTTCATCCTAATGATGAAGACAGAGACCACAAAGTCACTCTCCTCTGGAAACGTTAAATAACTCCTCCGCTGGGGACAAATTGCTGGCCTCGTCTTGTCACCTGGGTGTCATAGTGGAGGATCAATGCTGATCAGATGTACACAGTACCTGCACCCATCCCTCTCTACTTAAACCCAGAGAGATACTAATCTCTACTTGCCTGTGCTTTATGGCCCCTACATCACATGCAACGCAAAAAATAGAGCCCCTGTGTACATCTACAGAGAAATACATATCGGCGCTGTATAGACACATATATGCATCAGAGCACACAGACTACCACCACGGGTGAGCACAACAGACAAACCAAGCCCTGAGTTAAAAACACTCTCGCTTCCGTTGAGTCAATTCTGACTCAAAACCACCCTATAGGGCAGAGCAGAGCTGCCCCTTCGGGTTTCTGAAACTGTAAGACTTTACAGGAGCAGAAAGCCTCAACTTTCTCCTGTGGGGCAGCTGGTGAGTTTGAACAGCAGACCTTTCAGTTAGCAACCCCATGCATAATCCATTAAACCACCAGGGATCCTGGCCCAAGGATGGACAGTGAGTTTTCTCTTCAAAACTGTTGTTAGCTACCTTTATGTTAGCCCCACCCCCACCCCATACACAGTAACCCTAGGCATACAGAGCAGAGCTCTGCCGAGCCCAGAGACCTCTCCATGGGGTGTTGTGGATTGGACCGTTGTGACTCACACAAAGAGGTTTCAGCCAAGCTTCCAGATAAAGGCAGTCTAGGAAGAGAGGCCTGGGGATCTGCTTCGCAAAATCAGCCAAAGCAAACCTCTCTTCCTCGACTGCCTTCCTCTGGAAGCTTGGCTGAAACCTCTTTGGCATCATAGCCACACACATGCCTCCACTGATACACAGTGTTTGTTGTGTACTTCCCCGGAATTGAACCAGGGTCTCCAACAATGGAAGGCAAGCATCCCACCACTGAACTCCAATGCCCTCAACTCTACTCACGGATACTGCCTTTCTGCTCTCTCCAGAGCTGTGCTATGGGCATTGACTACTGACACGGCTCTGTTAGATCCATGACTCCTTGTCAAGGAATGCTTGGAGATTCTGTGACACTGGACATGGGGGTCCCGGAAAGGGGTGTGCATTTGCTTAAGAAATGCTAGTTGCTGTTACTGCACAAACGGGACATCTCAGGAGCTTCACACGAACAGTCCACTCCTGACTCATCTAATCTAATCAGCAGGGAATTTGGAGCTCGAGGGAATTCTGCGCCAGGCAGTCATGCAGGTACGCAGGCTGCCAAAGCTGCTGCCTCCTCAACGTAGTTTCCAAAGTTCCCCTGGGCATCCAGCCGAGCTGGCAGATGGGGGGAAAGAGTGCAGATTTGATGTGGGAGGTTGTCTCATGGGCCAGGCACAAAATGGCACACCTCACTTCGCCCTGTGCATTACTCATCCGGTAGTCAAAGGAGCGCAGTCCTTGAGTGGGACACTGGGGAGTGGATGCAGCCTGGTTGCTAAGAGGAAGAGTGTGTGGACTTGGTAGGCACCTATCCTCTGCTACAAAAGATGTGACTCTTCCTAATTTCGCTGACTGTTGTATTCCCTTTTATTTATTTTGTATCTTTGGGTTTTTTAGGTTGAGAAGGGAGCCTTTTTCTTGTTTCATTTGGGATTCACCTCCCCGCCTCCCCACCCCCACCCCCACCCCCGGCAGTCTTCCAAAGACACCCTGCCCCCTTCTGTATTTACAGCCTTGGGCCACAGCGATGACACTGCCCATGAGCTGTGCCTCCCCTTCTCAGGTCCTCTGTCACTGCCACCCAGTTAATTCTGACTCTGAGTGACGTTTAGGATGGAGAAGAACTGCCCCATAGGGTTTCTAAGGCTATAATGCTTTATAGAAACAGATGACTACGTCTTTCTCCTGTGGAGTGACTGGTGGCTTTGAACCATTGCATTTTTCATTAGCATCTGAGTGCTTCAAGTACTGTGCCACCAAGAATCCTTGTGAGATCCTAAAGGAAAAGTCTTTTTTTTTAACCTATTCATCTTTATAACCAAGCACTTAATAGTGTACCTCGCATCTAGTAGCCCTTCAACCGTTCATTATTCAATGATTAGCTTCACCAGTCCACATTTAAACACAAAGGGTGTGTTAGTCTCCTTGGGCAAGGAGTTCAAATGTGCATAGCCACCTCAGAGGAGCAGGGGATCACAGCAGCCTCGGGGCTTCTCTTCAACCTACAAACCCTGTTAAATAAGGAAACTGTTGCTCAGAAACAACAACAACAACAACAACAACAACAACATAGAACTGCTTATTTGGACCGGGCATGGAAAGGGTAATCATGCAACGAGAGGTGCTGTTTTTTTTTTAAATCGTTTTATTAGGGGCTCATACGACTCATCACAATCCATACATACATCAGTTGTGTAAAGCACATTTATACATTCATTGCCCTCGTCATTCTCAAAACATTTTCTCTCCACTTAAGCCCCCCGGCATTAGGTCCTCATTTTTCTCCTCCCTCCCCGCTCCCCCTTCCCTCATGAGCCCTTGATAATTTATAAGTTATTATTTTGTCATGTCTTGCCCTGTCCGACGTCTCCCTTCACCCACTCTTCTGTTGTCCACCCCCCAGGGAGGAGGTCACATGTAGATCCTTGTAATCAGTTCCCTCTTTCCAACCCACTCTCCCTCTCCCCTCCCAGTATCGCCACTCACACCACTGGTTCTGTAGGGCTCATGCGCCCTGGATTCCCTGTGTTTCCAATTCCTATCTGTACCAGTGTACATCCTCTGGTCTACCCAGACTTGCAAGGTAGAATTCGGATCATGATGGGGGGAGGGGGGGAAGCATTTAGGACCTAGAGGAAAGTTGTATTTTTCATCATTGCTACATCGCACCCTGTCTGGCTCGTCTCCTCCCCGAGACCCCTCTGCAAGGGGATCTCCAGTGGCCTACAAATGGGCTTTGGGTCTCCACTCCGCACTCCCCCCATCATTCACTATGGTAAGATTTTTGTTCTGATGATGCCTTATACCTGATCCCTTCGACACCTCGTGATCACACAGACTGATATGTTCTTCCATGTGGGCTTTGTTGCTTCTGAGCTAGGTGGCCGCTTGTTTACCTTCAAGCCTTTAAGATCCCGGACGCTATACCTTTTGATAGCCGGGCACCATCAGCTTTCTTCACCACATTTGCTTATGCACCCATTTGTCTTTAGCGATCGTATCATGGAGGTGAGCACACAATTATATGATTTCTGACAGGCTTCTTTGCGACCTAGAACAGTGGTTTCCAGGGCAGTCCATGTTATCTTTGAAGAAGTACAACCAGAGTGCTCCTTAGAGGAAAGGACGGTGAGCGTTTGTCTCACATGCTTTGGACTTGTCAGGAGCAACTGGTCCCTGGAGAAGGGCATCGTGCTTGGTAGAGTAGAGGGGCAGTGAAAAAGAAGGATACCTTTGACAAGATGGATTGACAAAGTGGCTGCAAACATAAGAACGATTGTGAGGATGGCATAGGACCAGGCAGTGTTTGTTCTGTTGTACCTTGGACCTCTATGAGTGGGAAATGACTGGATGGCACCTAACAACAACAGCAGCAACAGCAGCAGCTGCAGTAATGCTCAGAGGATGGATTCGTTTCCTGGGGCTTCTTGGAATAGTGCCCTTTTGGAGGCTGCTGCTGCAGTTAGGTTCTGGTCAGCTGGTGGCAGGAAGACGCTGCAGTAAAGACTGAGCAGTAGTGGGGTTCCCAGATACCGATAAAGACTTGAATGATAACCCCCTCCCCCAAACCAAGCCCACTGCCATCTAGTCTATTTCAATGGATACCTTGTACAGGACAAGGTAGAACTGCTCCTCAGGGTTTCTGAGTCTGTATCTCTTTATGCGAGCAGACAGTCTCGTCTTTTTCTCATCGAGCGATGGGTGGGTTTGAACTGCTGAACTTGTACTTGGCTGACATTGGCACCCGGAAGGAGGATAATGCCTGCCATCGAGGATTCAGGGAAGGCAAGCCTGGAAGACAAGGGTGGCACATGAAGGTGGGCCAATCTGCTCACTTTAATCCACAGGACTGTAGAAAGTGGAGCTGCTTTGAATAGCTGCCAAGCTCAACCCTGGGGTCCTTAATATACCTTCCCTAACAGAGAACCATCATCTCAGTCATAATAACCCCACCTTTGTGCAAAGCAGCGTAATTACAAAGCCCGCCACAAATAGTATGCTATTTCCTTCTCTCAATAACCTAAGGCCGGTATTACACAGATGCCCTCCTCCGGCCCAGTCACGCCTGCCCTCATTCAGGCCTTCATCAGCTCTCCAAGCCAGCTGGGTCTCCCGGCGACAATTTACCTCTATGCACCCCATTCTTTACACAGCCGTGGAGCTCTCCAACAAAGACATGGGACCCTGTCACCCCTCCTAACACTCTTCCCTGGCTCCCCTTGGCACTCAGGAGAAAATCCACATCGTTAGAACTGTCCACCAGGCCCGACATGATAGGACACCTGCCTGCCTCACCAGGTTTGTTCCTTCCACGAGGCGTGCTGAACCCTGTGCCCCAGCAACAGTGCATGGCGATGGTGCTGTTATCATGTGACAACCCCATGGCGAGAGTCAAACTGCCTGCTGGGGGCTGCTGAGCGGGAGCCCTGGTGTCACAGTGGCTCGGTACTCAGCAGCCAACTGGCACGTCAGCCGTTCAAACGCACCAGCTACTGAGCAAGAGAGAGATGTCACAGTGTGCATCCATGTATAGGATGACCTTGACACTTGATGGGACTGTTCTACTTGGTCCTGTGCTGTGCTAGGGGTTGGAATGGAATTGACAAGAAAGGATCGTATTTCTGAAAGCGATTGTCAGGTTTTTCTCACCAGAGCCGTTGGGTAGGTTCAACCCACCAAACTTTGGGCGGGCAGCTTCACCGCTCGCTCACTGGGGCTCCTTGATTGGCATGGGGCTCTCCTGAGACACCGCACTCTTTCTCATTTTCCTGTCTTGATAGTACTGACCTTGCTACCTAGAATGCCCGGCACCCTCCTTTGGGTGGGCTAGCTCCTGCTCGACTTTAAGGGCATCGCATCCATGAAATGTTCCCAATATGCCCCTGCGGGCACATGCACACCCCATCTGCATCGCCAATGGCCGCCACAACAGCAACACCACAAGGGGGGTGTCTTTCAGAACAGAGTCGACTGTCTCACCGTGCTGGAGGCCAGGAGTCTAATGCAGGGCACTGGCAAGGCGAGTGAGTCCCTCGGTGGCACAAATGGTTAAGGGCCAACCATTAACCGATAGATTGGTGGTTTGAGCCTAGCCAGAGCATTCCAGAAGGCAGACTTGATGATGGGCCCTGAAAGGCCCCCACTTTGGGAAACCTTTGGTGTACAGTTCTCAGACACATCTGGGATCGCCGAGAGCAGGACTTCACCCAACGGAAGACAACCAGGCTCTCTTCCTTCTGCGAGGAGCGGAGGTCTCGCTTCTTTTCACTCGGGCCCTCCTTGGCTTGCACATGGAGCCTCACGTGATCTCCCTTCCTCGGTGTGCCCCGCTCCGTATCTGCTCTCTTCTGCTCGTTCGTGAGACAGCATTAACAATTTACTTGTTCAGGACTCACCCTATTGGAGCATGACCTCACCAACCGAGACCAAGGGAAAACTCCTACAGCCAAACAGAGGCACGTGCATGGGCACAAGATTAAAGTCCCAATTCAACTAAGAGTGTATGTGCGCACACACACACACAGTTTGCTGATCCCCAAAGCAGACTTTACAGGTCTATATCTGAGGAGTCCTGGTGGCTGTGGATTAGGCATTGGGCTGCTAACTTCAAAGTCAGAAGTCCAAACCCACCAAGTACTGTATGGAAGAGAGTGGAGGCTCTCTGCTCCTGTAAAGATCTACAGCAGTGGTTCTCGACCTTCCTAATGCCGCCACCCTTTCATACAGTTCTGCATGTTGTGGTGACCCCCAACCATAAAATTATTTTCGTTGCTTCTTCCCAACTGTCATTTTGCTACTGTTAGGAATCAGGCGAGGTCATTCAACCCCCAAAGGGGTCACGACCCACGGGTTGAGAACTGCTGCTGGACAGAATGTCTCTGAGTCAGAATTGACTCAATGGTAGTGGGTTTGGTATCACTGTTGTGTTAGACAGGGTTCTCTAGAGAGACAAGAAAGGCAAGGCTCACCAAGCCATCCATCTCTCCGCCCCTCAGTCAATCCCACCTGCATTTATCAGCCAGGCTGGCACAATAAACTATCTCAATCCACCCCTTGCCAACCTGGCACCTGTACACAATTCTTTAGCCATATATACATATATAATTTACGGACATTGATGAAATCACACTTATACTTATCATCAATCATCTATTATACATATAAATGAAAACTT
>NW_022104341.1:70026062-70078776 GCF_000313985.2 Echinops telfairi
AGGCTCACCAAGCCATCCATCTCTCCGCCCCTCAGTCAATCCCACCTGCGTTTATCAGCCAGGTTGGCACAATAAACTATCTCAACTGTATACCAGTTGCCACATTGATCAGAGTAGAACTGTGCTCCATAGGGGTTTTAACTGATGAATTGGGGAAGTGGGTGGTCAGGCCTTTCTTCCAAGGTGCTGCTGGGTAGACAGGAGTCATCACCAGCGTTTTAGTGAGCAGGTAAGCCTCTTAACCATTTGCAGCACCCAGGCACAATGATGGCCTATTGTGTGTGCCTCTCTCATCAAGCAGCGAACTCTTATAGAGAAGGTCTATTAGATATTCCTTTCTTTAAAAAAGCAGGCACCCAGCAGTGCATCTGGCATCTAGTACACTCTAAAAAGATTATTATCAAATCATCATTTTAATTAGCCCATGCTTTACACTAAGAAAATTGCTGCTCAGAGAATATACTTGCTTCCTAGGACTGCTGGGAACAACACACACTTGTTCCCTCGTGGTCTGCAGGCTGTTGCTGCTAGGTGCCATCGAGTCCACTCAGGTGCCAAGGACGCTGTGCACAACAGAAGGAAATCCTGGCCCCGTCCTGCACTAGCCCACAATCGCTGCTAGGTTTGAATCAATTGCTCAGCAGCTGTGTCAACCATCTTTCTCTTTTTCATGGCCCCTTTACCAAGCATTTTATTTTCATCCAGGAAGCGGTCCTTTCTGGTGACATGCCCTGTGTACATGAGACAAAGCCTCACCGTTCTTGCTTCTAAGGAGCATCCTGGCTAGAATTCTTCTGAGACAGATTTGTTTGGCCTGCCCGCCCCTGGTGTATTCCCTGTTCTTCACCAACATCATAATTACAAAGCCTCCATTCTTCTTCGATCTCCTTTACTCATTGCCTAGCATTTGTATGCATCTGAGATGATTGAACAAACTATAGCTTGTGACGGCAACTAATGTACAAATGTGCTTGACACAATGTGTGGATGGGTGGATTTTGAAAAGAGATGTATGAGCCCCCAATAGAATGCTTAAGAAAAAGAAGAATAAAAGAAAACACTACAGCTTGGGTCAGGCTCACCTTAGTCCTTAAAGCGACATCTTTATATTTTAACGAAGGAGGCCAGGAGCCTGATGCAGGGCACTGGCAGGGCTAGGGAGGTCTCAAAAAAATCTTTTTTTCTTTCCTCCCACCTCCACTCCTCCTTTTTAGTGGCTACCATATGTACCCCTGGATTTGGTCTGGCTCCTGCCATACTACCTGGACCTCAAAGGATAGAGATGTGTAGCAGGGGAACAGGACACTAACCCACCCAAGGGGAGTGTATTGTTTGTGAAAAGAGGGACCAGACTTTGGGAAAGAGGGACCAGACTTAAATGCGGTGTTCCGGGATGCCAATGCAGCAAGCTGGCATGGAGAGAGGAGCAGGGGAGGGGTCTGAGGGCCCAGCCCCTTTACCAGCTACGTGGACAACTGCCCCTCGCCCCAGAAGAATTTACTTTAGAGGACAGCACTGAAGCTGCAGCTCAGGGAGACGGACATGTCTGCTCAGAGCACATCAGAGCAAATCAATGGGGAGGAGGAGAGAGTGGAACACATCCAGGCCCACCAAGCTTGAGGATGATAGCCCAGCTCAAAACAGCCAATGCACGGAGTGGACCATATGGCTGATCCCACTATGAGACAAGACGTCCTTCGCTGGCCCAGGGCCCTACGGGGGACAGCACTGGAGACTCAGTATCGGGATTGGCCCAGACACGGAGGAAAACACTAAAGGCATGTGGCAGAGCAACAGAGGAGCAGAGCAGGGAGCTCCTGAGGGAGTACAAAGGACAGACTCTGGGGCCAGAGCATGGCACCCCATCCGGACTTGACTGGAGGACGCGCCTAGAGGTCAAATATCAGACCTTGATCTATTTACAGGTTTTTCTTTTTTCTTTTTTTTAATTTAAATTTTTTTCTTTTTCTTTAATTAATTTATTCTTTTATGGGTCCTTGGTTCTCTTTTTTGTTGTCACCGTTGTGTTCTCTTTTGTTGCTTTGTCTTGCTATGCCTTGTTTTTTTGTGCATATTATTATCTCTGCAGATCTATCTAGATAAGATAGGCTGGATGAACAATCTGGAGGAGAAAACAATGGGACAGATGGTTCCGGCAGGTGTGGGGGGGGGGGGCAGACATTGGAGAGGGAGTGGGGTGGGGGGAAAGGAGGTGGTGTTGATCAACCCAGGGACAAGTGAACAACAAGTGATCCAAAATTAGTGGCAAGGAGGGTATGAGAGGCCCGGTAGGGATTCATTAAGGGCAATGTAACGAAGAGAAATTACTGAAACCCCAATGAAGGCTGAGCATGATAGTGGGACAAGAGGAAAGTAAAAGGAAGTAGAGGAAAAAACTAGGAGGCAAAGGGCATTTATAGAGGCTAAATAAAGGCATGTACATATGTAAATATATTTATATATGAGGATGGGGGAATAGATCTATGTGCCTATATTTATAGGCTTAGTATTAAGGCAGCAGATGGACATTGGGGCTCCACTCAAATCCTCCTTCAATGCAAGAACATTTTGTTCTATTAAACTGGCATTCCATGATGCTCATCTTCCCTACATGATCGCTGAAGACAAATGTGTGCATACACAAATGTGGTGAAGATAGCTGGTAGTGTCCTGCTATCAAAAGATATAGCGTCTGGGGTCTTGAAGGCTTGAAGATAAACAAGCGGCCATCTAGCTGAGAAGCAACAAAGTCCACATGGAAGAAACACACCAGCCTGTGTGACCACGAGGTGCCGAAGGGATCAGGTATTAGGCATTGAAGAGCAAAAAATTATATCATTGTAAATGAGGGGGAGTGCAGAGTGGAGACCCAAAGCCCATCTGTAGGTAATGGGACACCCCCTTCCAGAAGGGTCGCAGGGAGGAGACGAGCCAGTCAGAGTGCAGTGTAGCAACAATGAAACATACAACTTTCCTCTAGTTCTTAAATGCTCCCTCCCCTCCACTATCATGATCCCAATTCTACCTTACAAATCTGGCTAGACCAGAGGATGTACACTGGTGCAGATAGGAACCAGAAACACAGGGAATCCAGGACAGATGGTCCCTTCAGGACCAGTGGTGAGAGTGGCGATACCGGGAGAGTGAAGGGAGGGTAGAGTGGGAAGGGGGAACCAATTATAAGGATCTACATATAACCTCCTCTCTGGGGGTTGGACAACAGAAATGTGGGAGAAGGGAGACGTCGGACAATGTAAGACATGACAAAATAATAATTTATAAATTATCAAGGGTTCATGAGGGAGGTGGAGTAATGAGCTGATACCAGGCTTAAGTGGAGAGGATATGTTTTGAGAATGATGAGGGCAACGAATATACAAATGTGCTTGACACAATTGATATATGTGTGGATTGTGATAAGAGTTGTAGGACCCCCCCAATAAAATGATTTTCTTTAAGTATTTTTGAAAAAAATCACCCAATACAACATGTCATTTGATTTCTTGACTGCTGTTTCCATGAGTATTGCTTCTGTATCCAAGTAAAACGAACCCACGATAGCTTTAGTGTATTGTTTGTTTATCACGATGATCCCCATTGGTCTGATTGTGAGAGTTCTTGTGTTCTTTCTATCAGGTTGGATACTGAAGGCTGCATTGTTTGATCTGCGTAAGTGCCTCGAGTTCTCTTCCCTGGCAGCAGCAAGATTGTATCATCTGCCGACTGCAGGTTGCTAGTGAACCTTCTTCTAATCCTGATGCCTTTCTCTTCTGTATTGTCCAGATTGTCAGATCATCTGCTCAGCATACACATTGAGTAAATACAGCACAATCACGGCACACTGATGCACAGCTGCCCCGAGTTTAACCAGACACTGCTACCTTCTCTCTGTTGGGACAGCGGCCTTTTGGTATACGTATAGTTTCTGTGTGAGCCCAAGTAAGTGTTCTGGAATTCCCGTTCTTTTCAATGTTATCTACGCGTTGCTCTGTAGGAACCACACTTTAGAAAGTCTTTGCATCATCAATAGAACACATCTTTTTGTTCATCGCTTTCTGTCATTCTCTACTCCTTCAGTTATTCTTTTAAGAGGCCTGGGGCCTCCCTCATGTTTGCCTGCAATTAGGGAAGCCCAGATTCTCCAGGAAATGGATTCCCTCCCACTTCTTCATCCTCATGTCCTGGGAGCAAACCCAAAAACACGAAGGAAGAAGATAGTTCCGTGGATGCATTCACTCACCTCCAGCATTTTGTGTATGTGGTGCCTTCTGCCTCCTTTCTTCTCTACTCTCAGCTAAGATCCATCTGATGTCAGCAATGAGAGCCCTGGTGCCACGTCCTCTTCCGATTCTAGCTTGACTTTCTGGCAGTTCCCTGTTGATGTAGTGCTGCAACCCATCTTCAGCAAAGTTGGACTTGTGTGCATTGGTGGTGATATTATTGGATAGTATCCACATTTGCTTGAATCACTGTTCTGTGGAACGGGGGCTAGAAGTCTGGAATGCAGGTGTAGACTCCTCCAGGGGTTCTTGCTTCTTCCTGTCAGCCCTTGGCTGGTAGACACATCACTCTAATCTCTGTCTCCTTAATTACATGACATTCGTTCTCCTTGGTTGTGTTAAATTGTTAAAGCTGTCCACACACACAAAAAAAGTTTTATCACAGTAGCTTGATGCTGCCATCCGTCTGGGCTCAGGAGAATGGAACATGTGGCCACTAGGGGGCAAGATGAGGTTGAATTTACAGGTGACTTAATGGGGCCCAGAACCCTGGTGGCTTAGTGGGTAAGCTTTAGGCTGCTAACTACAAGGTTAGCAGTTTGAAATCACCAGCACTTCCATGGGAGAAAGATGTAACTTTCTACTCCTGTAAATAGTTACCGTTCAGAAATTACAGGGGCAGGTCTACCCTGTCCTATAGGATCTCTATGAGTCACCACCGACTTGGTGGCAGTGACTGATTTTGACTAGCAGAGAAGCCTGGGACCCCAGGACCTCGGGGGAAAACATTGCGATGCAGACCCAATAATGAGCCGTATTTCACCAAATGGCACATGTTCGAGGCAGAGGGAATGACGTACACAATGTATGATTCATCCATGTACCTGCCTTTAGCGTTTTCAGGTTTTCTACACGTAAAGAGGATGGGGGCGGTGGTGGTGGTGGAAGGGAACCCATTTCCTGGAAAATCTGGGTTTCTGGGTTTCTCTAATTGCAGGCATTTAGGTCTCTTGAAATCCAGCTTTCTGCTTGTTTATGAATGATTAACTCCCACAATCAATTGTGTCAAAGGCAGGTCCACTGTGTCCCAGGGAGGGCTGATGACACCTGGATTGCAAACAGGAGGGTCTGACAGCAGAACTTGCGCACTGTGTTTGGGGCACAATTAGTGTGAGCGAAAGCCATCCGCTGTGGGCTTTCTCTCCATCTGTAGTTGCCTTTCCCACCCCTGGCCCAGCTCCTTTGGCAGACATAGCAGAGCTTTCCAGCATCCCCAAATGTGGGTCAGGAAAGGAGCATTCCTGTATTCACACCCCTGACGGTCTTATGGGGGTTGGTGAATTGCTGTACCCATTTCCCAGATGTGGAAACAAAGGCACACGGAGAGTGTGGTTATTCATGGCTGAGCCATCACATTGTACTGGTGCGCTACAGAATGAAATGCTGCCTGGCCCTCTGCCGCCATCACGATGGTTGATTTAGTTGAGTCCATATTGTGGCTATTATCTCCCAGCAGCATATTAAACAATATTCTACTCTGACTAGTTTTCATAAAGGGATTGTCAGGCCTTTCTTTCCTGTCTGGGGACGCTCCAGGAACCTTGTCCACTCAGGGGTGGCACAGCAGCACAAACGCTACGGCTGTGCAGTACATTGACAGGGGAAGGGTACTTAAAGAAGTTAGACAGCTTGCTTAAGGGTCTCATATGCAGCCTCTGCTCTTCCTACTGTTCACCTGCAAGTTGCCCACTGCCCCGCCCATCTCAAGCTGCTCCACTACACCTGCAAGGCCGCCAGCACCGGGACTGCCATCCACCTTGGTGATGCATTCTTTCCTGGCCTGCAGACTGGTTTTGGAAAAGTCAGGAGGGAGAGGGTTGGACTTTAATTTGTTGATTCCCGACAGTTAGGGATGGTCTTCAGGAGGTAAGTTTGAAAGTCTCTTCCATTTGCATATTGGAGCGTGCACAAGCTTCGTTCCTGCCACCCTCCTGGGATCCCCAGGCAGGAAGGGACCAGCCCCCGTCAGGAATCAGGGCTGGCACTACCTGTCCGAGCTGGAAATGGTTATGCAAAAATGCCCATCCCCCCGCTGGCTTTGTGAAATCATTTCTAGGCATAGGTGAATATTTGTTTTAGAAACTGAGGTTGTTAGTTTACTGTGCCAACCTGGCTGATAAACACATGTGGGGTTAATTGAGGGGCAGAGGGATAAATGGCTCACTGAGCCTCGCCTTTCTAGTTCTCCGGTTTTGCTTTGTGATGGTCGGACCAGGGTGCAGCTGCCTTAGCCAGTTCCCTGCTTCAGCTTGCAAGGCTCATTTCCTGCAAGACATCCCCAAGGAGAAGCTACATGGACCTACCCTGATGCAGCCCTGGGTGCTAGAGCAGCTGTGTGGAGACCCCTGCCAGCACTGACATGCTTACACACTCACTGATTTGGCTTTCCTCCTGCAGTCAGCATCATTGTGTGTGTTTTGTGAGATGGAGGAGGACTTTATGGATTGGTGTTGGACATATGGGTTAATGTTGGACTTGTGGGCTTGGGCAGCACTGGGTTGGGATGTTTTCTTGATGTGCACATACCTTTTATATAAAACTCTCTCTTATACATGCGTTTCTGTGGATTTGATTCTCTAATGTACCCAGACTAACACAGAAACAAACCAAACTCAGGGCCATCGAGCTGATTTTCACACACAGGGACCACAAAGGACAGGGTAGAACTGCTCCTGTGGGCTATCAGGGCTGTCACTTTTACAGGAGTAGAAAGCCGCCTCTGTCTCAAGAGGAGGGGCTGGTGGTTTTAAACTGCGGATGTCAGTGAGCAGCCCAACAGTAACCCATTACCCTGCCAGGGCTCCTGAACATTTGCTTATGTCGTTTCATCTGGGTGGTCCCATAACAACTACAGGGTGAACTAATCAGGACAATGAAAGTCAAATACTTTCCATTTTTAAAAAACATTTTTGTTGGTACTTCATCCACATATCATCCAACTCAATAGTTTGACCAATGAAGTACTTTTCTAGGACCCAAGAAGACAAGTTTGACTCACTGTGAACGATACCTGCCGTTGCTCTGTTTGACCCTTGAAAAAGGACAAGAGAGGCTCCTTTGAACTTGAAGGTGGCAGAAGTGATAGATAGGCTGAGGGTTAAGGCATTTACCAGGCACCTTTCAGGAGCGACAAGTATTTGTGGTCCCTTCAGAAATGAGCAACAATAGGAGGTACAAATTTTAACTCCACTTAAAACAAGGTCTACTCTACTTTCCCTCCCAACAAGGTCGGGGAGGTTGTATGTTTATTTCTCCCTCATATAATGAACACCCACATAAGTCACAAAACAAAAGGAACACATATTTGGGGGAGTATTACAGTTGCAATTTACATGGCCTCTACATTAAAAAGATTTTCACATTTAGTATTTCATTGGCCCTCCCAACTCTGAGTGCAATTCACAGCCCTCTTAATTTTTACACCTGAGGAGACCATGCAAGACAGGCAATGAAAATCCCAGCACTCTTCTGGGGAGAGCAGGGGGATATTGGTGGCTCCGTGATAGAATTGGTACTTCCTGTGTTTTGATGTTCAGTCAGGGCACCTCATGGACAGCATTGTGTGTTGCTTCCAGACTAAGAACAAAAGCCTGCCAATCTAATTCTGAAAGTCAGCCCATGAAAATCCATGGATAACAGTGGTCCATTCTGCAACCTATCTTGGGGACGGTACACAACCAGCAGCCTGCTGTTTTAGGTCTGGCTGGGCGTGGGATAGCTCCGAGTCAGGGCCAGCCAACAACCACAGAGAACAGAGAGTATATACCAGACTCTGCAGAACCCAAAACCAAAATGAAAGCAAACAAACCACGCTCACTGCCATCAAGCCGTCTCCAACGGCTAGCAAGGCCGCAGGACAGGGAGAACTGCCCTGGGGGTTACCGAGGTCTCATCTTTCATCCTTGGAGCAGCTGGTGGGTTCGAACTGCTGATCTTGAGGTTAGCAGCTCAATGAGTAACCCTCCGGGGCTCCCTTTACTGTTGAAAGTGTTGTATCAACTTAAACTGAGTACAACAATCCCATGAGAGGGATTCCACGATGCTCTCTATGCTTTAGAAAGTCAAGGGCAGGGTAATGATTCAGATCACAAAGCTAGTGAATGACACAGAAAGAATTTAATCTCCAGAGCATGGGCTCCAGAGCTCTCTAGACCCTTGCCACCTTAGTCAACATCATAGAGCTAGGAAGAGGCAAAAGTGAACCTAAAATCAAGGCCAGTCTGACTCTGAACCTTATGTTCTGCTTAGTAATACCAGCATGGGCGGCTTGGTGCTCAACCGGTGCCTCTTCTAAGCACCGTGCTTCCACGTATTTATTTAATCCTCATAGTGGTGGTTTCCTGGTAGAGTTCGCACCTCCCATGTGGGAGAGTCAGGGTTCAATTCCCAGTCAGTGCACATCAGGTGCAGCTGCCTTCCATCTGACAGTAGAAGCATGTGCGTTGCTGTGCTGCCTGCGCAGGTTTCAACAGAGCTTCCAGACTAAGACAGACTAGGACTGGGAAGCCGGGGATCCTCTTTCCACAACTCATGGGAAATCCCATGGAACCCAACTAACTAACCCCCAAGCGAGGATGGCAATGGTTCATTTGGAAAGCCACGAGTTGGTTGCCCCAGTGGTGGCTAATAACCACAGCACTGTGCACACAAGGGAACTGAGGCACGGGAATAAAACCACCTGCCGACACTAGGAAGAAGCAGAGGAAGGGACTGCAGCCAGGCAGGCTGGGCCCAGAGCTTGTGCTCTCATGTCAGCTGCTTTCCCCAGTGTGGGAGGAGATGAACAAAACCCGAGAGGCTGTGGTTCCCATTGTCCTCACTGGTCTCCAGAGTCGCAGGAGCCACATCGTCCAGCTGGGCAAAGTCTACAAAACTTCCCGTCACTGCCGACCTGCTGTTTATTTTGCTGAACTGTTTGCTCAGAAGGGACAGAGCAGACAGTGACACTCACTGGGCAGGCCTTTCGCGGGTGTGGGGCCCATGGCGGCTGGATCTCCTGCAACGTAGGGACATGAAGACACCCAGGACATGGCATTCGGGGGTACTGGTAGAGCTGTTTCTTCTCTGGGTCGCACTGGCTTGTCTCAGTTTGCCTGGTTCCAGGTAAGTGATGGTCGCAAATGAATCCCTGGTCAATAATGTGACAGGGAACATCTTGCCACCTAACACTGACCATCTCCTTGCAGTCTGCCTACCGGATGAGGGACGTCTCTGGAAACAATTTGCATGCATCTGATAAAATAATATCAACAACTCTCTTCAAATGATTATGGGATCAAGTGGCTGCCTTCAACAAAAGTTCCTATAAGAAAGTGACATGTTTAAATGTATTTTGTCATTCTGAGGAGAATAGGCTATGCGTTCTGTATTCTGGACAAAGCCGCAATGTGATTCTGACAAAGGAGGGTTGTGATGTATGCAAAATAAAAGCCAATTCACATCACTTCTTTAATAGAGATCACACACACACACACACACACACACACACACACACACACCCCGTATGGACTCAGCAAGCCACCTTCTTCAGGTTCTCATCTGGTCCCAGCAATGAAATGCTAACTGATTTGTTTCATTGGACTTGTTTCCTAGGGCTGCTGGGACAAAGCCCTGCAAACTGGGTAACTTTAAACCACAGGAGCTTTCTTGCAGTGATAGATTGGCTCTTCAGAGAGGCTAGAAGGGAAAAGCTGGTCCACACCTCTCTCCTAGCTCCAGTGATTCTCAGCAATCCTTGGCATTCCTTGACTTTGAACTGTGTCATTCCAAGTCTGCCTCTGTCTTCACACGACCCTCTCTGTGCACATCTCGCTGTGTCCTCTCCGCTTCTTATCAGGACATCCGTCATTGGATTTAGGGTCCACTCAAGCCCACTGTGACCCCCTCTTGATAACATCTGGAAAGGCCCTCTTTCCAAACAAGGACACATCCACAGATTAGGCCTTGAACATATATGTTT
The DNA here is from genome assembly GCF_000313985.2 of Echinops telfairi. Classification (NCBI taxonomy): domain Eukaryota; kingdom Metazoa; phylum Chordata; class Mammalia; order Afrosoricida; family Tenrecidae; genus Echinops; species Echinops telfairi. The sequence continues at coordinate 70,036,302 of NW_022104341.1, forward strand.
GGGGAAATAACCCACTATATTTATCATGTGCTTGTGTCTCTCATTAGACACAAACTATGCTAACTTTGCACTCCAAGGAAAGTTGCACCAGTCACTTGGCACTCTGGGGACCCTCTGCATACATAAGACAGTCCCACGATGAAATGGTGAAGCTCTTCTGGGTTCCTGGGCCCCTTTGTGAGTGCCCCTATGGGAAAGTGTGTTTGTGCCATGCTGGCATTCAGCACTGAAGAGCTATCTGAGTACATCATCTGAGTGCAAGGAGGCCCCACAGGACAGTCCCTCTGATGTCAGCTCTGGTGAGAACTCAGACCATGGGACACCACTCCTTGGATCAGGACTGTGAAGATGCACTGCCCACTGGGCATTTAATGGTTCATCACTATCATGAGTCTCCATAACCATAACCATAACCATAACTATAATTTGCTCTCAGGAATAATCAAGTTACCAAGATCTTCCTTGGGTGCTACATGCACACAGAGAAACCTCCGGAGTCCAAGGTACTGTCTCTAGAATTGAGAGGTTAAGGGAGCCAAAGCCATCGCACCTGCAGCCCCATACCTCCATGGCTGGCCCCTTCCCGTGGCTATGGAGACGAGGAAGATCCAAGGGGAACGTGTTCTCAATAAGAGTGCCAATGGGTGGGCGTAGTCCTGGTGTATGTTGCAGGAGATGGTATGAGAAGAGGGAGGAGACAAAAGAGAGAGGAGTCAGTTTTACTAAGGGGTGGGGTCTAGAGAGGGAGCTAGAAAGACCATGCTTGCCCAGATGTTTAGCAAATGATCACAGTGGTAAAATGTGCTCCTGGCAGAGGGATCCGCACTGGCAAAGGCATAGAAGTCTGAGAGAGCAGCTTTGTTGATGCAACTTCATGTACACATGAGTCAGCCTTGAGCCAGGCCAAGGGGGTGTCGGGAGTTGGCACTACACATGACGGAATCAAGTCCTGGGCAGGGTTGGGGTCACTAGTGTGCCAGCTAGAATTTCGGGGTGGTGCAGAGAGTGAACGTGCTTGGCGACTAAGCACACAGTTAGTGGTTGTGGAGTCCACCCCGAGGCTCCTCCGAACAAAGACTTGGCGATCGACTTCCACAAAGCAGGCCCTGGAAGCCCTATGGGGTGCAGTTGCACTCTGGCACACAGGGCCCAGGACAGCAGATGGTGCCTAGTGTACCAGCTAAAGACCTTTATCTGACCCGGTAGGCCAGGGGGACCCATTGAAAGGTTTTGAGCAAAGGAACATAGACTAACTATTAGGAAGTTCACTCTGTGCTTGGAAGTGGCAGTGTGAATGGATGCGTAGATTGCAGGTTGGGAACTGTAGCGACGTGGCCAGGGCATGGCATCCCTTCTTCTCACCATGGCGATGAGCAAGCAGAGGCTTGGGAGTGGAAGAGCTTTATGCCTGTTTCCTAAGGCCCGAGATTCAAACCCTCACCTGAGTCCAGGCTTCGCGTTCTAGTCTCTACGCATGATGAACGTGGCCACATTTGAATTCCATACCCAAGCTGGAAGGATTACCCTCTGTCCTTGAACAGGTACTGCTGCCTTGGTATCAACCAAGGGAGATGTTTTTGGTACCTGTTGTAATGAAGTCAGATGGCAGCCGAGGTGCCCTGCTAAGAGCTATGGTGGTTGAGGACCATTCTGAGCGAGGCCTCATGACAGATCCACTGGAATCCTCATGGTGACGGTGAATGGCATTGTTTCCAGTCTTACAAAGAGGGAAACTGAGGCTTGGAGAGAGACTGCCCATGGCAATTCAACCCATGGGCAAAATGTGGATTTAAAATATGGACTGTTCAGATCTTCCGAAGAGTCACAGGACCGGTTGCAATCCCTTTTCTTTTTCTGGTTCCAGACCCCACCCCACTCCCATCATTCTTCTTTCATTCTCCTGCCTCTGCCCCACTCATCACCCCATCTCCACCGGCCTTGTGTATCTGACTTGCTGGGCCCCCATGCCAGTGCTTTATCTGTGGGCCACACCTTCATTGCCTTGAGATGTTGCTTTAAATTTCACATCCACAACAGCAAATGACAGAGAGAAGAGAAATTGAAAACCTGCCACCCAGAAACTGCCCCTTCTAGCAAAGAGGAAGGATGCAGTTTGTAAAGGGGATGCAGCTGCCTAACAAATTGTGTGTGACAAGAAAGTTGTTGCGTCAGGGCATTTCTACAGAAAGCCAAAATATCTTGACACACCCCATCTATATAAGCTGATGGCTTGCAATTTACTGCTGACCTAATCCTGCCACACTCGATGGATCCATCTTTATTTTGATCCGAGGAGCCTATTAGAAAGACTGGGGCCTGTGGGCTCCCCGCAATGCGTCCTGATGCTGGCCACACCAGTGCCTGCCCTTGGGGACAGGTGCATCTTGGTCAGTCCTGAGGCAGAAGGAACCTGTGTCCCAAGGTCTGACAGAAGGATGGTTAGTGTGGCACTGTTTTTAAACAGCAAACACTGGAAACTATGACTGTCCTTTGACAAGAAAGAGAGTACATCAAATGTAATGCATTTCCTAGGATGGCACATTCAGATGAAAGGAACAAACTGGATCGTTTCATACCTCCACAGAGGTGGGAATCAGAAACAAGAATCAGATGGACAATAGCAAGTGGCAAAATGATTTATACAGTGTGAGTAAAGGGCACACAGAGCAGTGTGCCACATGAACATATGTCAAAGTGTTTCAAAGAGACGGGAAGGCTGCATGCTAAATTCCAGAGGATCGCTTCCCTCTGAAGAGGCGAGGAGGGAAAGGGAACCGGGGCAGGTGCAAAACGAAGACGTCAAAGGTGTAGGGACTTCGTTTTTCATGATTTAGAAATGAAGACTTGGGGCAAGTATGTCAAAATGTTAGAGATTGCCAACCAACCTGATTGTGAGTACGTGAGTGTTTGCTATTTTGTTTCCTGTACTTCTACAGACATGTTTAGGAGCCCAGTAGGTTACGTGGTTATGCATTGGGTCGCTAACCAGAAGACCAGCAGTTCTAAACCACATTTCACTCCAAGGGAGAAAGGCCGGCTTCCTAGTCCCATAAAGAAATGCACAGCGCAGTTCTACCCTGTCCTATAGGTCACCATGAGTCAGAATAGACTCGATGGCAGAGAGTTTGGGTTTTGAGTCTTTATAGACATGTGAAGGACCCTTAGTACCACTGTCAAGTAAGGGTTGGATTGCTAACCACAAGGTCCGTGGTTCAAAACCCCCAGCTGCTCCTTGGAAGAAAGCCGAGGCAGGCTGTTCCGGTAAATGATTTACAGACTTGGAAATCATAGGCAGAATGGCTACAAGTTGGAATCAACTCAATGACAGTGTATTTGGTTAGAGTTTTATAGACATGTTTAATTTTTCAAAATGAAAAACTTGCAGGATGCTAAATGAGAGTCACCAAGTGAGTCCATCAAAATGTCCACCCGATTTGTCTTGATAGAAATCCCTGGGAGGGGTTGTAACCGGACTGAAGGGGCCGGGCTTGTTTTATTTCATTTGCATGCTCTGCGAAGGAATTAAAGATGCAATTAAATACTAGCCTTTCTTTTAGATTTGCATTTTGTCTTCCTAATAAAACACACACATCTCCTCCGATGTAATTTACAAACATACTATTTATTCAGCTGATTACTCCATTATATTGCCCCTCCATAATGAAAATTGGGTGCAAAAATGAGAACTCCGGTGGTTATAACTACTTTTCACCAAGTTCCTGCGATAAGTGATCATCTTGCCCATTAACAGGCTTTCAAATCTCAGAGAGGACAATAATTGCGACTCTTAATAGTGTGCGTGCGCATTACTTATTCACTCCGCCTCTGTGTGGCCCCGGGTTGGGCAGGCAGTCGCTGAAAACAGAGTGCAACTGTTTAGTAGCAGAAGTAGGAAGGGGGTCTCCTGCAGGGCTGTCAAATACACACTCTGGAGAAGCCAAATCACAGACAATATTGTTTTGTCAAACCTGGGTGAATTAGCAGTAAGAGCACGTGAAGCCCCCCGCTGGTGTGCGCGTCCTGTCTCATGCAACCATTTCAAAGTATCCACATGCGCTTTCCAGTAGTGTCTTTGACCTTTAGTTAAAGATCCAACTTTACTAGGCAATTGATTTTGCTGGTCTCTGGGGTGGTCATGGGGGTGGGTTTCCCTGCAGTTAATACCATCCTCTGTTTTAGGACTTTTGCCAAGCAAAGATGTGCTGTTAATGACCTTGTCTGCAGTGACATACTCTGTATTTGAGATGGTGGAAACTATGTGATGCTCTCCCTAATGACTCAATTTTGGATACAGGGATGAAGCAGGTCTTTCCTAGAAACCTGAGGGGATTGTAGAGTTGATGCCCACCTGGTCTCCTTCCAGGGAGCATCCGACCATAAACAAAGCACAAACGGAACTCCGCTCTGGTCCCAACGCCATGGCATGCCAAGTGTATGACAACGGACAGGGCACTGCATCTCTTGGTCGCAGAGCTGCCTCCTCGCCTTGCTATGAGCACTGCGTGACAGGATATGTGGAAAACAAGTTTTAGTCCAATGTTGACCTGAGCTGCACTTCATAGGTGCTTAGCAAATCTTAGTTTTTCTCCCCTTCTTTCTTGGCTTGGAAATGAAAGCAAATTACAAATCTTACAGTGACTTGTATTCCTTCAAAGCAAGTCAAACTCACTGTCAATGGGCACAGAGAGCGATGTCAAGTCAATGGGCACAGATACAGGGCAGGGTTAGAATTGCCCTTGTGAGTCTCTGAGACCGTAATTCTCTTTGGGAATAGAAAGCCATGCCTTTCTCCCATGGATGGGCTAGTGGTTTTGAACTGCTGACTTTGTAGTTAACAGCCCAATACATAACTGCTACTCTCCCAGGGCCCCATATACTTTCAAAGGGACAATAAAGCTAAAAATAATCTGACACGCATCATATTATAGATGTAGAAACTGGAGGCCTAGATACATTCGATAACATGTTCTCTCATTCATTGCTGTTAACTCAAGTCTCCCCTGTGTGCATCAAGAACCCAATAAAAGGAACATCATCTTCCTGCCCTCTATCAGATCTCACATTGCTTGACTACAGATGAAACATTGTTGCTCCTTCACCACCCCAGGACTCACTGACTGCTGGAAGCCCCAAACCCTGCATGTCCCAACCCCAACTCTCATCTTTCCCAGCAAAGCTGCCCCCCTCCCACCCATGTTCCCCACCGCCTCCTATCAAACTGGAATCTGCCATCGACCTAAACTCCTCCTCACTCAAACTCAGCCCTATCCAATTATCCACAGCATTCTCTGCATTTCGCCTGAGAAGCATCTCCTAAATGTAGGTGTCTATTCTCCCTTTCTGATCACGGTCCTTGTTCAGGTGCGCATCACTCCCTGCTACCGCAGGGCCCTCCGCCCTCCGCTCCCAGCCCCCAGCCTCCACATTCCCTCCAGTGCAGTCACTGGGTGGTGCAAACAATGAAGCACTCATGGACTAGCCAAAAGCTTCGAAGTTCAAACCCACCCAGAGATGCCTGAAAAGGCAGGGTTGGTGATTTTTATCCTGAAAGGTTACTGTCTTGAAAATGCTGGGAAGCAGCCCTGCTCTGTCATGTGTCGGGTTTCCATGGTCAGACAGCAACTAACAAGAGTCTAACGCAGCAAACCCAAGCAAATCCACGGCCATCCTGTTAATGGAGGCTCATTGTGACCCTCCGTAGGGTCTCTAAGACCGTAAATCTTTACTGAAGCGCACAGCCTCTTCTTTCTCCTAAGGAGCCCTGCTGGTTTTGAACCTCTAACTTTGTGTACCACAGTAACAGATGAAAGAGTTCCAAATTGCTAAGACATATTCATGAAAACAAATTTACCAATGGGCCTCCACATCACAGCAGGTGACCTCCAAATGTCCACCTCTGACCACATGCCGCCATGTTTAGAAAACGTGTCTACTGGATAAAGCCCTAGAATGCTAAAACCTGAGACATGTGTCTCTTCTCTTGTTCTACAATGAACTGTAAGCTCCAGAAGGCAGAACTAGTCTCTGATATTTCTCGCCATTCCCTGTAGTACGTGCCCTAAATCAGCTTGTTCTTAGCAAACGTTTTCTAGACATGTAACATCAGATGAAACCTAAAAACCCACCTAGTTCAAGCCTCTTATTCTCCAGGAGGTGAAACAAAGGCACAGGAAGGGATAGAGGAATAATTGCATAGATCCCACAGGTAGCTCTTGCTATATTCCCTTTGTATCCATAGCACATTAGCATTTATAAAGTACTCTCACAAACAGTATTTTATGTAATCTCTGGAATGGCCTGATGAAATAGGCATGATTACTCTCATGATACAGGTGAGGAACACGAAACTCGTGTTGCTGGTGTTGGTAGGTGCAGTCCAGTAGGCTCTGATTCGGCGTAACACCATGACCAACAGAATGAAGCCTTGCCCGGTCCTGCATCATCCTCACAATTGTTCCAATGTTGGAGCCCACTGCTGCAGCCACAGTGTCAGCCTGTCTTGTTGACTGCCTGCCTCCTTTCTGCTGCCCCTCTACTTCCTTCTCTGGGGACTGGGCTCTCCTGATAACATGTCCAAAGTACATGAGATGAAGTCCTGACATCTTCATCCCTAAGGAGCAATCCGATGGTACTTCTTCCAAGACAGATCTGTTTGTTCATGGTACTTCCAAGGTTCTTCACCAACACCATAGTTCAAATGCACTGCTTTTTCTTGGGTCTTCCTTATTCAGTGTCCACCTTTCCCATTCATAGGAGGCAACTGAAAATACCATGGCTTAGTAAGGTATACCTTGGTCCTCAAAGTAGCATCCTTGATTTTCAACACTTTCAAAAGGTCTTCTGCACAGATTTATCCAGTGCAATATGTCGATTGATGTCTTGATTGCTGCTTCCTTGGACATTGATTGTGGATCCAAACCAAACAAAAGCCTCGACAACTTCAATCGCCTCTCTTTTTATCATGATGTTAAGTGTTTGTCCAGTTGTGGGGATTTTGGTTTTCTTTACATTGAGTTGTAATCCACACTGAAGGCTACGGTCCGTGATCTTCATCAACATGTGTTCAGCAAGAAATGTGCCATTGCACATTGCAAGTTGTAAATAAGACTTCTGCCAATCCTGATACTGCATTCTTCTTCATATGGCATAGTGGCTATACGTAGGGCTGCTAATCCCAAGGTCAGCAGTTCAAAACCACCAGCTGCGCCGAGGAAGAAAGATGAGGATTTCTATTTCTGTAGAGTTACACCGTAGGAAACCCACAGGTGCAGTTCTACCTTGCCTTAGAGGATCTCTATGAGTTGTGATCGACTCAATGGCAATGAGTTTGGTGAAACTCATAGAGACTAAAAATCAGAGCAAGATCACTCCACTGCTAATGGACTGCCTTCTGGTCCATGTGCAGCTCTCTTTTGACCCCAGTTGGCCATAGTGTCAGGCGCTTTCTCAGTGTGCCACGTGTATTTTTGGATAAATTAATCAATATTGAATGAGAAACGAATAGCCTTAGACTAATGATCAATATGTTTATATTTAATGGATGCATAGATGTTAGATGATCCCTTAATTTCTTTCTGATACCTGATTCTCTCCTCTCACAATTCGTTTGCAGAGGTGAACGATCACATTCACTTGGGTCAAAGGCAATCAATGAGAGCCTTGCCAAGAGCAGACAGGCACGCAGTGTGGATGGCACCTTGATGCCCATTGACTGCAAACTGTCCAGCTGGTCCTCCTGGACCCCTTGTGATCCCTGCCAGAAGAAAAGGGTAAGTACCCTGGGGCTGCGCTCGCAGCTTCCAGAAGCTGTGATCTTCAGCAAGATTGGCTGAAACATTTATACTGCCAGGGTAGGCCCTTGATAAATGTTGATTGACTCAATCGATTAATCATTCGCCTCTGTGCTTCCCAGTAGCAATTAGATCCTTTCTTTTGGCTAGAGCATGTCTGTTCTTGCTCACTCTAGTAGCTCCCTAATTTGACTGCCTGACTGCACCCTTGCTCTTTCAACCCATCTTTCTTGATACAATTCATTTTTCATAAGCTGTTTTTAAAATTCCATCTAGTCTGTCTTTCCCCAGCTTTCCCATAGGACAAAACCCAAACTCATGGTATTCAAGGCCTACCATGACCTAGACCCGATTTATATCTCCATTACATATCTCCTATTCCAGTCATATTGATTAGTTGCATTACCTTAATCATTTCACTTTCCGTGATTCTTTGGGCATTCGTACCTGCTGCTTCCTTTTGAAAATCTACTCAAATACCTCTTCTGTTAAGAAGCCTTCCTTGACTCCTACTTAATCCCAATTTCAGTTCAAAAATATACCTTTTAATAACATGCAGTAACTCCTTATTGACCCTGTATCCTACCATTTATTATCCTATACCAAACCCACCAAGACCAAAACCACTGTCATCAAAGTGATTCTGTCTGACTCATAATGACCCTTGAGGAGAGAGCAGAACTACTTTCTAGGGTTTATGAGACTGTAAATCTTCACAAGAGCAGAAAGTCTTATCTTTGTCCTGCAGAGTGGCTGGTGGGTTCGTACCATCGATCTTTTGGCTTGCAGCCTACTGTGTAATCCACTACATGGTGGTAACCAGCCTGTCTTTATAGTGAACTCTTGAAGGTGTATTAAATTCTGTATTTTCATTTTGTAAGTCAGTAGTATGTACACCATTAAAATATGTTTAAGTTTCATTACATATGTAGGACATCTCTATAAGAAGTTATGATCACTGTTACTCCTTTCACTGGGCTGATAGGTAAACAATGACTCCAGAAACAGCATTAAAAAATTAATAGGCCACCAGCTACTTCCTAGTTTTCTATAGATAAAACAATACCATGTCTGCAGTATTTGCCCTTTAGAATTTTAGCCTAAGAAGATGGAATCAGAATCCCAGCTCTGTTAATAAGGTTGTCATTTCTCCAGCTCCTTGAGAAACCAAACCAGTTCTGGAGGAGGATTCTAAAGAGGCTGTGGAAGTAGGCCCAGGACAATTACACAGTTAATTGGATCAATGTAGAGAGCCAAGCAGGATTATTCAGTTCCCAAAGCAGGCTTTATTGCTGAAATTATCAGCATTGATCCAATTATCTGGATAATTGCTTCACCTGCACCATAAACCAGGAAGACTCAGCATGAATCAGCCAGCCAGCCAGCCAGCCAGCCACCTCACTCAGCGTAGATATCAGCTTGGCACTACTCTCTGCAGGGTCATGGCTAGAGGTTAAAAAACAGCTAAAACCTTTGAACTCCTCTTTGGAGATGGGTTTTTCCACCCTGTGTATATTCCTTAAACTGGGGCTGTCTTCAGAAGGGCTAGTTTCCTCGCGGTCTGTGGTTTGCAGACTCTATCCCTGTCCTGCCAGGCTCTGCCATGCAGGAAGAAAGACCCTCTGGAAGTCCAAAGAAGCATGATGAATTGTTACTTGCATTTCTTTCTTGGACGTCCAAAACTATGAGCACAGCTGCCACACCAGGAATAACTCTGGCTGTGTCCTTCGGCAAAAAGGGCCCCTGTCCTACTTTGACTCTTGGAGTGCCAACATCTTAACTACAACTAGCATTTGGAAACCACCCAAATGCAATCACTTCTCTTCTCTGTTTAAAACTCTTCAGTGACTTCTCATAGCCAAAGGATAAAATGCCAAATTGGACTGTACAGGTATTGCCTGCTGTGTGTCCCTCCAGACTCACGGGTCTCCCCCTTGAACTCTTCCCTCCAGCCACGATGAGTCGCTTTCTGTTTTCATAAACAAGGTACATGCTCTGCCATCTCACAGCTTTGGCTCAGTAGTTTCTTTCACACAGTTGCTCTTTCTCCCCTCCTTATGCTAACGCTCCATGTTGACTTGACACTCCCACTCAGCTTCGGGTTTCAGTTTACATGCCACTTCTTCCAGAAGCTTTCCTCCTTCTCCTGAGTTTGAATCGGGGATGTCCCTGGAAACTTCTTCCTTTTCCTCATAGCATCATCACACTGTGCTGTGATTGCTGGGCGCCCATCACGACTACCACCACTTTGACCTTCCTGAGGAAGGCTGGAGGGCATGATTACAGTGAAAAATGAAACAAAACACAAAACAACACCTACCTTTTCCATTATTGAGTGCCCAGCACATTGAATCAATAGTTTTAGAATAAATGAGAAAAAAGGCAGCAATATAGAAATATTGATTACTTGGAAATCATTCATGATAAAAAAGAAAAATAAGTAGATGAAATTGAGTGCCTACTATGTAATCCAATGATATACTGGATTCTTTATACCTATCTGATTTAATCGCCATAATCAAACATTTACCTATTTCCTTCTCTCAGTTTTACAGATGAGTAAATTGAGATTTAAATGGTTAATTCGCTCATCTAATCTCACATAGTGGAGACCTGGTGGTGTGATGAGTTATGCATTAGGCTCCTAACTGCAAGGTCGGCATTTCAAAATAAGCAGGATCCAGACTTGGAGTCTCAGAAACCCACAGAGGGAGCACTACTCTAGGCTCCAGGGTCACATGAGTGGCCTTCGCCATGAGGGCACTGAGTTTGTTTGGAGGGAGGAAGTGTCGGAGTCAATTTTGGTCCCAAAGCACACGTTTTTCATTTCTAATATATTGATTGATTTAACGACTAACCGAGAATATTTAAATCAACCCATTGAACTGGTTACAGGTACGTGTCTACCAACTTTTAGTTCTAAACTCTCTGGTTTTTTCACATTAAGCAAATCATTTCTGGTTATTATTTGTAGAGTGAGGTCAAAAACAGACCTCTGCCCTCAGAGAGGTTAGTCTAGTTTTAAAGGTAAATAGTCCATCACAAAGCAAATTGTTAAATTCATGAGATAAGGGAAACATGAGGGAGGCCGCGTTAGAAAGCAGACAGTACAATGTTCTGCCTGAAGCAGAAATCTAAGCTTAGGGAGCCATGTGAATAGAGCACCCTCAACTCTAATGGTCCCTGCGCTTATATTGGACCCACTTGGATAATCGAGGAAATCACCCCATCTCAAAACCCTTAATGCAATCACATCTGCAAAGTCCATTTTACTATGTAAAGTAAATATTCACAGGTTCTGGGATTAGCCAATGAGCCAATTGATGAGTAGAGGTAACAAGTGGGTAGTGGGTGCTTTGTTCTGCAACCATAATAGAGTTTTTCTGCGTGGCTCCCTTCTACTACAGTACAGGCACACCTACTTGCTCCGGCCATCTCAGTTCTATGGGGAACCATGCGACTCTTCTGACAAGGAAGCAGAAGACTGCGTTACCAGCCGACCGTGCCGAAGTCAAGTGCGATGTGAAGGCTTTGTGTGTGCACAGACAGGTATGGATGGATGAAAGAGTGGGGTGGGAAACGTCAATGGCAGAGGCAGAGGAGCTGATTCATGCCTAAGGCTCCAGGTTTGGGTCCTGAGGTAGATTCGGAGGCTTTCTTGTTCTCAAGTTTCTGACCTCTTTTTACACATATTGTTTTATGAAAAGAAAATCCATACATTAGTTGTTGCTACATTTTGATTCTGTCAACAGAAAAGTGGATGTAATGTTAATATCTTATAAATCGGTTGTAGGCACCAAATGACACAATGAATATAACAGCTCTTTGCTGGTGTCATTATTTTCCCCATTTTACAAATTAAGAAATTGTCATTTGTAGCAATTAAAAAATTAATTATATAACAATCCATATATCAATTGTGTCAAGCACATTCATACATATGATGCCATCATCATTTAAGAAACATTTTCTTGCTATTTGAGCCCTTGATATCAGCTCCTCTTTTTTTCCCCACCCTACTCCACCATCCCACCCTCATGAACCCTCGATAATTTATAAATTGTATTTGTCTTCATATTTTACACTGTCTGCTGTCTCCCTTCATGCATTTGTGTTGTTCATCCCCCTGGTGGGGGGAAGTGTATGCTGATCATTGCGATCGGCTCCCCCTTCCTCTCCCTTCTCCCCTTACCTTCCCCCTACCTTCACGGTATCCCTACTCTCATTATTGGTACTGAGGGGTTTACCTGTCCTGGATTCTGTGTATTGAGAGCGCTTATCTGTACCAGTGTACATGCTTTGGTCTAGCCAGATTTATAAGATAAAACTGGGTTATGATAATGGGGAGGGGGTTTAAAGAAATATAGGAATGTTGGGTATTTTGTCGGTGTTATACTGTACCCTGGCTGGCTCATCTCTTCCTTGTGACCCTTCTGTGAGGGGATGTCCAATTGTCTGCAGATGGGGTTTGGGTCTCCATTCTGACCCCCTTTGTTTGCATTGAAATGGTTGTTTGGGGTCTTTTAATGCCTGGTCCCTGATCCCATGGACATCTTGTGATCACACAGGCTGGTGTACTTCTTCCATGTGGGCTTTATTGCTTCCCTACTAGATGGCTACTTTATTAACTCAAGACTTTAAGACCCCAGACTCTATACCTTTTGATAGCCGGGAATCATCAGCTTTCTTCACCACATTAGCTTATGAATCAATTTTGTCTTCAGCGATTGTGTCAGGGAGGTGAGCATCACAGAATTCCAGGTTATTAGAACAAAGCATTCTTGCATTGAGGGAGGAGGATTTGAGTAGAGGCCAATGCCCGTCTCCTACCTTAATACTTAACCTACAAATATATGTATATTGACCTATATCCCTATTGTTATATATTAATATTTTAATATATATACATATGTACATTGTAGCAATTATTTTGACCAAGATTGTATATCATAAAAGTAGTAAAACTGCACTTAGAAATTTGAAAATTCAAATTTAATTCATTGATAGTAAAAAAGCTCAAATTAGAAATACTAGATCCAGAAATCCTGATTCAGGTCTTATTTCATCTTTGTGACTTAACTTTCTGCATTTAAGATCCCTCAATAGAAAGTTGGGGTGATGTTATGAGCTTACAATTGGAAAAGGGAATGAGGTGGCAAAAATGAGACGAAGCTCTGATTTCCTCTCTCAGCATACAAACTATTGAACACTGGGTAAGAGCAAGCACAGACTGAGGTCTCAGAGCTCTGTACGTCAGCTGTGGGGTTGGCAAGCCGCTGTGATCGCAGCAGCAGGGAAGAGGAAGAGCAGGGACAACATAGGGACAGGCGTTTTGGTAGAGAGCTGGGTAACACCGTAAACAGGGGCCACAGAGAGCGAACTACTCTGAGGGAGCTGAAGCAGAATGTTGTAAGGCAGCAAAGATTGGGCATAGGAATTCATGGGTTGTGCAATTAGAAGTCGCACAGAAAGACCATGGTGCTCTAAGAGAATGCTGTTGAATCTTCTTGATGCAACTGGGACCAGAAAGAACTGAAAGGCAGCAGGGTGTGGGGAATGTTTCATATGCACAGACAAGACAGAAGGAAATGGCTGAGTTCTTGCCCATGGCAGGACATTATAGGAGAGCCTGTTCAGTGGTATTGATGATGAAAAGACATAAAGTCACCCACCATTACTACAGGAGAGTTGAGCCCCAATGCTGCTTGTGTTGATGTCTGAAATCTGCTATTTACTTCATCCATCCCACAATGCATGCTTATTGAATTCCATAGATCAAGCTCCAGAACTCCTGAATGAAAAACAACAACCACCACAACAAAAACATCCAAGGAAAGAGTGTCTTTCAGTGGTTGTCAGAGGGTAACAGGTCCCCCGATGCTGAGTTGGTCTTGTGGGTCAGAATGTAGCTTCTCCGTGGGATTTCCATGGCTTTGAGCCTTTGCAAGGGCAGGTTGCTGTATCTTTCTTATGTGGAGCAGCTAATTAGTGTACAGCCTGCTTTTTGGTGGCAGCTGGGTACTTGGTGGCTGTGTCACCAGGATACTCAATCAGAAATATTTCACACAGGAACGAGAATGTGAAATTTAATGTAAAAAGAAAACAAATAGCCCAGGCTTGACAAAAAGCAGTAAAACACAAAATCACAGAAGAAATAGCCATCAAAAGCAAACATGAAATGAGGAAATTTCTCCTATGGGGACCAGAGTAATAGAACAAACTAAATCTTCAGATTATGATGTTAAATATATTTAAAGAAAACAAAAATGTTCAAAAACAAACTAGAGGGGATCAGGAAACAAATGGAGGAACAAAGTGAGACTCAATAAGAAAAATGAAAAAGAAACGAAATTGAAAACAACAAAGAAAGAATTTCTGAACTGAAGAATAAAGGCAATTAATTATTAAAAGCAAGAGTACCACTCATCAACAGAATTGAATAGACAGATGACAGAATAAATGAACTAGAAGTCCAAATAATGGAATTTACCAATTCTCCAGAGAAACAGGAGAAAAGAACAAGCCCAGATGTAAATATGTGATTAAATTTTAAAAGTCTTATATTAGAATTACGTACTTGAATTCCAGAGTACAACAACAAAGGGAGAAAAATATTTTTCAGGAAATAATTATAGAGAATTTCCCAGACTTGAACAGAGAATCCAGGAAGCTACTTGAACACCAGTTAGAGTAAAATTCTTGAATAGAAAAGACAAGAGGGAAACAAAAAAAGAAAAGACAAGGAGAGAATTCTGAAAGTAACAAGAGACAAATGCAACATAATCAGTGCATAAAAAATCAGTGTGGACTTTTCAGAAGTTCTAGAGGCCAGAAGACAATAGAGAAATATATACAATAGTTAATGAAAACAATCACCAACACAAAATTCTTTACCCAGCAAATTTGTCAAAACACTGGGGAAATCAAGACATTCCCAAGCAAAGAGAAGCTCTGGAAATTTGAATTACCACACCAGCTTTGCAAGTGAAAGGAGAAACAGACAATTTATCCTTATAATAATAGGGAACTTCAACACATCACTTTCAATTATAGAGAGAACATCTAAAAAGAAGACCACTGAAAACTTGAACAAAACCTTAAACCAATTGGACCTAACAGTCGTATTATGCACAGTCCACCCAGCATCATTGCAATATATCTTCTTCTCTAGCACACATGAACCTTTTCCAGAATGGACCATACGCTAAGACACAAGCTTCAACAACTTTAAAAAGACTGAACTCATACAAAGGATGTTCTCTGATTATGATGGTCTGAAATTAGATACTGACAGGAAAAATACATACAGAAGCTAAATAAAATTTATATTGGTTCATAACAGAAACCAAACGTGAAATTTAAATTTTCCTTCCATCAAATAAACACCACGTATCAAACCATTGGAAAAGAGTAAAAGCAGTGGTCAGAGAGAAATGCATAGCAATAAATGCCTACATTTAAAAAGAAGAAAGATCCTAAATCATTGATTTCACCTGATAATTTGAAAAAATAGAAAAGAGAGAGCCAAAGAAGCCAAAAGCTACCAGTAAAAGGAAATAACAAAAATCATGGCCAACATAAAGGAAATAGAGAAGTAACAGAAAACATCAACAAAATCAGAAGTTGGTTCTTTGAAAGGATCAATAAAATGGACAAATCATTGGTGAAGTTGACGAGAGGGAGACAACAGAAAAAAAAATACAAAAAAAAACCACAAAAGGAAAATAACTAAATTAAGAAATTATGTTGGTGACATTACAACAGAGCCAATGAAGTGAGAGGACACAACAGATTACTATGAAAAACTTCGCTCTGGCAAATTTGACAACCTAGACAACATGGACAAACTCCTAGGAACACGCCCTCTGCTCAAACTTACACAGGCAAAGGTGGACATTGTGTGTGTGTGTGTGTGTGTGTGTGTGTGTGTGTGTAAGAAAGAGCTTTATATACACGAGCAATTGTACATTGAGAAAATGTCCCAGCCCAGTCCAGATCAAGTCCATAAGGTCCAATACTAGTCCATATATCCAATATCAATCTACAAAGTCCTCCTCAGACTCACCCAACACATGCAATGACACAAGACTGCAGACAGATCACAGGCCAGTGGGTGGGAAGTCTTATGGATCCAGTGGCATTATAAGCATCTCAGCACTGGCAGGGGTCTCCATGTGGCTCCTCCAGCTCAGGGCACTAGCTTAGCTCCATGTGTCTTGTCAGCTCCAATGTCTCCCAAGGAGTGAGCCTGCATCCTGCCTCCAGTGAGCTATTTGTCTCCTTAGCCCCTCTAAATGAGGTCATCAAGTTGTGACCTGATTGACAGGCTAAACTAAAGGTGAACATTTTTTAAAGGCCCAAAGAAGACTCATCATATAATAAGAAATTGAAGATATCTTTTTTAAAGCCCAGAACCAGGTAGTTCTCTCAAAAAATAAAAGAGAAAATAACACTATCAAACACATTGAATAAAGACTAACGCAGAAACCTAAATCAGACAACGACACTATAGACAGAAAAGATAATTATACATCAATATCCCTTACAAACATAGATACAAAAGCTCTTAACAAAATTCTAGCCAAATACTTCAGCAACACATATAAAAAAAATCATATGACATAATGAAATGGATTTGATACCAGGATTATATAGGAGCTCAAACTTAGAAAATCAATCCATGTAATCTACCACATGAAACAAAGGAGAAGAAGCATATAATTATGTCAATTCAGGTAGAAAAGGCATTCAATAAAATTCAACATTGTTTCCCGATTAAGAAAAAAAATCAGTAAAATAGGAATAGAAGGAAATTTTGTCAACATAATTATGGACAGATTATGCAAAATCAATGACCAACATTATATTCAACAGAGAAAAGCTAAGAGCCTTCCTTTTGAGACTAGAAAAGATGCAAGGATGGCCATGATCACAATTCTTATTCAATAGAGTGCCAACACTAGCTAGAGCAATAAGTCCTCGCGAGAGCAATAAAACAAGAAAGAGAAACAAAAGGTGTGCAATTCTGAAAAAAAAAAGACATAAAATTATCTCTATGTTTAGATGACAGAAGGGCCCCAAGGACCCACAAGACTCCTGCAGGAATGAGCAGGAGGATTTAGCAGTGTGGCAGGACACAAGGTCAGCACACACCAACCAGCGGGATCCCTTCATCTGAACAAAGACTATTCTGAAAAAGAAAACAAAGCTCCCAAATCAATAGAACATTTAGTAATTAACCTAACTAGGGGCATAAAAGACTTACACAATGACCATTATAAAACACTCCTGTAAGACATGAAAAGAGACCCATCAACATGGAAACACCTTCTGTGTTCATGGATTGTGACATTTAAAATAGTGAAACTGTTCATTGTACCCAATGTGATCTACATATACATTGCAATCCTGATCAAAGTCCCAGCAATATTCGTGACTGCCATGGAAGACCTAATGACCAAATTTACATGTAAACGAATGAGATACCATATAGCTAAAGTACTATTGAAGAAAGAAAAGAAGAAAGAAACAGGAGGTCTCATTCTACCAATGCCAAAAAAATATTATACAGCACTGTAATCACAGCAGACTGGTTTGATGGCAAACACATAGACCGTGGAATGGAATGGAGAACTCAGAATTAAATCCATCCATCTATGGACAATTGTTTGTCACAGTGGTCAAAGTACATTCAAGGGGGGCAGAAACAGTCTCTTCATAAATGGTGCTGACAACATGGGATGTCCCTTGCATAAAAATGAAACAAGACCCGTGCTTCACACAATATAAGAAAACTAACTCAAAATGGATCAAAGATCTAAGTGTTATACCCAAAACTATAAAATTCTTGGGAAAAAACTCTAGGACCTTCTTAGTAAAAATAAAAACTAGACAACAAACATAACAACAAATGCATGAACAGAACATTTTAAAAAGACAAACAGGACTTCAAAAAAATTAAAAACTATGCTCCTCAAAAGACTTTAATAAAAGCATAAAGAACTTACAGACTGGGAAGGAATCCTAAGAAACTATTATTCCGATTAGGGCCCAATTTGTAAAATCTAGAGAAAATTGCAATAGACCAGTTGGTTACCTCTACACTAACAACGAAAAGACAACGCAATCACAATTGAACAAAGAGGATTGAGACTGACAGAACCCCTGAGACTGACACGCTTTTCACTCAGCACTGAAACCACTCCCAAAGTTCACCTTTTAGCCAAGAATTAAACAGGTCTATAAAACGTGTTCCTTAGAAAACCAAGTATATGAGATCAAATTGGCAATACCTGCCCATAAACAAATACGAGAAGACAGGAAAGGGCTAGGAAAACTGGATCAATGAAAATAGTGAACCCAGGGTGTTAAGGGGGAGAGTCTTGGCTCATTTCAGGGGATTTTAACCAACGCCCTAAAACAATTTGTATATAAATCATTGAATGGGATACGAATTTGCTCTGTAAACTTTCACCTAAAGGTCAATAAAGTATTTTATTCTGTTTTTAATGGGCAAAGAACCTTCACCAAGAAAGACCTCCAAGCAGCCAACAAACATGAAAAGAAATTCACAACCATTCTCCCTGCTGTAAAGTCCATTTTGATTCATAGTGACCTTCTAGGTCCCAGAGTCTAGGACAGGGTAGAGCTGCCCTTGTGGGTTTCAGAGACAGTCACTCTTTAAGGGAGTAGAAAGCTTCATCTTTCTCACATCGAGCGAGTGGTGGGTTCAAAGTGTTGACCTTTCAGTTAGCAGCTCAACTTGTAACCGCTACTCACCGGGGGCTCCCTAACCTTTGCTGTTGTTCTTAAGGGCCATTGAGTAAGTTGAGACCCTATTTACAACAGAAGGAAACACCGCCCAGTCCTCTCCCATCCTCACAGTTGTTCTTATGTTTGAGCCCACGGTTGCAGCCACGTTGTCAGTCCATCTTGTCTAGGGCGTTCCTCTGTTTTGCTGCCCTGCTACTTGACCAAGCATGATGCTCTTCTCCAGGGACTGGTCTTTTTGACAATATGTCCAAAGGACGTGAGAGGAAAGAAATCGTGCTGTCTTTTCCTCTGAGGAGCAACCTAGCTGAGGTGAGGCTTTCTACTTCCCTATAGAGTTGTAGGCACAGACATCCAAAGAGGGCAGTTCTACCCTGTCCTGTAGGGTCGCTTTAAATAAGGAAACTTCAAAAAGTTCACAGAAACATTCTAATACCTTTTATTTCCAATGTTTCACGGACTATTCCAAGCCCCCTTGTATTGCCACAGCTCGGCACCGTGGTGATGTAGAGGGTTACACGTTGTAGTGCTAACCGCAAGGGCAGCTGTTCAAAACGACCCGCCGCTCTTCAGGAGAAAGATGAGGCTTTCTCCTCCTGGAAAAGAGTTGCCGTCTCAGAAACCCACAGGGGCAGTTCTATCCTGTGTGATAGGGTCACTAGGAATCGGATTCAATGTGATGGCAGTGAGTTTGTTTGGGTTTGAGCAGCTTCAAACAGTTCAAAGTAATCCCTTGCAGTTCTGAAGATCCTAAAACTGAAACCGGTTTCACTGGGTAAAATGAAGGCATCAGGAGGGTTCTCCTCCTTCTGGAGACTTCAGGGGGAAATTGTTGTGGTTGTTTTTTAACCATCACCTTTCCCAGCTCCCGGAGACCCTCTGCCGGGACCCCACATTCAGGCAGCTCTGCTGCCATCGCCAAACCTCTCCCCTGGTTATGACTCACCTCCCTCTTTCCCTTCCAAGGATCCTTCCAAGGTTGCATGGGATCACTAGGCTAATACTTGGGAATCTTGTCAGCTCGGGGCCCTTAACGGAATGACACTGCCAAGTGCATTTTGCCAAGCAAGGTCACACAGAAACAGCTTCTGGGATTAGGATCCAGACATCTTGGAAGTAGAGCATTATTCTACCCACCAGAAGAGGCTTCCTCCACGTTTGCGTTCTGTCTTGATGAAGGGATGCTATTGTATACAGTAATGAGCTGGCGGCATGCTGTTGTTAGATGATAATTGTATCTTTCTTTTGAAAATGTCCCCCAAAATTAGAGTAGTCATATCCAGCCTCTTGCCCTCTCTTGCCCTTCCTGACCCCAGTATTCTTAATCTGGTCAAAAAAGAAAACCAGAAAGATGGTTGGACAAAAGTCTCCTCCCTCCTCTTTAGAGGATACTGGCTGGAACCTCTGTCTGTCTCTTAAGAGTTCTGCTAGTTTTCTCAGATGCCTGGAGCTAAGAACCATATAGGCAAAGCCTAAAATACTTAAATAAGGTCAGCTCACTGTCATCAAGTTAATTCTGACTCATAGTGTCCCCATAAGGCAGAGCAGACCTGCCCCTGTGGGATTCTGATACTGTAAGTCTTTTCAAGAGTACAATAATGCAGCTTTCTCTCTTGGAGCAGGTGGTAGTTTCGAACTGCTGACCTTCCAGTTAGCAGCCCAACTCTTAACCCACTATGCCATCAGAGCTTCTCATCATTTGCCTCTAGAAAAAATTTTTTTAGATAAATAGCTCTCATCCAGGACCAAGTGTAGTAGCCTCTACCACATGACAGAGTCAGTAAAAAAAAAAAAAATTGACTAAATGAAGAAGGAAAGACAGAAGAAAGGCGAGGGGAAGAAACAGATGGAAAGAGGGAGAGAGGGAGAACCACACATGAATCATCTGTGGTCGAACTAGATAAACACGTGTCTTTGCAATGCCTCCATCTAGCTAATTCCTGTTTCACCAAGTCTAAGGCAAACATCAGGGTCTGTAAACAAAATGACCTAGATGGCGCTTGTAACTTTCTAGATTCACAGTACCCATGGGGATTGGTCTTCAGGTTCTTTCGAGAAAGAGCTAGAGATTCTTAGAGCAATTCCTAGGCCTTCTTGCAAAGGCAAAATTCAGTCCCATAAATCTGAAAGATGTCTTTATTATGTGTCTATGGACTCATTAGGACCATCGTTCCATGATTCTGACCGAAGTCATCATGACTATTTGGGCAGGCTTTAGTTTTAATGCCTTGTAAGAAACATTTGAAGACCAGAATGTTATTCTTCTGCCTTTTACACCCAAAAAGCATTGATTAAAAGTGACCAGACACATCTAAGGAAGCAGGGAACCTTGTTTTATGGACATTATCCCCCCAGGAAAATACAAATAAGAAAGAAAGACGGAGGAGGGGATAGAACCAAATGTAGGAAAGAAGCAAGGTGCTAACAAATGCTTTCTCACTGGTCATCGGCCCATGGTGTGGAAGGCAATGGGCTTGGGGAAAGGGTGCACCGGGATGTGATTAGACAACTAGAGGTTTGGATCCTGCTATGGCTGCCATGAGCTGGACAGACTCAAAATCAAGTCACAACAACAACAGCTTTGGATCCTGCCACAGGGGTGACATTGGCTCAGACAAACACTAACAGTCATGGCAGTGATGGGTACACAGCACTTACCATGAGTCACTGCTAGTCTATTCACTCATGTAAATCCCCAGCAACATGTATGGGGTAGGCGTGATGGCTTCTATTTTGCAGAAGGAATTGAGGCCAGCAGGTTAGGTAAATGGATGAATGGTTCCTCAGCTAATCACTAAGTGCAGAGCATGCTAAGAAAACTCCAGCGATCCCTGGTGGCTCGGAGGTTTACTTGATGGGCTGCTAACCACAATGTCAGCAGTTTGAAACCCCAGCCCAGCTGCTCCGAAGGAGAACGATGAGACTTTCTACTCCAGGAAAGAGTTACAGTCATGGAAACACGCAGGGGCAGTTCTAGCCTGTGACGCCATAGGGTCACTGTGAGTTGGAATCCACTTGATGGCGAGGAGATTGTTTGTTTTGACCAAACATACTCTTCTCCTGAGCTTCACGGGGAGAAGTCCAGGCCCCAGCCTGGCCATTTTGCCCCTGGGCCATCAGACATGTTCACTCTCTTCACTGTCCCCCTGTCACCAATCATGCCTTTGCGGAAGGCTTCTAAGCTCTCTCCCCTCAAAATGCTTTCAGAAATACATTCTTGGCCTCCATTTGGGGGGACGTAGGGGTCAGGGGTAAGCCGCGAATGCTAGTACCAGTCTTTCCTGAGTCATCAAGATCCGTCAACACAGAGCATTAAAGGCCCAGCAAATTGTCCAGCACAAAGCAGATGCTCACACCATTCCAGTTTCCCTTCTTGATAAGCGTGGTCAATGACCGAGGTGCTGCCCTTCCTCCATCCCAGGGCGGTGCATAAACCGCAGACTTCTTTGCAACGGGGACAATGACTGTGGAGACCAATCCGATGAGGCAAACTGTAGAAGAATTTACCAAAAATGTCAGCAGGAAATGGACCGATACTGGGCGATTGACACATTGGCCAGTGGGTAAGTGATCCCTCCTGTTTGGAGATGAGAAGGCATGAAATCAAATGGGCTTCTGGAGACTAGAGAGGGAGGGAACCCGGAAGAACAGAGCTCCTTAACTTCCTTTCTGAAAAAAAAGAAAGGATGGCATGTATCCGGATGCTCCTGAGGGCAGTCCCGGTGTTCTCTGGGAGCACATTCAGGGGAGAGCGCTGGGCCGCACATAGGGTAGTGTAGGGACACTGGGAACAGAACGATGCTGGGAGCAATGGGCTGCTGCTACAGGACAGTGGAGGCTGACCATTCGTTTCAGTGCCTGCTCCGTGACTGTGTTTGTGTCATTGGCCAACACACTTGCTTGGAAGAAAGTCTTAGCGATCTATTTCCCCAAACTCAGCCATTGATCTCCCTGTCCGTGCGTGGTTCTTCTGTGACGCACATAGGATCATGAGGAGTCAGAGTTGAGTTCTTTGACTGTGAGTTACATAACACTGAGTTACATAACACTGAGTTATAGGACTGTGTTAGGTGTTGTCTGAGCATTGGTGTTTCTAACAGTAAAAACTTGGGGGCGGGGTTTATTTATTTCTCTATTCCTAGACCCCAGCGTAGGTCATAGCTTAGAGGAGAAGCTCATAAACAGTTAGTGAAAAAATGGATTTCCAAGATGGATTTGATGCTCATCTGTGTTTCACGCTTCTAAGGAAGTATGAGTTGCTCTGGTCTTCTTGCAAGGATCTAAGAAGCTAGGTGACTCAAGAAGTCAGAAAGGGCTACCTCCTTTGAATCTGGGTCCTGCCAACTCTATCCTATTTTGCTGCCAAATTCTGCCACTTCTCACCGCTAGGTGGAAGAGTGAGACCTTCCCCTCCTAAATCGTAATAATCCACTGGAGGGGATTCAATATGGCGAGAGGAACCTTGACCCTCAATGGAACTTACCTTCTTACGAAATGAAAATCAGATCCTGATCCTTAAAGGACACCATTAGAAAGAGACCCTTTAGGTGGCCTGTCCTCTGAGGACCACCCATTGTGCTAGCTAATGGAACACTGCCTCCGAGAGAGGGAACTGAGGCCCAAAAGTGTTAAGTAAGATTCCAGTGGTCACTCAGCCAGAAGGCGAGAGAGCCCACCAGGTGGGAGAGTTCAAGTGGACCCGGTACAGGAGGTTAGAAGGAGCCACTCACTGGTCAGGAGATGTCAGTGAGGGACACATCTAAGTGTAGCTTTTTTGGGTGAAGACGAACAGCAATGTCTTTCTCTCAATGTTCTGCAGTAAACTAATAAGTGAGAGGCTGTGTGTGTAGTGGGACAAATGCAGGAACCAGGCCACCAGACTTTGAATCCTGGTGTCACCAATGATTGTTAGCAGGATGGCCCTGGGCCAGTCAAATGCCCTCCCTGTGCCTCAGTTTCCTCGTCTCTTAAATGGGTGTAGTGATATTATTATTTTCCAGTACTGTTCAGTCCATTCCAAACATGGCTACCCCTTCTGTGCAGAGGGAACCTGCCCCACGGGGTTTCCAGGCTGCGACTTTTGAGAAGTAAATCCCAAGCTTGTCTGTCCGGGCCCCTCTGGGTAGATTCGAATTGCCAACCCTTGGGTTTGTCATTGAGCACTGAACTATTTCTACAGCTCATAAATTTGCTGGAAGGATTAAATGAACTCATGTGCATGAACTGGATAGTGCTGTATTCGTTAAATAAAACGCAGTATAGTCTATAGTGCTGTATTCGTTAAATAAAACCACAAAGTGGGAAAGAAGAGCTGAGCACTCTGGTGGGGAATGGTGGGCAGATGCTAAAAGGAGATTGAGCTCCCGTCGATGCACAAAGAATTCTGAGTGGTCAAGAATGACTGGTGCTTCAGAAGAGAGCAAGAAAGAGCATTGAAGTAGGGGCTGGATTTTCCTCTTCCCGGACACAGACTTAATAATATCTATAAACAGAGCTCTATCAGTGACGTGGGTACACGTTGGGCCACTCATTGCAAGGCCGGTAGTTTAAAGCCACCAGCCATTCCACAGGAGAGGGATGAGGCCGTCTACTTCCATAAAGAGTAACAGCCTCAGAAACCCAGAGGGGCAGTTCTACCCTGCCCCAGAGGGCTGTTAGAGTTCAAAATTGACTCTAGGACGGTCATTTGTTGTATTGCCCGGGGCTGAAAGGGCACTAAATGAAATGAGACATCAACTTGGGCCCCCAGGAAGCAGTCATGATCTTGATTATGTCTTGTGTGATGGGGTGCACACAAAGTGAGAAGACATCCACCCCCCTCAAGAAGCACGTAAATCATCACAAACACTTAGCACATCCAAACCATTGTTTAATCACCTAGCAAATACTGACATGTACAAACCTCACCGCAACTCAATGAGGGAAGCACTTTCATAGCATCCACTTGACAGAGGAGGAGATGGAGGCGCAGAGAGGATAACTGATCTGCCCAAGGTCACATAGCTGGCACGTGGCAGAATATAGACTTGAACCCAGACTGCATGATGCATGTTCTTCTCTGTGACCCTCTTCCACTTTCTCAGTAGTATAATGCAATGCATGCGCCAAGGGTAAGCACAGGGTGCCGGGTGCCGGAAGGCTTCATACCCAGTGCGGGTGGGGGTTTCAGGTCTGAGATATGTTGGTAAAGCCTTCCCACCACTCCCCACAGGGAAAGCTCCGTCTTGAAAGAGTGGCAGGAAAGAGAACAATGAAGAGGTGAAAGGGCATCCCAGGCCCAGAGAACAGCACTCTCAGAGAGAAGGAGCAAAGCAGATGGAAAGAATCACGTGCTTTGCCAAATGCGTGAGGCCGAGAGTAGCGCATTGTCGTTGGAGAGTGACCAAAAGTGAAGCTAGAAAGCTGGTGTGGGGCCAGAGACTGAGGCCCTTGAAGGCCATGCCAAACAGCTTGGGTTCAGTAGGATTTTCCATCTGAGATTAGGTGCCCTGCAAAGCTAACCTCTTCACCCTCTCTGTGCCTTCCTGGCAGGTTAAATTTATTTACCAACAGCTTGGAAGGCCCAGTTCTAGATCACAGATATTACGCTGGTGGGTGCTCCCCACACTACATCCTCGACACGCGGTTTAGGAAGCCATACAATGTGGAAAGCTACACCCCAAAGGTGAGTAGCAGCCAGGAAGCAACTGCAGAAGAATGGAGGGTGTACTGGGCCGGAAATGTGGCTGGTCAATATGGAGTTGCGGGCCCTGGAGCCTATGGGCGGTGCAATCCTGTGGGCCATGCGACCCTGGGTGCCTCACCTTTTCTCTTCGAGCTTCAGTTTCTTCCTGTGTGAAATGGATCGTTCCTTCCATAAGGCACTGGGTGAGGATGACCTGCTGTGGATATCAACAGTGCTAGCATTAGGAATAATTGCAACACAAATAATATCAGTACTGGGGATACAAGTACAGTTTAGGATTTGGAGTCACGCAGACCCAGTGCCGTCTGCCATTTACTATCTGCATCACCTTAAATGTCAAGCCTCTGTTTGGTTTTCTTTAACTTGGGAGGTATGACGCCTTCTCTCTGCAGCAGGAGGGTTAGTGGGATAATAAGTATGTATGTGCTTAGGACAAAAATTGGTGAGTTCTCAAGAAATGTTAACTTGGTGTTGCTATTGTATTAATATTATTACTATTACAACCAGAATCTTGACTATTAGAACTAGGCATTATTCTTAGCATTTTAAATTATAAAATTCTCTCCCAATGTAAGCTTATAATTAAGTGTTATGATTAACATGCCAAGTTCAAATCAAATCTCTCAGAGAGTGGAGTTTAGTAGATTACGCTGGTGTGCTGTGGGTTAGGAATTCAGCTGCTAACCGCAAGGTGGAGGGGGCGGGGTTAAGCGTCCCAGCTGCTGCACAAGAGAAAGATGAAATTTTCTCCTGTAAAGATTCAGAGTCTCCAAAACCCGATATATGAGTTGAAATAGACTCAATGGCAATGGGTTTGGTACTGGTTTACATTCGTCTGTAGAGTCCTGGTGTCATTGGAGGCTAAACATTGGGCTGCCTTCTGCAAGGTAGGTGGTTCAAACCCACCAGATGCTCTGCCAGAGAAAGATGAGGATAACTGCTCCCATAAAGATGTACAATCTCAGAAACCATAAAGAACAGTTGTGCTCTGTTCCCAGGGTCACAGTGCCTTAGAATCAGCTACATGGCAGTGTGGTTTTCTTAGTCTTCTTACCATACGACATACACGCACACTCTGAAGGGGAGAGTGCAAAGCCAAGACCCTTGGCTCTGGGCCCAGCTCTCCCACAGATCATGGTGAGACGAGGCTTCTGGTCCAGCTGATCCTCAGTTTCCCCATCTACAAAATCAGGGTTTGGACTAGAAGGTCTTGGTGGCAGTTTTTATGCCTAAAACTCCATCCCTTTGGAAGTCAGGCTAATATTTCTCCCCTCCCACCCATCCACCCAAATCCTGATACACTCATTGTCCAAAAAGGAAATATTTGCTCAGGGCCAAGCCTAACTTTCTGCTAAAAAAAAAAAAAAAAGATTCCCAACAGTCTCATGATTCTACCCAGTGCCCAGAGCCATCCTCACAGTCTCTTGATTCAGAAGTGGTGGTGGTGGGGCATCTTAGAATAGCCATTCATCAACCAGACTAACCAGATCCAAAGACCGCCATGGTCAGGCATCTCAAATCTCCTTTCTCCACAGCCAACCATTTTTGAGCACTAACTTTGTGCCAAAGGAACCCTAAGAGTACAGCAGTTGAGTGTTGGCTTCCAACCAAAGTACTGGCAATGGAGCCTACCCAGAGGGAAAGACCTGCGAACACGCTCCTGTAAAGCCCGCAGCTGAGAAAACCCGGTGGAGGCAGTTCTACTCTGTACATGGGGTCACCATGAACTGGAATCAACTCAATGCCCAAAACACTGTGCTGGTGCCTGAATGCCTATAAACTCAATTCTCAGGCTACGCCTATTGATGGGAACCATTATCTTCTCCATCTTATACATGAAGCAGCCAAGCCTTAGAGAAGGTTACCTCCATGTCCCAAGATTATCCCACATGAAAATGCTCATGTCACAGTCTCTGCCAGTCAAAAGTCAATCCGTAAATAACCTCTGAGTCTAAACCCAAAATACTGAATATGTCTGTCTGTCTCTGGGTCACCGTCTCTGGTGATGCAAGCAGTTAACACACTCAGCTACTAACCGAAAGGCTGGAGATTTGAGGCTGCCCAGAAGTGCCTCCGAAGAAAGACCTGTCCATACACTTCCGAAAGGTCAGCCACTGGAACCGGCAGGGGCCCAGCTCTGCTCCACGTAGGGCTGTTAGGCGTAGAAATTGACTTGATGGCAAAGACCAAGATGGAAGAACCTTGGTAGCGCGATCGGTAGACCGCTAACCTCAAAGTCAGCTGCTCTGCAGGAGAAAGATGAGGATTTCTCTTCCCATTAAAAGGTATCATCTTGTAAAAACCGCAGGGGTGGTTCTACTCTGTCCTATAGGCCTCCTATAGGGTGCCTATGAAGTGGAATCGACTCAATGGCAGGGAGCTGGAGTATTTTTTAGATCAAAGTTAGAATCTCAAAGGAAGAAGAACAACAAATTGGACCACACTTATCTGTATCTCAAACACCTAGACCAGTGCCGGGTACATAGCAAGGGTGAAAAATATCTGCTGACTTGTACTGGACTGACCTGAATTGTATGAAATAAGAAACCTTTTCTTTTCTCCCTGTAGACCCAAGGCAAATATGAATTTGCACTAACAGAGTATGAATCGTACACAGATTTTGAGCATAATGTCACACAGACATCAACTGCTGTATCCAGTTCCAGTTTTGGTTTTAAAATACCTGGATTATTTGAACTGGGCTATGACTTGACAACTGCTAAAGGCAAACACTTTATTAGCAGAATCAAGAGATTCACTCACACTGTAAGTATGCATTTGTTGCTTTTATAGTTACATACACTCATTTGAAATTTCATCCCTATAGATGAGTCTGTGTTCCACATTATTACTAACAGCCCATTATGTTTCTGTTGTCTGGAAAGCCTGTTTACGAAAAATAGCTCCATTTTATATTAATGCTGTTTTTAGAGAGGCCGAGTGACGATGGCCTTCTATAATTACTTTCTCTCATTTTCTAAGAAGCTGTTTTCCTTTGTTTTTCATTAAGCTTAAGAGTACAGCTTTGTCAAACCAAAATATCACCCACAGCACTGTGACTTCTGTCCTGAACAACCACCCAAAACTTTCTCAGAAGCATCACCAAACACCTATTCTCCAGCTTCTCAAGCCAAATGGTGATGTTAACCTTGAGGTCACCCAACAATTGCCCTTGTCTTTCTTCTGTTCCTTATCAACTTCCTTGCTAGGTTTTTGAATCCTCCGCTGTCCCTTAAATACTTTGCTCACAGTGCTCTTCCCTGTTTGCTTTACAGTTCACACTGCTTACCTCCCACATCTATAGGCAGGAGCAAGGAAACTTCACCACTGATTGTAGCCTTTCTCTCAAGCTCTACATCTGCATTGCCCACTCTCCTGGGCACCATCGCCTGGATGCATCACTAACCCTCAACAGCAAGGTCTTCCTCTTGCAGTTTCTGTGTTGATAGAATTTTTTTTCCTTCTCCTTTTCCAAACTAAGAACCACAGAATTCAATCGGACTCACACTGCTTGATACTTAATTTCTACATCATGGAAATCCTTCAGTGATGACCCTCCAATATTTTAAAAACCAACTTCTCCCATTTTTAACCAACTCTGGACCTTCGACTCATCTTTGCTCTTCTAAAGATTCTCCTTTCAAATCCATCTCCTGTCACATTCTTCAGTACTAATCATATCATCTCCTATCACCAACAAGGTCAAGATCAAAGCTCTTGGTTGGGTGGAAGTGGAATTGCTGGAGTGGGATATGAGGTTGGAGAGGCAGGTAACAGGCAAATCTGAAGAGCCTTGAGTATTAGGGTAAGGAGGTTGTCATACATAGGTTTATTGTGCCAACCTGGCCAATAGGAACATTTGGGATTAATTAAGTAGCAGTTTGATTGTAGGGAAAAGAGATAAATGGCTTGGCAAAGCCCGCCCCCATCTCTCTCGCTCTCTGGTGATTACACCAGCGTGTGGCTGCTTTAGCTAGTTCTCTGCCTAACTCAATTGATACCAGGAATGGGGTGGTTCTAGAGAAATGAGATCATAAATATGGGCTTCTCAAATTGTTTCTACAACCTGGTTAGGCTTAATAGCACTGATAATGCTGTGTTTAACCCTAAAGACATGGATAAGTCTGCCACTATTAATAGACATAGATAGGTCTGCCACTATTAATTAAGTCTGTCATGGTGTGAAGTCGCAAATCCAATATCCACAGCATCACCACCAATAGATGAAGTGCTTTTGAGAGGAGAGGCTCTGGTTGATTGTGTGTTTGATATTTTCCAGCAGTTTTGTCTGGATGAGACATATAGGGAACCTGGTTGGCTGGTCCTCCTTACAATAGAAAATGTGATCCAGGAAAGGGATAATCTCAGAACCTCAGAAGCACTTCTCAAGACCTAAAAGCTACTGCATGTGCTACAAAGGAGAGTCTTCTCTTCTCTAGGAATAGAGCTGACATTGCTGAAAACCAAATCCAGAGTCTCATCATACGAGTAGCTGAATTACAGTGTCAGCTGAATTGCAGGTCTAGAACAGTGTCTGATATTAAAGTAAGGGCATTAATTGGGAAGAATTGGGACCCTGAAACATGGGATGGGAACATACGGTCTGATGATCCAGAAGAGGAGGATATTGAGCCCCTGGAGTCTATTGAGTTCTCTGCCTCAACTTGTGAGCTACACTACCTATGGAACAGCCAAGCCATGGAACATGTAGCTGGAGCTTGAGGTTCCTTCACTACACTGCTGGTGTGTACATCACTTGAGCTTGAGGTTGGTGGATCCTGTCATCTTGCATTGCTTGAATTCGATATCCCATCTTGGCCTGCTTTGCTAAACTCCTCAACTGACTGTTGGTGACCCTCCCTGCTGTTTGCTGCCTATGGGCGGACTCTGCCTGCATTGCCTGAGAGCAAAGGTAATACAGAACGAGTAGCAGAGGAAGGCAGTTCTACCAATCAGTATGACCATATGATCAATTGCAAAAGTGAGGTTTGTGATTATCAGTTTATCTTCTTTATATGTGTTTATTGAATATCTTTTCATTGTTCATGTATCATGTGCCAGATAAAATTAGATTTAGTATGTGTTCATTTACGTTTATGATAGATGTATGATGATAGTTGTAAGTGTGATTTCATTAATGTCTGGAAATTATATATGGCTAAAGAATTGTGTACAGGTGCCAAGTTGGCAAGGGGTGGACCGTGATAGGTAGGTTTATTGTGTCAACCTGGCCAATAGGAACATGTGGAATTAATCAAGTTGCAGTTTGATTGGAGGGCAAAAAGATGAATGGTTCGGCAATGCCCACCCCTCTGTCTCTTGGCCTCCAGTGATCAGACTAGTGGGCAGCTACTTTAGCTAGTTCCCTGCCTAACACAGAGGTATATTTTATTCTCTAGCCACTGAGAGTTTTCAGTGTGGTGAGATACAGTGGAAAATCAATCTGAAGGGGGCTTTGAGGTGAACACAATGGAAGTCTACAGTTATTTATATAAGGAAAAATAATGATGGAGTCTCAAAAAGATCTCTGCTGCATAATATCAACCTGCAGGGGCAGAGTGGCAAATAATCGCATTGTAATTGCCTCTTCTGTTTTTCTTTATCTTCTTGGTTGTTAGCTTCTTCAGGGAATACACTATTTTTTTCATCTCTAGACTCAGAATGGCATTTAGTAGGTACTCAAGAATGAAAGACAGGGATGTTGAATAGGCCGGTCTAGAAGTAAATCACAGGGTACCACCCATGCACTTCTCCCATTCTCTGTCTCCCTTTAGCACCACGATTGAAATGGACAGTTATAAGGTGCTTCTGTCATACCAGGCACCACACTGGAGTCTTAAGAGACAAAAACAAATAAACATAGTCTTGGCCTCCAAGTACAGCCCAGTAGGAGAGGTAAACATGTGAATAGATAACTTGCTGTTGTTTTTTTTACATCAGTTATAGCACAGCTTGGCTGTATAGGCTATACAAGAAATGTAAGTAAAGTGCAATGGATTAGAGAAGAGAATGCACATCTGGGGAAATCAAGGATGGTTTCAAATAGGAACGGGAACATTGGTGCTTCTGTATTAGAATTCTTGCCTCCTGTGAGAGAGACCTAGGTTCAATCCCCAGACAATGCACTTCAAGCATGGTCACTGCTTTTCTATTAGTGGAGGCTTGAGTGCTGCTATGCCACTGAAAAACTTTCAGTGAAGCTTCCAGGCTAAGGTGGACTGGAAAGAAAGGCTTGCTGAGTTATCTCTGGAAATTATCCAATGACAATCCTTTGGGTCATCATGGTCTAGTCCACCACCTCTCAGAGCAATCAGCCTCTTACAATTGTGGGGGGGGTTCATAGGTGCAATTGTATGGCAATAATATATAAAGATTATAATAAAGTCATAGACAATAGGGAAGGTAGGAGAGAAGGTAAAATAAAGGAGTCAGACACATTGTATGGTAACATGCTCACCTCAGCCCCCCTTGGTGGTCCACATGGAGGTTGGAGACAAGAGGAGGGGAGAAAGAATAGATATCTAACCAAGGCATATATATACGTAGGGGCATGCAAGCCCCCCTGATTATAGGTAACCACATACATCACAGGAAGGGGTTGTAACATAGGCAATACAGCAAAGGGAGGGGGATGATCTAGGGGTGTACATGCAATAGGAAGAGGAGGGATTAGGGGTACATGTGACAAGGTAGGCAGATCCTAGATTCAAGACGGCAGCCTAACCTTGGTCATTCTTGAGTGGACTTGACCCTTTCTCTGGGCTCTCCAGGGCAACAATCACTATGCTTATCAGTGGATTGTGTGCCCCATCTAAGGTGGGACAGACAATAGTCTGATTGCTCTGGATGGCTGATGCCTTCAGGCAGAAAACTTCTAAGCAGCTGACTATGCAATGAGCTACCAAGCAGGAGACAACCCCAATCTTTTGTATCCCACAACCACCAATCATTGGGATGACACCGGACCAGGCAATGTTTTTGTTCTCTTGTGCAGGGACTGACTTCATGGCAGCCAACAACAATTGTGTTAGTCTGGGTACTTTAGAGAAACAAATCCACAGAAACTCATGTATAAGAGAGAGTTTTATATAAAGGTTAAGTGCGCATCAAGAAAACATCCCAACCCAGTGCTGCCCAAGCCCACAAGTCCAACATTAACCCATTAGCCCATATGTCCGACACCGATCCACAAAGTCCTCCTCCATCTCACAAAACACATGCAATGATGCCGACTGCAGGAGGAAAGCCAAATCAGTGAGTGTGTAAGCATTTCAGCACTGGCAGGGGTCTCCACACCTAGGCCTGCATCAGGGTAGGTCCATGTGGCTTCTCCTTGGGGATGTCTTGCAGGAAGTGAGCATTGCCAGCTAAAGCAGGGAATTGGTTAAGGCAGCTGCACCCTGGTCCAACCATCAGAAAGCAAAAGACCTGAGAACTAGAAAGGCGAGTTTCACCAAGCCATTTATTTCTCTGCCCTTCAATTAACCCTACATGTATTTATCATCCAGGTTAGCACAATAATCTTTAACTATCTCAACAACCATCAAATCAGAGGCAAGAATTGATTTAGAGGATTAGTAGTTAGGTTTCAGGCAGAAAAGAGAGGGAAGAACATTTCAAACAAAAGAAACAGCACATGCAAACATTGTATCATGAACAATAATGCAACTTTGGGAAACAGTAGGAAATGAAAGTAAAGCTTACTATAGATGGATGATGGAAAATAATAAGGCATGAGGAGGAAACCTTGAGCTTGTAGAAGTTTACGCTAGAGAGGGTACTAGAAGAAAGATTGTGAAGACCTTATATTCAAGGTAAGGGTTGGGGAGGATGTGTGTGATTTTTTTCTAGAGGTTCTAGAGAGCCAATACCCAGAGGGACATTATCACAATACGAGTAGAGTCTTAGAAGTCACGTTTAATAGCAGCATTGAATTCAGAAAGATGGGTAATCAAAGGGGAAATTTTTACAACTCAAGCTAGTAGGGAGTAGACCTGAAATAATTAGGACAAGTATAAATGGAGAACCTAGTGTGACTCACTAGGACTGGATCAGAATGGGATGTGAGCAAAGCAAGTAACATTGTGAACACGTGGTTACTACTGTCACAACTCCAGATGACATGCCTTATTGAGTACCAGTCAAGTGACGGGTCAAGCTGGTAGAAATGGCACAGAAAAGATCTCACAACTATTTCCTACCCTCTCCTTTTTTCTTAGCCTGTATCCCAGCATAGGAACTTATCAACTCAGATAATATTACTACCTGTCTACCTTCTAGATAGGGGAGCCATGGTGGTGTAGTGTTTACATGTTAGGCAGCTAACTACAATGGTCAGTCATTCATGACCACCAGCCACTCCACTCCATGAGAATGAAGCTCAAGCTTTGTACTCCCTTCAATCGTTATAATCTCTGAAGGCCACAGGGACAGTACTAGTTGGTCCGATAGTGTCACTAAGAGTCAGAATTGACTTGATGGCAATGAGTTTGGGGATCTACCAGTTGGAGTCCCTGAGTGGTACAAACAGCACACTGAACTGCTAATTGAGAAGTTACAGCTCTGAGTCCATCAGAGGGGCCTTGGAAGAAAGGTGTGGCACTATCTTCCAAACAAAGAGACCAGCCATCGGAATACCTTTTTTTTTTTTAATCGTTTTATTAGGGGCTCATACAACTCTTATCACAATCCATACATACATCAACTGTGTAAAGCACATTTGTACATTCGTTGCCCTCATCATTCTCAGAACATTTACTCTCCACGTAAACCCAGGCATCAGCTCCTCATTTTTGCCCCTCCCTCCCCGCTCCCCCTCCCTCCTGAGCCCTTGATAATTTATAAATTATTATTTTGTCATGTCTTACACATCCAATGTCTCCCTTCATCCACTTGTCTGTTGTCCATCCTCCAGGGAGGAGGTTATATGTAGATCCCTGTAATTGGTTCCCCCTTTCTACCCCACCCTTCCTCCACCCTCCCAGTATCACCACTCTCACCACTGGTCCTGAAGGGATCATCCATCCTGGATTCCCTGTGTTTCCAGCTCCTATCTGTACTAGTGTACATCCTCTGGTCTAGCCAGATTTGTTTGGTGGAATTGGGATCACGATAGTGGGGTGGAGCGGGGGAGCATTTAGGAACTAGAGGAAAGTTGTATGTTTCATCATTGCTACACTGCACCCTGGCTGGCTCGTCTCCTTCCTGTGGCCTTTCTGTAAAGAGATGTCCAGTTGCCTACAAATGGGTCTTGGGTTCCCTACTCCACACTCACCCTCATTCACAATGATATTATTTTTTGTTCTTTGATGCCTGATACCTCATCCCTCTGACACCTCGTGATCCCACAGGCTGGTGTGCTTCTTCCATGTGGGTTTTGTTGCTTCCAAGCTAGATGGCCACTGTTTACCTTCAAGCCTTTAAGACCCCAGATGCTATATCTTTTGATAGCCGGGCTCCATCAGCTTTCTTCACCACATTTACTTATGCATCCATTTGTCTTCAGCAATCATATTGGGGAGGTGAGCACACAATGATATGATTTTTTGCTCTTTGATGATTAATAACTGATCCCTTTGGTACCTCGTAATCACACAGGCTGGTGTGCTTCTTCCATGTGGGCTTTGTTGCTTCGGCTAGATGGCCACTTGTTTACCTTCAAGTCTTTAAGATCCTCGATGCTATATCTTTTGATAGCCGGACTCCATCAACTTTCTTTACCACATTTGCTTATGCACCTACTTTGTCTTCAGTGATTGTGTTGGGAAGGTGAGCATCATGGAATGCCAATTTAATCGAACAAAGTATTCTTGCATTGAGGGAGTACTTGAGTGGAGGCCCAATGTCCATCTGCTACCTTAATACTAAATCTATAAATATATTCACATAGATCTATTTCCCCATCCTCATATGTAAATATATTTACATATGTGAATGCCTTTATTTAGACCTCTATAAATGCCCTTTGCCTCCTAGCTCTTTCCTCTATTTCCTTTTACTTTCCTCTTGTCCCACTATCATGCTCAGCCTTCATTTGGGTTTCAGTAGTTCCTTTTGGTTACATTACCCTTGATCATGCCTTACCAGGCCTCCTGCACCCTCCTCACCACTGATTTGGATCACTTGTTGTTCCCTTGTCCCTGGGTTTGTTAGCACCACTTCCTCCCCCCCCCCCCAACACCACCTCAGAGCACAGTTCTACTCTGAGACACATGAGACTTCGTGCTGTGCAATTCAACAGCAACTGATGGTGGTCATGGTCGACCTACTAGTTGCTACTGAGTCAATTCCAACTCGTGGTGATTCTGTGCATGTCAAGTACAAATTTGCTCTATACGGCTTCCAATGCCAAGAGTTTCTTCCATGGTGTCTTGAGAGGAACTTGACCTTCTAACACCTTTTGTTGTCAGTCAAACCATTTGCACAACTCAGAACCACTGGTTATATTAATACTTCCTGTATACTTCATGTAGCATTGGGGTCTTTCAGTTTACCCAGGTATAGATCTCCCAATAAGCAAGGTAAGCACAGGCTTGCTTGTGCTTACTCATGAATCTATAATGCACCATCACACATTTTTCCACCACATCAAATATTCTGCTGCTAGGTATGGCTGTCATCAATCTCCCTCCCAGCCCCATAACACTTTCCTACCAAGTCAAGGGATCTTTTTAAATCTGATATCCATGACAGGGATCGTACAGGGGTAGAGTTATGCCTTGGGCTGCCAGCCTCAAGATCAGGCTCCAGGCTGCAAACCCAAGTTTGAAACAACCTGGAACTCTGAGGGAAAAAGACAGACCTTTATACTCCCCTAAAATTTTGTCTTGGAAACTCACAACGGCAATCTACCTTGTCCTATATGGTCACTATGAGTGGCACTGACTCGATGGCATTGAGTTTGGGATTTTGGTACTTGTGTTTACTTACTAATCTGTGGCATAGTGGCTTGTGCATTGGGCACAATTCAAGGTCAGCACTGCAAAATCACCAGGTGCTCCTTGAGAGAAAGGCGAGGCTTTCTACTCCCACAAAGAATTTCTGA
The DNA here is from genome assembly GCF_000313985.2 of Echinops telfairi. Classification (NCBI taxonomy): domain Eukaryota; kingdom Metazoa; phylum Chordata; class Mammalia; order Afrosoricida; family Tenrecidae; genus Echinops; species Echinops telfairi. Next base: position 70,072,591 of record NW_022104341.1, read on the forward strand.
AACTCATAGGGGACCGTTCTACCTTGTCCTATAGGGTCATGGCGGGGTGGCATCAACTCAATGGCAGTTCACTAATCTGTAGTGAACAATTTCACATGTTTCTACCACATTAAAGATGTGAAAAAATTCATTACAGATTAGTTAGTAAGCATAGCTAGGTCCATGTTTCCCATGTTTATGGGGTAATTGCCCCTGGTTCTATGCCATACCCCAGGAGTTACCAAGCGTTTTCTGTAATAATGTCGATAGTAAGTAGTTTAAGCTCTTCGGGATGTTAGCCTCTCTCTCTCTCTCTTTATCTCATAACTACTGAACTCTCATTTTCACATGTAAGCAGCTATGGACAATATGTAAATGAATATATATGGCTGTGTTTCTTTTTTTAAATCATTTTATTGGGGGCTCATACAACTCTTATCACAATCCATACATACATCAATTGTGTCAAGCACATTTGCACATTCGTTACCCTCATCATTCTCAAAACATGTGCTCTCCACTTAAGCCCCTGGCATCAGCTCCTCATTTTCCCCTCTCCCCTCCCCCTCCTCTCCCCGCCATCATGAACCCTTGATAATTTATAAATTATTATTTTTTCATATCGTACACTGTCCGATGTTGCTGTTCAGATATGGCTGTGTTTCAGTAGCCTTTTAGGATGATTATCATTTTTGTATCGAGTCTGTGGACTGTAGCTTGCTGACTGCCCTACACGGAGCAGTTAGCCTTCCTCGAGCCGTGTTTTCACCTTTCTTGTGTGGCTTTTCTTCGTGCTGCTTAATAGGCATAAGCAGAGGTTCACGTCGTAGATTAGCAAACTCTAGACAAATGGCTCCTTGGTGGCATCACGTTAGGGCTCCTGGCTGCCACGTCTGTTTCCATTCACCCTTTCCGTGCCTGATTCACTGCGGTGTGGGGCGAGTGAAGAGCCAACCCTTCCCAGCTGAAAAGGACATGGCACTATTTCTGAGAAGCGAAAGCTTGCCAAGGAGGCCCTCTTCCCGATGCATCCGCAAGGAGCCGTAAGAGTGATGACCCCAGGGCAAGAGCAGGCTGTGGCATTTGTAAAGTTCAGCTTCTCATCCCAGATTCCTAACTGTAAAGGTCTGCTTCTCCCACGTTGGTGTTTCATTTAGAAAAGCACATTTCTGCATGCACGCGCTGACCTTGAAGTGGCACATTACAAGCTGAAGCCCAGAAGCCTCATGCTCCATTACGAATTCCTGCAGCGAGTCCAGCAGCTGCCCTTGGACTACAGCTACGGGGAGTACAGAGATCTCTTGCGCGATTTCGGGACCCATTACATCACAGAGGCTGTGCTTGGGGGCACGTACGAATACACACTCGTCATGAACCAGGAGGCCCTGGAAAGAGCAGGTACACTGTCCGGGGGACCCTGACTTTCCGGGCAGGCCACATACAAGCTATGAGTTGATGGGAGAGCCTAGGTTGTCCTACTTTTCCATGCAACACGGTCATAGTCTCAGTTTCAGATGCCTCATGCTCTTCTTGACATTACCTTTCCTCTGGGCCACGCCCTCTCTTCTACAACTGCTCCCTCTGTCTCCTCCAATCTCATGACTTTAAATACTTCCATGTGTCGATAGCTCCCACTCTATCTACCCATCCCTTGAATGAACAGAAATCTGTATTCTCACAGTTTCGAGGCCAGAGGTGCTTACCTCAGGGCACTGGCTCTGGAGGAAGACCCTCTCCCTGTCCATGGGAGTGGGGGGAGGATTCTCATTACAGCTCCCCCACTCTCCTTGTTCCTCAGTTCTCGTTCCTTGCGATGCTCTCCCCATGCGTTCTACCTTCCCTCTCTTGTGCTCACTTGCTTCTGCACCCAATCTGCTCTTTTCACATCTCAAAAGTAGTTGGTGTGGGGTAGTGATTATGCGTTGGGCGGCTAACCCCAAGGTCAGCAGTTCAAACCCATCAGCTGCTCCACAGGAGAAAGACAAGGCTTACTACTCCCGGAAAGTGTGACAGCCTCAGACATCCCCAGGGGGTGTCCTACATGGTCACGATGAGTTGGAATTGACTGGGTAGCAGTGAGGTTTTTGTTTTGTTTTGTTTTGGGTATTTTATAGGGTCTCAGTAACACAACAAAGAAACTGCTAATCTCCAAAGGAGTTAGCCCTGCAGTATAGGGGTTAAGATCGACAAGCACGTGTTTTTGAGGGACTGAATTAAGTCCAGAACAGTCCTGGGTCTCTTTCCTTCACTCAGGCATTTCTGTCAGGACACTTCCCCGATAGCCCATTTGAATGTTTATCCCCCATCACGGGCTCACAATGCCCTAAAGAGACACCAGCCTTTCCTGATGGGCCTTTATCACGGGGGTCTCATCTGTAATCGTCATGAAAGCAGCTCATTTCTTATTTCCTCCAGATTTCTCTCTTGATGATGTCCAGAAGTGTGCCAAGCATGGTTTTAAACTTCAAATACCCATCAAGGTGGTGTCCGTCAAGGTGGGCGTGTCCGTGGGCCTGTGCGATGCCATTCGGAAGGAAATCGAAGGTGAGTGGCTGGGGAACAGGTGTCTGTGTTTACTGTCTATCCTTCTGCCCTCCTACCTCTCCGTCGTCCTTACACGAAAAACGCGCTGTGCTGAGCATTGCAGGGACACGCTGAGTAACTCATTCAGCACAGATGACCTAAACTGCTGTTCTCACGGTCTTTGAGTCGGTTTCAACCCAAAAGGACCTTGGAAGACAGGGCAGAACCGCTCTTGTGCGTTTCTGAGGCTGTCATTAGCTCCTAGGAGCAGAAAGCGAGTGTCGTCAAACTGCTGAGCATGCGGTCAGCAGGAGAACATGCAATGGAATCCACCAGCGATCCTTTCAGAGGAAGATGAAGCTTTCTACAACTGTCGGTGGCAGTGTGTTTGGAGGGCTTGGGCAGCCGCTCCTCTGTGCTAGGCAAACTAAAATTAATTAGGTCGAACTTGAACCACTTTGGAGCTCACAATAAGTAGGCATACAATTCAAGAAGCAACGAGGAGATAGCAATAAGCACCAAATCTAGCCCGGAGCCTCAAATCCACTTCAGTAAGGGAGGGAGTGTTAATGTATCAAGTTCCGTTTTGTGGATGGGACTGGGGGGAATCCAACAACAGAAATCGACTGTGAGGTCTAGGAGTTGGCCTGGCTAAAAGTAGGATTCTAGGATGAGGGTAGAGATGCAGAAGCTAGGGGGCAGGTAGGTGAGAAGCTAGGTGAGGAGACTTCCACCTTCCTGGAGGAGGTGTGATATACAGATCAGAACAGACAGGCTCACAAGGGCAAAGAGAAAAGATCTGAGGTGGGAATTGAAGGCTGGCTATGGAGCCAGGGATCTGGAAGCAGGAACTTGGAATCGGAACTAACAAGCTCAGAAACAACACAGAAAGTGGAAACAGAGCCAGCAGTCTGGCTCCAGTTCCCCCACCCGTGGGGCACAGCAGGTATTCTATATCGCTCTACTGTAGGTATTCGGCCTGTGCCTCTGAGCATGTTTGAAGGAAGAGCTCCACCGCCAAGACAAAACGACATCAAAGCAGACCAGCAAAACTTAACTACTGCACTAGCACAATATCGTGCCTTGGGACTGTCCTATTTTTGATCATGTGGTTTGTTCATTTTGGTGGGCTGGGGTTGCAAAATGTGTCGTGCATAAAAGAGATCGCACTAAACCTAGCAATTGTTTAAAGGAGACTTGCAAAGTCACCCCAACCAGGTCACTAATAGAACACCAGCACCCCAGAAGTCCTTGCCAATCAAAATCGCTTCCTCCTTTTGTGAGCTAACTACTGTCCTTACTTTTGTGTTTAATATGTTCCTTTTTGATTTCTTTTTTTTCTTTATTTCATATCTCCTTCCTTCCTTCCTTCCTTCCTTCCTTCCTTCCTTCCTTCCTTCCTTCTTTCCTTCCTAGTTTTTCTTCCTGTCTATGTCACTAACTACTCTGGTTTACTATTGCTTGATTTTAAATTTTATGTGAATGGGATCAAATTGTTTCAGTGTGGTTTATTTCATTCACCATCATGTTTGGACATCTCATGCATGTTTTGTGTATAACATAACTAGTTCGAAGAGTCATCCTGGTGGTGACATGTTTAAGTGCTCAACTGCTAACCACAAGGTCAGTAGTTCAAATCCGCCAGCAGCTCCACAGGAGAAAAGAACAGACAATCTGTTCCCCTAGAGATGACGACCTAGGCAGGCCTGTGGGACAATTCTTCTCTGTCACACAGATGGCTCTAAGTCAGAATCTACCCAGCGGCACACAGCAGTAACATGGCTCATTTCCATATTGTATTATATGGACATACCTCAACCGTTCATTCTACTAATGGTGGGCATTTGGGTTAGTTCCTGATTCAAGTAATTAGACTGGATGCTACTATGAACCGTTTTTATTTTCCTTTTTTGACTTTTTAGTGTGAATTGGGTGACTATGTAGAGAGAAGAGTATTTTTCCATTCAGCAATTCATACACATTTTGTTTCTGGCTGTTGATTACAGGCCTCACTCGCAATGTAACATCCCCGCTCTCACTTCTTCCCGGGGTTTTCTGTTCCCATTCCCCTTTCTTTCCCAACCCTCCTGATTTCAACTGGCTCATTGTTCTAAGTGTACACCTCACTAGCATTATTGTTCCCCTCACAGGCCTATCTATTGTTTGCCGGGAACTTGAGCCATGGGTGGAGTTCAGGTCCAGATCTGAAGGGGGACTAAGAGCCAAAGTCTTGTGGTTCTGCCAGTCTCTATCTCTCCAGTGAGCCTGCTGTTCTTTTGTGATTTTTGAGTTCCCCTTTTTTTCCTCTCCAACTCACTTCAGATCCCCATAATTTAGCTCTTTCAGAGCAGTTGGTAGTGGTGGCCAGGCACAATCTAGTTTTTATAGCCTTGGGGCCCTAGACACGGATGTTCCTGTGACCCACAGTCCATTGGACTAATTATCTCCCTGCAGCTTTGATTGCCTTCACTCTTCTTTCATCTGGCTGGAAAGAGGCCAAGAGCTATCCCTTAGATGGCCACTCATGAGCGTGTAAGACCCCAGTGCTACTCACGGGTGTAACACATGGAACATTGTCTTTGTGGACAAAGTTAGGCCAATCGAGTCCGGTGCCTTCTGAGACCATGATCTTGAGCTTTCAATCCCAGAGACTCATTTTCTCAATGGCTCTGCTATGACTAAGCAGTTCTCATAACTTTGCTTCCTGTGGTAACCGTGTATATTTTTACACTCATCAGGCACATATGTGTAAGTGGTTGTTTTTATTTCAGGGCTATACCTAGAAACAGAATTGATGTCATGTAAGAGTATATACTTTTTCTACTTGGCTGGATAATTCTAAAATGTTTTTTAAGATTATTGTACCAGTCAACTAGCAGTGTACAGTGCCCGATATTCACGTCTTTAATGATGCTCAGGTGTTTCAGACTCAGAACTGAACCACCATTATACACCAACTCTATTGATATAGGACACAAATATTAGAATGAATGTCACTTCGTAGTGTCCCCACACTGACCCAGAGCGCTATGAGGAGCAACACTGGAGACACAGTGCAGGAATTGTGTCCAGTCTGACTCCCCTACACTGAGGCCAAACATGAAAGGAGTGCAACAGAGCAGCAAGGGGAGCAAAGGAATGAAGTCCCTGAGGAATCCCCAAAATAGACTTTGAGGGCAGGGCTTGGCACATCATCAGATTCAATTGAGAAACATTCCTAAAGGTCAACAGACAGACCTGGAACTATTTATAGGCTTCTTTTTTCCCCTCTCCTTTTAATGTCTATCTATATATGATAGGCAGGATAAACTATCCCTGAGGAGAAAACAATAGGATGGATGGTTCTTGGGGGGACATGGGAGAGGGGGAAGTGGGGGAAAGGAAGAGAGGAGCCAACAAATCCAGGGACAAGGGAGCAACAAGTGATCTAGAATTGATGGCAAGGAGGGCGTAGAATGCCTGGTGGGGTTTGATCAAGTGCAATGTAGCCAAGAGGACTCACTGAAAGCTGAATGACGGTTGAACATGATAGTGGGACAAGAGGAAAGTAAAAGGACATAGAGGAAAGAGCTAGGAGGCAAAGGACATTTATAGAGATATAAATATAGGCACATACATATGTAAATATATTTATATATAATGATAGGGATATAGGTCTATGCACATATATTTATATGTTAAGTA